>NW_012099899.1:359122-360734 GCF_000951045.1 Mandrillus leucophaeus
CTCACAGATATAAATTTTTCTTTTGATTCAACATGTTGGAAGCACTCTCTTTGTAGAATCTGCAAAGGGACATTTGGAATCCCATTGAGGCCTATGAAATTAAAATCAAATATCTCAAGATAAAAAAGAACAAGAAAAGCTGGCTGAAACTGCTTTGTGATGTGTGGATTCAATTCACAGATTTAAAACTTTATTTTGATTCAGCAAATTGGAAGCACTCTTTTTGGAAAATCTGCAAATGGACATTTGGGAGTTCATTGTAGCCTATGGGGGAAAACTGAATATCCGAGATAAAAATTAAAAATAGGTTACCTGTGAAACTGTATTGTGATGTGTGGATGCATCTCACAGAGTTAAAGTTTTGTTCTTGTTCAGAGGGTTGCAAACATTCTTTTTGTAGAATCTGCAAAGGGACATTTGGGAGTTCCTTGAGGCCTACAGGGAAAAATCGAATATCACCAGATAAAAACCACAAAGGAACTATCAGTGACTCTGCTTTGTGATAGGTGGATTCATCTCACAACATTAAATATTTCTTTTGATTCAGCAGATGAAAACACTCTTTTTGAGAATCTGCAAAGACACATTTAGGAGCCCATTGAGTCCTATGAAGAAAAATGGAATATCACTAGATAGGAAAAAGAAAGAAACTATCTGAAACTGCTTTGTCATGTCTGTATTCATCTCACAGAGTTAAACTTTTCTTATGATTCTGCAGGATGGAAACACTCTTTTTGGAAAATATGTGATGGTGCATTTGAAAGCCCATTTAGGCCTGTGAAGAAAAACAGAATATCTCCAGGTAAAATCTAGAAAGAAGATATCTGTGAAACTGCTTTGTGATGGGTGGATTCATCTCATAGAATTAAATCTTTCTTTTGATTCAGCAGGTTGTAAACACTCTTTCTGGAAAATATGTGATGGGACATTTGGGAGACCTTTGAGGCCTATGGGGAAAACAGAATACCCCAATAAAAACTAGAAAGGAACTATGTGTGAAACTGCTTTGTGATGTGTAGATTTATCTCACAGAGTTAAAACTTTCTATTGATTCAACAGGTAGGAAACACTTCTGGTTAATCTGTGAAGGCACAAATGGTAACCCAAGAAGGCCTATTGGGAAAAACCAAATTTACCAAGATAAAAACTAAAAAGAAGCTATTTGTGAAATGGCTTTGTGATGGGTGGATTAATCTCACAGTGTTAAACAATTCTTTTGATTCAGCAGGTTGGAAACCGTTTTTTTGGAGAATCTGCAAAGGGACATTTGGGAACTCATTGAAGCCCCTGGTTAAAAAGGAAACATCCCTAGATAAAAACTAGAAAGAAGTCATCTGTGAAACTGCTTTGTGATGTGTGGATTCATCTCACAGAGTTACACTTTTCTTCTTATTCAGCACTTTGGAAACCCTCTTTTTGTAGAATCTGTGAAGGTACCTTTGGGAAACCATGGAGGCCTATAAAGAAACACAGAATATCCCCAGATAAAAACCAGAATGAAGCTCTCTGTGAATCCGCCTTGTGAAATGTGGATTCAGCTCACAGAGTTAAATCTTTGTTTTGATACAGTAGGTTGGAAACACTCTAATTGGAGGATCTGCACACTATTTGG
>NW_012099899.1:362159-374812 GCF_000951045.1 Mandrillus leucophaeus
CAGTTTGGAAACACTCTTTGTTTAGCATCTGTGAAAAGAAATTTGGGACCCAAATGAAGTTTAATAGGAAAAACTGAATATTCCCAGATAAAAACTAGAATGAAGCCATCTGTGAAAATTCTTTGTGATGTATGGATTCATCTCACAGAGTTAAACCTTTATTTTGACTCAGCATGTTGGAAACACTCTTTTTGCAGAATCTGTGAAGGGAAATCTGAATGCCCATTGAGGCCTATGGGGAAAAATTGAACATCCATAGATAAAAATGGAGAGAAGCTATCTGTGAAAGTGCTTGTCATGTGTGGATTCATGTTACAGCAGTAAATATTTCTTTAAATTCAGCAGGTTGGAAACTGCATTGTGATGTGTGGATTTGTTTCACAGATTTAAAACATTCTTTTGATTCAGCTTGTTGGAAACACTATTTGGAGAATCTGCAAAGGGACATTTCAGAGCTTTTTGTAGCCTATGAGAAACAAATGAATATCCACAGATAAAAACTAAAAACAAGCTATCTGTGAAACTACTTTGTGATGTGTGGATTCATATGAAAAACATATCTTTCTTTTGATTTGGCAGGTTGGAAAGAGTCTTTTTGAAGAATCTGTGAAGGGACATTTGGGAGTACATTGAGACCTATGGGAAAAAACCCAATATCCTCAAATAAAAACTAGAGAGAGGGTATCTATGAAACTGCTTTGTGATGTGTGCATTCATCTCACACACAAAAAAACATTTCTGTCGATTCAGTTTAGATAGACTCTTTCTGTGTAATCTAAGAAGGCTAAATTGGGAGTCAATTGAGGCCTGAGGGAAAAAACTGAATGTTCTCAGGTAAAAACAAGAATGAAGCTATCTGTTAAACTACTTTGTGATGTGTGAATTAATCTCACAAAGTTAAAGTTTTCTTTTGATTTAGCAGGGTAGAAACACTCTTTTTGGAGAATCTGTGAAGGGACATTTGGGAAAGCATTGGGGCCTATGGGGAAAATTAGAATATTCCAAGATAAAAACCAGAAATAAACTATCTGTGAAACTGTTTTTTGATGTATGCATTCGTCTCACAGAGTTAATCATTTATATTGCTTCAGCAGGCTGGAAAAACTCTATTTGTAGAATCTTCAAAGAGGAGCTTGAGAGCTAATCAAGGCTTTTGAGGAAAAGGCGAATATACCCAGACAAAAACTAGAAAGAAGCTATCAGTGAAACTCCCTTGTGATGTGGAAATTCATTTAATAAAACTAAATCTTTCCTTTGATTGAGCAGTTTGGGAACACTTTTTTTGGTAGCATCTGCGAAGGGACATTGGGAGCCCATTGAGACCTATGGGGAAAACAAAATATCCCCACATAAAAAGTAGAAAGAAGCTGTGAAACTGCTTTGTAGTGTGAGCATTCATCTCATAAAATTAAATATTTATTATGATTCAGCAGGTTGTAATCACTCTTTTTGTAGAATCTATGAAGGGACATTTGGGAGACTATTGAGACCTATGGATAAAAACCATTTCCCAAGATAAAAACTACAACAAAATTTAATTGTGAAACTACTTTGTGAAGTATGGATTAATCTCACAGAGTTAAACCTTTCTTTTGATTCAGCTGGTTGGAAAGACACTTTTGGTAGAATCTGCAAAGGGACATTTGGGAGCCGATTGAGGCCTCTGGGGAGAATCCAAATATCCACAGATAAAAACTAGAAGGAAGCCATCTCTGACACTGCTTTGTGATGTGTGGATCAATCTCACACAGTTAAACCTTTCTTTTGATGCAGCAAATGGGAAACACTCTTTCTGGAGTATCTGAGAAGGGACATTTGGAAGTCCACGGAGGCCTAACAAGAAAAACTGAAAATCACCAGATAAAAATGAGAATGAAGTTATCTGTGAAACTTCTCTGTGATGTGTGGATTCAATTCACAGAGTTAAAATTTTAAAACTTTCTTTTGATTCAGCAGACTGGAAACACCTTTTTTGTAGAAACTTCAATGGGGCACTTGAGAGCCCATCAAGGCTTTTGAGGAAAAAGTGAATATACTCAGAAAACACTAGCAATAACTATCTGTGAAACTCCTTTGTGATGTGGGGATTCATCTCATAAAGCTAAATATTTTCCTTGATTCAGCAGGTTGAAAACACTCTTTTTGAAGAATCTGTGAAGGGAGATTTGGGAGCCCAGAGAGGCTTAGGGGAAAAGCTGAATATCCCTGGATAAAAACCAAACAGAAGCTATCTGTGAAAATGCTTTGTAATGTGTGGATTCATCACAGAGAGTTTAATTTGTTCTTTGATTCAGCAGGTTGGAAACACTATATTGCAGAAAGTGCAAAAGGACATTTTGTCACTCAAAGAGGCCTATGGGGAAAAACAAAATATCCCCAGATAAAAACTAGGAAAAAACTTTCTCTGAAACTGCTTTCTGATGTTTGGATACATCTCACAAAGGTAAATATTTCTTTTGATTCAACAGGTTAGAAAAAGTCTTTTTGAAGAATCTGCAAATGGACATTTAAGAGCCCATTGAGGCCTATGTGGAAAAATGAAATACTCCCAGATACAAGCTAGAAAGAAGCTCACTGTGTAACTGCTTTGTGATGTGTGCATTCATCTCACAGAGTTAAAATTTTCTGATTCACCAGGTTGGAAACACTCTTTTCATAGAATCTGCAGAGACAATTAAGAGCCCATTGGAGCCTGAAGAAAAAAACAGAATATCACCAGATAAAAACTGGAAATGAGCTATATGCGAGACAGCTTTGTGATGTGTGCATTCATCTCAGAGACTTGAAACTTTCTTTTGATTCAGTAGGTTGGAAACACTCATTTTGGAGAATTTACAAAGAAACACTTGGGAACTTATTAAGGCCTATGGAAAAATGACTGTCTAGGGATAAAAACTAGAAATAACCAATCAGTGAAACTGAATTCATCTCACTGAGTTATACAATTTTTTTGATTCAGCAAGTTGGAGAAACTTTTTAAAAAGGATCTGGCAAGGACCATTTGAGAGCATATTGATGCCTGTGGGGAAACCTCATATCCTCAGATAAAAAGTGGAAAGAAGCTACGTGTGAAACTGCTTTGTAATGTGTGAATTCATCTCTTCATCTCACATAGGTAAACCTTTCTTTTGATTGAGCATGGTAGAACCACAATTTTTGATGAATCTGCAAGGGGACATTTAGGAGTCCAGAGAGGAGTATAGGGATAAACAAAATATACCCAGGTAAACACTAGAAAAAAACTTTCTGAGAAACAGCTTTGTGATGTGTGCCTTCATCTCACGGAGTTAAACCTTTCTTTTGATGGAGCAGTTTGGAAACACTGTTTTTGTAGTATCTGTGAAGGGATATTTTCTAGCGCACTGATGCCTATGATGAAAAGAAAAACACTTCAGATCCAAACTAGAAAGAAGCTTTCTGAGAAACTGGTTCTTGATGTCTGCATTCATCTCACTGAGTTAAAACTTCCTACAATGGAACACTTTGGAAACACTGTTTTTGTAGAATCTGTGACGGGATAGTTGGGAGTGCATTGAGGCATACAGTGAAAAGAGAAATAGTTTCAGATAAAAACTACAAAGAAGCTTTCATAGAAACTGTTCTGTGATGTGGCCGTTCATCTCACAGAGTCAAACCTTTCTTTTGATGGAGCAGTTTGGAAACACTATTGTTGTAGAATCTGCGAAGGGATATTTGGGAGTGCGTTGAGGTCTAAGGTGAAAAAGGAAATATCTTCAGATAAAAATTAGAAAGAAACTTTCTGAGAGAAGGCTTTGTGATGTGTGCATTCATATCAAAGAGTTAAAACTTTCTTTTGATGGAGCCGCTTGGAAACACTGTTTTTGCAAAATCTGCAAAGGGATTTTTTTTTAGTACATTGATGCCTATAGTGAAAAGACAAACACTTCAGATCAAAACTAGAAAGAAGTTTTCTGAGAAACTGCTTTTTGATGTCTGCATTCATCTTACAAAGATAAACCATTCTCTTGACGGACCAGTTTGGAAACACTGTTCTTGTAGAATCTGCAAAGGGATATTTGGGAGTGCATTGAGGCCTGTGGTGAAAAGATAAATATCTTCAGTTCAAAACTAGAAAGAAGCTTTCTGAGAAACAGCTTTTTCATATCTGTATTCATCTCAGAGTTAAAACTTCCTTTAATGGAACAGTTTGGAAACACTGTTTTTGTAGAATTTGTGAAGAGATAGTTGGGAGTGCATTGAGGAGTGTGGTGAAAAGAGAAATATCTTCAGATCAAAACTAGAATGAAGCTTCCTGAGAAACTACTTTGTGATGTGTGCAGTCATCTCCTACAGAATTAAACCTTTCTTTTGATGGAGCAGTTTGGAAATCTTTTTTTTGAAGAATCTGGAAAGGCATAGTTGGGAGTGCTTTGAGACCAATGGTGAAAAAGGCAATTTCTGAGAAAGTGCTTTGTGTTGTGTGCATTCATCTCACAGAGTGGAAATTTTCTTTTGATTGAGCAGTTTGGAAACACTGTTTTTGTAGAATCTGTGAAGAGATGTTTCTTGACCTCTTTGAGGCCTAAGGTGAAAAGAGAAATATCCTCAGATAAAACTAGAAAGAAGCTTTCTGAGAAACACCTTTGTGATGTGTACATTCATCTCACAGAGTTAAAGCTTCCTTTGATGGAGCAGTTTTGAAACAGTCTTTTTGTAGAATCTGCAAAGTGATATATCAATCACAGTGATACCTATGGTGAAAAGAGAAATGTCTTCAGATGAAAACTACAAAGAAACTTTCTGAGAAACTGCTTTGGGATGTGTGCATTCATCCTACAGAGTTAAACCTTTCTTTTGATGGAGCAGTTTGGAAACACTCTTTCTGTAGAATCTGCGAAGTGATATTTTGGAGTGCATTGAGGCCTGTGGTGAAAAAGGAAATATTTTCAGATAAAAACTAGAAAGAAGCTTTCTGAGAAACGTTTGTGATGTGTGCATTCATCTCACAGAGTTAAACCTTCCTTTTGATGTAGCAGGTTGGAAACAGTCTTTTTGTAGAATCTGTGAAGGGACACTTTGGAGCACACTGAGGGCTATGGTAAAGAAGGAAATATCTTCAGATATTAGCTGGGAAGAAGCTTTCTTGGAAAAAGCTTTGTGATGTGTGCAGCCCTCTCACCGAGTTAAACCCTTCTTTTGATGCAGCAGTGTGGAAAAACTCTTTTTATAGAATCTGTGTTGGGATATTTGGGTGTGCTTTGAAGCATAGGGTGAGAAGAGAAATATCTTCAGATAGAAACTAGAAAGAAGCTTTCTGAGAAACTTCTCTGCAGTGTGTGCATTCAACTCACAGAATTAAACTTTTCTTTTGATGCAGCTGTTTTGAAATACTGTTTTTGTAGAATCTGTGAAGGGATATTTGTGAGCTCATTGAGGCCTAGAGTGAAAAGAGAAATATCTTCAGATAATAACTCAGGAGAAGTTTTCTGAGAAACTGCTTTGTGATGTGTGCACTCATCTCACATAGATAAACCTTTTTTTGATGGGGCAGTTGGGAAGCACTATTTTTGTGGTATCTGTAAAGAAATATTTTGGAGTGAATTGAGGCCTGTAGTGAAAAAGGAAATATCTTCAAATAAAAGCTAGAAAGAAGTTTTCTGTGAAAATGCTTTGTGATCTGTACATTCATCGTAGAGTTAAACATTTCCTGTGATGTAGCAATTTGGAAACACTGTTTTTGTAAAACTGTGATGGGATATTTGGGAGTGCATTGAGGCCTATGGTAAAAGGAAATATCTTCAGATAAAAACTAGAAAGAAGCTTTGTGAGAATCTGCTTTGTGGTGTGTGCATTCATCTCACTGAGTTAAACCTTTCTGTTGATGGAGCAGTTCGGAAACACTGATTTGTAGAATCTGCAAATGGATATTTTGGAGCACATTGAGGCCTACTAAGAAAAGACAAATATCTTCACATAAAAGCTAAAAAGAAACTTTCTGAGAAACAGTTTTGTGATGTGTGCAATCACTTTACAGAGTAAAACCATTCCTTTGATTGAGCAGTTTGGAAACGCTTTTTTTTGTAGAAATGTGAAGAAAGATTTGGGAGCACAATGAAGCCTGTGGTGAAAATGGAAATATCTTCAGATATAAACTAGAAAAAAGATGACTGAGAAACTGCTTTGTGATGTGTGTAGTCATGTCAGAGAAGTAAACCTTTCTTTGATGGAGCATTTTTTAAACACTATTTGTGAAAAATCTGTGAAGGCATACTTTGGATCGCATTTAGGCCTATGATGAAAAGACATATATCTTCAGATAGAAGCCAGAAAGAAGTTTTCTGAGAAACCACTTTGTGATTGTGCATTCGTCTCACAGAGGTAAACTTTTGTTTTGATTGAGCAGTTTGGAAACACTGTTTTTGTAGAATCTTTGAAAGGATATTTGGGAGCACATGGAGGCCCTTAGTGAAAAAGGAATTGTCTTCAGATAAAACTAGAAAGTAGCTTTCTGAGAAACTGCTTTGTTGTGTGTACATTCATCTCACAGAAGTAAAGTTTTCTTTTGATTGAGCAGTTTGGAAAATCTCTTTTTACAGATCTGCAGAGGGATATTTGGAAGTGCATTTAGGCCTCTGGTTAAAAAGGAAATATCTTCAGATAAAAACTAGAAATAAGTTTTCTGAGAAACTGCTTTATGATCAATGTATTTATCTCACAAAAGTAAACATTTCTTTAGATTCAGCACTTTTTAAACATTGTTTTTGTCCATTCTGCAAATGGATATTTGAAGGTCATTGAGACCAATGGCAAAAATCTGAATATCCCAGGATAAACACTAGAAGTAAGCTCTCTGAGAAGCCACTTTGTGGTGTGTGCATACATCTTGCAGAGTTAAACCTTTCTTTTTCATTCAGCAGTTTGAGAATACTGTTTTTAAAAATCTGCAAAGGGATATTTGGGAGCAATCTGTGGCCTATGAAGAAAAGGAATGATCTTCTGATAAAAACAAGAAAGGTGAATTCTTTGAAACTGCTTTGTGATGTGTGCATTCATGTCACAGAGTTACAGCTTTATTTTGATGGAGCAGTTTGGAAACTCTTTTTGTAGAATCTGTGAAGAGATATTTGGGATCACATTGAGGCTTTTGGTGTAAATGGAAATATCTTCAGTTTAAAACTAGAAATAAACTTTCTGAGAATCTGTTTTGTAATATGTGCCTTTGTCTCACAGAGTTTAACATTTCTTTTGATGGAATAATGGGAAACACTGTTCTTGTAGAATCTGTGAAGAAATATTTGGGAGGGCATTGGGGCCTATGGTGAAAAGAAAAATATCTTCAGATAAAAATGAGAAAGAAACTTTTGAGAAACCCACTTCTTATGTGTGCGTTCTTCTCACAGAGTTAAACCTTTCTTTTGATTGAGCAGTTCAGAAACACTGTTTTTGTAGAATCTATGAAGGGATATTTGCGAGCGCATTGATGCCTATAGTGGAAAAGCAAATATCTTTGGAATAAAGGAAATATCGGAGGATAAAAATTAGAATGAAGCGTTCTGAGAAACTACTTTATGATATGTGCATTCATCTCACAGAGTTAAAGCTTTCTTTTGATTGAGCTGTTTGGAAGCACTCTGTTTATAGTGTCTATAGAGGGATATTTTGGAATGCATTGAGGCCCATGGTGGAAAAGAAATATCTTCAGATAAAAATTGGAAAGAAGTTCTCTGAGAAACTGCTTTGTGATGTGTGCCTTCATCTCAAAAAGTTAAACTTTTCTTTTGATTGAGCTGTTTGGAAACACTGTTTTTGTAGTATTTGTGAAGGGATATTTGGAAGTGCATTTAGGCCTATGGTGAAAAAGGAAATATCTTAAGAGAAAAACTAGAAAGAAGGTGGTGTTTGCCTACAACTCTCAGAGTTAAAGCTTTCTTTTGATTGAGCAGTTTGGAAAAACTGTTTTTGCAGAATCTGCAAAGGGCAATTTGGGAGCACATTGAGGCCTCCTGTGAAAAAGGAAATATCTTCAGATAAAAACTAGGAAGAAGGTTTCTGAGAAACTTCTTTAAGATGAGTGCATTCACCACACAGAGTTAAACATACTTTTGATTGAGCACTTTGGAAACTTTGTTTTTGACCATTCTGTAAATGGACATTTTGGAGCTCATTGAGGCCAATGGTGAAAAACTGAATATCCCAGAATAAACACTACAAGTAAGCACTGTGAGAAACCACCTTGTGATGTTTGCATTTATCTCACGGAATTAATCTTTTCTTTCCATTCAACAGTTTTGAAAAACCGTTTGTGGAATCTGCGAAGTGATATTTGGGAGAACCTTAAGGCTTTTGGTGAAAAAGAAATATCTTCAGGTAAAAATTAGAAAGAAAAGCTGGGTGTGGTGGCTCACGCCTGTAATCCCAGCACTTTGGGAGGCTGAGGCGGGTGGATCATGAGGTCAGGAGATCGAGGCCATCCTGGCTAACACGGTGAAACCCCACCTCTACTAATAATACAAAAAATTCGCTGCGTATGGTAGCAGGTGCCAATAGTCCCAGCTTCTCAGGACGCTGAGGCAGGAGAATGGCATGAACCAGGGAGGCAGAGCTTGCAGTGAGCTGAGAACAGGCCACTGAACTTCAGCCTGGGCAATAGAGCCAGACTCCATCCCAGAAAAAAAAATTAGAAAGAAGCTTTGGGAAAAACGGCTTTGTGATGTGTGCATTCATCTGACAGATTTAAAATTTTATTTTGATTCAGCAGTTTGATAACACTGTTTTTGTCCTTTCTGTGAATGGACATTCAGGAGCTCATTGAGGCCAATGGTGAAAAAGCAAATATTGCAGGATAAAAACTAGAAAGAAGTTATTTGAGAAACCGGTTTGTGATATGTGCATTCATCTCGCCAAGTTAAATTTTTCTTTTGATAAAGCAGTTTGGAAACACAGTTTTTGTAGAATCTGCAAAGGGATATTTGAGAGTGCATTCAAGGCTATGGTGAAAAAGAAAATGTCTTCATATAAAAACTAGAAAGAAGCTTTCTGAGAAACTATTTGTGATGTGTGCATTCATCTCACAGAGGTAAACTTTTCTTTCAATTCAATAGTTTGGAAACACTGTTTTGTCCATTCTGCAAACAGACATTTGGGAACTCATTCAGGCTATTGCAAGAAAGAGAATATGCCAGGATATAATCTAGAAGGAAGCTCTCTGAGAAGCTGCTTTGTGATGTTGACATTCATCTCACAGAATTAAACCTTACTTTACATTCAGCAGTTTGGAAATACTGTTTTTGCAGAATCTGGGAATGCATATTTTTAAGAACATTGAGGCCTGTGGTGAAAAAGAAAATAGCTTCAGATAACAACTAGATAGAAGCTTTCTGAGAAACTGCTTTCTTTTATATCCATTCATCTCCCAGAGTTCAATCTTTTTTTTGATTGAGCAGTTCGGAAACACAGTTTTTGTAGAATCTGCAAAGGGATATTTGGGAGCACATTGCACCCAGTGGTGAAAAAGCTTACAATTTCAGATAAAAACTAGAAAGAAACTATCTGAGATACTGCTTTGTGATGTGTGCCTTCATCTCACAGAGGTAAACCTTTCTTTAGATTGAGTAGTTTGGGAACAGTGTTTTCCTAGAATCTGTGAAGGGATATTTGGGAGTGAATTAATGCCTATGGTGTAAAAGGAAATATCTTCAGTTAAAACTTGAAAAAATATTTCTGAGAAACTGCTTTGTGATGTGTGCATTCATCTCACAGAGTTAAATCTATCTTTTGATTGAGCAGTTTGGGAAATCTGTTTTTGTAGAATCTGTGAAGGGATATTTGGGAGCTTACTGAGGTCTAGGGTGGAAAAGGAAATATCTTCAGATAAAAATTAGAAAGAAGATATCTGGGAAACTGTTTTGTGATGTGTGCGTTCATCTCACAGAGTTAAACCTTACTTTTGATGGAGCAGTTTGGAAAATCGGTTTGTGTAGAATCTGCAAAGGGATATTTGGAAGTGCATTGAGGTCGACAGTGAAAAAGGAAATATCTTCAGATAAAAACTAGAAAGAAACTTTTTGAGACACTGCTTTGTGATGTGTCCAATCATCTCACAGCATTCAAGTTTTCTTTCGAGTCAGCAGTCTGGAAACACAGCTTTTTTTTTCTTTCTGCTAATGGACATTTGGAAGCTCACTGAGGCCAATGGCAAGAAAGTGAATATGCCAGAATAAAAACGACAAGGAAGCTATCTGAGAAAATACTGTGTGTTGTGTGCATTTGACCCACAGAGTTAAACCTTTCTTGGCATTCTACAGTATGGAAACACTGTTTTTGCAGAATCTGCAAAGGAATGTTTAGGAGCACAATGAGGCCTATGGTGAAAAAGTAAATATCTTCAGGTAAAAACTGGAAAGAAGCGTTCTGAGCAACTGCATTGTGATGTGTGCATTCATCTCACAGAAGTAAACCCTTCTTTTGATTGAACAGTTTGAAAAACTCTTTTTGTAGAATCTGCTAATGGATATTTGGGGGCGCATTGAGGCCTATCATGATAAAGGAAATATCTTCAGAGAAAAATTTGAAACAAGCTTTCTGAGAAATGGCTTTGTAATGTTTACATTCATCTCACAGAGTTAAAACTTTCTTTTGATTGGGGAGTTTGGAAACACTGTTTTTGTAGAATCTGCAAAGGGATATTTGGGAGCTCATTGAGACCTCTGTTGAAAAAGGAAATATCTTTAGATAAAAACTAGAAAGAAATTCTCTGAGAAACCACTTTGTGATGTGTGCATTCATCTCACATATTTAAATCTTTCTTTTGATTGAATGAAAGGAATGAAACACATCCCCCATATATCTCCCAACTCCCTGAGCCCAGCACGAGCCCAGCACAAACACATTCCTCCATATTTCTTTCAAACTTCGGAAAAACATCACCTGGGAAATCTCCGATAAGGATGCAGCAGGAACCAATAAAAAATGCTAACCAATTGTAATGCTGTAACCGAGATAATTACCTTGTTCCCCTGTAACTTTACATATCCTGTTTACATTGGGCTATAAAAAGCAAGCACTCGCATTGTTTGAGGCCCTCTTGTATGCTGTGGAATGGAAGGACCAAGTTCGAACTTGTAGTAAAGATCCTTGCCGCTTGGCTTTGACTCTGGACTCTGGTGGTCTTCTTTGGGGAAAAAATGGTCTGGGCATAACATCTGGGGGCTCGTCTGGGATTCCCCAAGCCCCTGGTCAACGGATCTACTAGGATCGATCTACTGATAGGTGAGCCAGCTCGTGTCTGTCTGTGTCTGTTCTGAACCAGAATCTGTGACTCGCGAGGTCTGAAACTGAAGCTGGCGCAGTCCTGGCGGACGTGCTATAGGACAGCCAGCGGAGACCGGTGGGAGACGTCCCCGGGCTCTCGTCTGATTTTTATCTGAGCGGCTGACTCTGACCCGGGTTACCGGAGCGTGCTTGCGATCTGAGCTGCCGGAGCGCGTTTGCAATCTGGGCAGCGGCTGACTCTGACCCGGGTTACCGGAGCACGCTTGTGATCTGAGCTGCCGGAGCGCGTTTGCGATCTGGGCAGCAGCTGTTTCTGACCCGGGCTGCCGGGGCGCGCTCGCGATCTGAGCTGCTGGAGCGCGTTTGCGATCTGGGCAGCGGCTGTTTCTGACCCGGGCTGCCGGGGCGTGCTCACGATCTGAGCTGCCGGAGCGCGTTTGTGATCTGGGCAGCAGCGGTTTCTGACCCGGGCTGCCGGGGTGCACTTGCGATCTGAGCTGCCGGAGCGCGTTTGCGATCTGGGCAGCAGCTGTTTCTGACCCGGGCTGCCGGGGCGCACTTGTAACTAGATATCATTAATAAGTCAGATTTCCTTTACAGGGATTCTAACCCACATTCCTTTACAGGAAGAGACTACAAATTATTACAGGATAGGTAATACCCAGAGCACTCCTCTATCTCTCCTTACAAATAATTTCAAGGAAATAAGAGCGAGGGGCCATGATCTTAGTATAGAGATCAGGAAGGGAAAGCTAATTACTCTGTGCCGCTCCGAATGGCCTGCCTTTGATGTGGGGTGGCCACCTGAAGGGACGTTCCGACTTGCTGTCATCACTAGAGTAAAGTCCAAGATTTTCCTACCTGGGAGTGCGGGCCACTTGGATCAAATCCCATATATCCTCATATGGCAGGACCTAGTTGAGAACCAGCCTCCTTGGCTGTCACCTTTCCAATTAACCCCTGAACCTTGTAAGGCACTGGTTGCTCGGCCGCTAAAATCCAAGCAGCCGATTGCCCCCCCATCCTGTTTTACCTGATAGCGGGGACCCACTGTTCACAGAACCCCCTCCGTACCCCTCCGGGCCACAGGCCCCCGCCCCCTGGGCTGAGCCGCGGGAGGGAGCAGGCGGACGAGAGGCGGCCGGCACACACGGACCCGCTGAGAGTGAAAGTAACTCTGAAGGGCCGGCGGGGCGGACGCAAGGGCGCATTTCACAGGCTAGCCCCCCTCAGCCACCTGACTCCACAGTGGCTCTACCCCTTCGGGAAATAGGACCCCCAGATTACACAGGAATCCCCAGGCTCCAGTACTGGCCATTCTCTACCAGTGATCTGTATAACTGGAAGACCCAGAGTGCTCAGTTTTCAGACAACCCCAAAGATTTAATGGCTTTACTGGATAGTGTCATGTTCACCCACCA
>NW_012099899.1:374862-375863 GCF_000951045.1 Mandrillus leucophaeus
ATCCGTACCAGCCGGGAGACTGGGTCCTGGTTAAGCGACACCGACAAGAGACCCTAGAACCCAGGTAGAAGGGACCACTCCAGGTACTCCTGACCACACCCACTGCCCTAAAGGTAGAAGGCATCACATCGTGGATCCACTACACCCACGTCAAGCCAGTGGACCCAACCTCCGACCTTCTGGGACCAATCACAGCAGTGGCTGAAGCACCGGCCACGTGGACTTTGGACAGAGCTAAGAACAACCCCTTAAAACTCACCCTGCGCCGGCAACATAGCTCACTGCAAACATGCAGTTGGGTAGTCTAGCCCTAACGTTAGCTGCCCTAGTGGCCGCTGGGGAAAACACCAAACCAGCATCTAATCCCTTTGTCTGGAGATTCTGGCTTTATGAAAACCGAACCCACCCTGGACAACCTCATAAGCCCGGGAAAATATTGGCCAGTGCTGATGGCCCCTCCTCAGGGTGCAATAGCCCAATCTTACTAAATTTTACTGGCTTTCAAATAGCCAAACCAGTGACACCAATAATATGTTTTGAGTTTGATCAGACTAAATACAATTGTAAACACTATTGGTGGCACCAAAATGCCGGCTGTCCTTATAACCATTGTAACATCCATAGGTCCTGTTATTGGGGAGAGGAAGAACAGTTGGACCCTAAGTGGCCCTTTCATCGTAGACGGGATGGTGGGGGGAGCCCTAGGTCACACCCTCATATAAAGCAACAAGTTGTACCAACAATTTGCCATTGCTATGGAGGAGTCAGCTGAGTCCCTTGCCTCCCTTCAGCAGCAGCTCACATCCCTAGCCCAGGTAACCTTGCAGAACCGGAGGGCCCTAGACTTACTCACTGCTGAAAAAGGTGGTACATGTATGTTTCTGAAAGAGGACTGTTGTTTCTACATAAATGAATCAGGACTTGTAGAAGACCGGGTCCAACAGTTACGCAAGTTAAGCACTGAAGTAAAAACACGGCAGTTTGCTTCAGCTGCAGACCAA
>NW_012099899.1:376033-435123 GCF_000951045.1 Mandrillus leucophaeus
ACCCAAGATTGGCTCTAGAGTTACCTGAAAAGAAGGGGGGAATGAAAGGAATGAAACACATCCCCCATATATCTCCCAACTCCCTGAGCCCAGCACGATCCCAGCGCAAACACATTCCTGCATATTTCTTTCAAACTTCAGAAAAACATCACCTGGGAAATCTCCAGTAAGGATGCAGTGGGAACCAATAAAAAATGCTAACCAATTGTAATGCTGTAACCGAGAGAATTACCTTGTTCCCCTGTAACTTTACATATCCTGTTTACATCAGGCTATAAAAAGCAAGCACTCACATTGTTTGAGGCCCTCTTGTATGCTGTGGAATGGAGGGACCAAGTTCGAACTTGTAGTAAAGATCCTTGCCGCTTGGCTTTGACTCTGGACTCTGGTGGTCTTCTTTGGGCAACAAACGGTCTGGGCATAACATAAACAGTTTGGAAACACTGTTTTTGTAGAAACTGCAAAAGGATATTTGGGAGCACATTGAGGCCTATAGTGAAAACATCTTCAGAGGAAAACTAGGAAGAAGCTTTTTGAGAAACCGCTTTGTGATATGTCCATTCTTCTCACAGAGGTAAAGCTGTCTTTTGATTGAGCAGTTTGCAAACACTGTTTTTTTAAGGATCTGCAAATGGATATTTGGGAGCACAATGTGGTCTATGGTGAAAAAGGAAATGTCTCTTGAGAAGAACTATAAAGGAGCTTTCTGAGACACTGCTTTGCAATGTGTGCATTTATCTCACAGAATTAAATCTTTCTTTTGATTGAGCAGTTTGGAAAATCTGTTTCTGTAGAATCTGTGAAGGGATATTTGGGAGTGCATTGAGGCCTATGATGGAAAAGGAAATATCTTAGATAAAAACTATAAAGAAGATTTCTGGGAAAGTGCTTTGTGATGTGTGCATTCAACTCATAAATTTAAAACTTTCTTTTGATTGAGCAGCTTGGAAAATCTATTTTTGTAGAATCTGTGAAGGGATATTTAGGAGCCACTGAGGGCTATGATGAAAATGGAAATATCTTTATATAAAAACTATAAAGAAGCGTACTGAGACACTGTTTTTTGATTTGTGCATTTATTTCACAGAGCTCAACCTTTCTTTTGAGTCAACAGTCTGGAAACACTGTGTTTTTCCTTTCTGCTAATGGACATTTGGGACTTCACTGAGCCCAATAGCAAGAAAGCCGATATGCAAGGATAAAAACTAGAAGGAAGCTTTCTGAGAAATGCTTTGTTCTGTGTGCATTCATCTTGCAGAGTTAAACCTTTCTTTTCATTCCATGATTTGGAAACACTGTTTTTGTAGAATCTGAGAAGGGATATTTGGGAGCACAATATGGCCTATGGTGAAAAAGTAAATATCTTCAGATTAAAACTAGAAAGAAGCATTCTGAGACATTGCTTTGTGATGTTTGCATTCATCTCACAGAGGTAAATCTTTCTTTTGATTGAACTGTTTGGTAACACTGTTTTTGTAGAATCTGCTAGGGGTTATTTGGGAATGCTTTGAGGCCTATGGTGAAAAAGGAAATATCTTCAGAGAAAAACTAGAAAGAAACTTTCTGAGTAACTGCTTTGTGATGTGAGCATTCATCTCACAGAGTTAAACCTTTCTTTTGATTGAGTAGTTTGGAAAAACTGTTTTTGGAAACTCTGTGAAAGGATATTTGGTAGCACATTGAGGCCTATGGTGAAAAAGGAAATATCTTTAGAAAAAAACTAGAAAGAAGTTTTCTGAGACACTGCTTTGTGATGTTTGCATTCATCTCACAGAGGTAAATTGTCCGGAGCTGCACGCCCCGGCCATAGCGAATAATAATTGACGATTAAAAACGCCTGAGCTTTATTCATTTCCACCTTACACCTCCTCCCTATCTTTGCCTTTTCCCCTATATTAATACCTCATAAAAGATGGCGCTCTTCCTGCTTCTTCTTCACCCATTTTTCCCGCGCCCGCGAAAATTGCTACCTGACAGCGCAGGCGCCACATGACGTTCGACCACGCTACCAATACCTACCTGGCCGCACCCTCCGTGATGAGATCATCTCTGCCTCTGGCCCAACCCCTTCCCCTCCAAGTGTATATAAGGAACTGCATTACCGCCATTAAAGAGAGAGACTTGCTCAGAGCACTGTCTTGTCTCCATTTCTCGTATCTCTTGTTCCCCAAATTCCCACCCCCTCTTCCAGGGCCTGCTTCGACGATCCCGTGGGCCGGGATAGTAAATCTTTTTTTTGATTGCACAATTTGGAAACACTGTTTTTGTTGCAACTGCAAAGGGATATTTGGGAGCACATTGAGGCCTACAGTGAAAAAGAAATTATCTTCAGATAAAAACTAGAAGGAAGATTTCTGAGACACCACTTTGTAATGTGTGCATTCATCTCACAGAGTTAAATCTTTCTTTTGATTGAGCAGTTTGGAAAATCTGTTTTTATAGAATCTGTGAAGGGATATTGGGGAGTGTATTGAGGCCTATGGTGGAAAAGGAAATATCTTCAGATAAAAACTAGAAGGAAAATTTCTAGGAAACCACTTTGTGATGTGTACATTCGTGCCACAGAGTTCCACCTTTCTTTTGAGTCAGCAATCTGGAAACACTGTTATTTTCCTCTCTGCTAATGGCCATTTGGGTGCTCATTGAGGCCAATGGTGAAAAAGTGAATATTTCAGGATAAAAACTAGAAGGAAGCTGTCTGAGAAAATGCTCTGTGCTGTGTGCATTCGTCTGGCAGAGTTAAACCTTCGTTTGCATGCCATAGAAGGAAGGTATCTGAAAAACCACTTTGCAAAGTGTGTACTTATCTCAGAGATTTAAAACTTTATTCTGGTTCAGGAGTTTGGAAACATAGTTTTTGTCCATTCTGTGAATGGACATTTGGGAGCTCATTGAGACCAAAGGCAAAAAAGCTAATATACTGGGATAAAAGCTAGAAGGAGGTTATCTGAGAAACCACTGTGTGATGTATGCATTCAACTTGAGTACTTAAATCTTCCTTTTCTTTCATCAGTTTGGAAACACTGTTTTTGTAGAATCTGTGAAGGGATATTTGGGAGTGCATTGAGGCCTATGGTGAAAAAGAAAATATTTTCAGATAAAAACTAGAAATAAGCTTTTTGAGATACTGCTTTGTGATATGTACATTCTTCTCCCAGAGTTAAACTTTTCTTTGGATTCAACAGCATGGAAACAATGTTTTTGTCCATTCTGCAAAAGGACATTTGGGAGCTCATTGAGACCAATGGCCATAAAGTTTATATCCAAGGATAAAATCTAGAATGAAGCTATCAGAAAAACCACTCTGTGATGTGTGCATTCACCTCACAGAGTTAAATTTTCTTTTGACTCAGCAGTTTGGAAACTCTGTTTTTGTCCATTCTGCAAATGGACATTTGGCAACTCATTGAGGTCAATGATGAAAAAGTGAATATCCCAGGATAAAAACTAGAAGCAAGCTATGTGAGAAGCTGCTTTTGGATGTGTGCATTTGCCATGCAGAATTATATGTTTCTTTTCATTCAGCAGTTTGGAAACAGTGTTTTTGTAGAATTTGTGAAGGGATATTTGGTAGTACATGGAGGCCTATGGTGAAAAACAAAATGTCATCAGATAAAAACTAGAAAGAAGCTGTCTAAGAAACCACTTTGTGATGTGTGCATTCATCTCAAAGAGTTAAATCTTTCTTCGGATTCAGCAGTTGAGAAACACTGTTTTTTTTTCCATTCTGTGAATGGACATGTGGGAGCTTATTTATGCCAATGGTGAAACAGTGAATATCCCTGGATAAAACATAGAAGGAACTATCTGAGAAACTGGTTTGTGATGTGTGCATTCATCTCACGGAGTTAAACCTCTCTTTTTATTCAACAGTTTGTAAACACTGTTTTTGTAAAACCTATGAAGGGATATTTGGGAGTGCATTGAAGCAAATGTTGAAAAAGAAATTATCTTCAGATAAAAACTAGAAAGAAGCTGTCTGAGAAACTGTTTTGTGATGTGTGCATTAATGTCACAAAGTTAACCTTTTCTTTTGATTCAGCAGTTTGGAAACACCTTTTTTGTCCATTCTGCAAAATGATATTTGAGAGTTCATTGAGGCCAATGTCGAAAAAGCAAATATCCCAAGATAAAAACTCAAAGGAAGCTATCTGAGAAAGTGCTTTGTGCTGTGTGAAATCTCTCCCAGAGTTAAACCTTTCTTTTGATTCGGGAATTTGGAAACACAATTTTTGTAGAATCTTCAAAGGGACATTTGGAAGCACTTTGTGGCCTACGTTTAAAAATAAAATATCTTCAGATAAAAACTAGAAATAGCTTTCTGAGAAACTACTTTGTGATGTGTGCATTTGTCTCACAGAGTTAAACCTTTCTTTGATTCAGCAGTTTAGAATCACTGTTTCTTTACATTCTGCAAATGGACCCTTGGGAGCTCAAGGAGGCCAATGGTGAAAAAGCAAATAATCCAGGATAAAAACTAGAAGGAAGCTATCTGGGAAATAGTTTTGTGTGGTGCACATTCATCTAGCAGAGTTAAAACTTTCTTTACATTCATCAGTTTGGAAACCCTGTTTTTGTAGAATCTGAAAAGGGATATTTGAGAGCACATTGAGGCTTATGGTGCAAAAAAACCCTTCAGATAAAAACTAGCAAGAATATTTCTGAGAAACTGCTTTGTGTTGTGTGCATACATCTCACAGAGTTAAACATTTATTTGGATTCAGCAGCCTGGAAAGACAGTATTTGTCCATTCTGCAAATGGATATTTGGGAGCTCATTGAGGCCAATGGCAAAAAAGCAAATATACCAGCATAAAAAGTAGAAGGAAGATATCTCAGACACTGCTTTGTGGTGTGTGCATTCATCTTGCAGATTTCAATATTTCTTTTCATTCAGCAATTTGGAAGCACTCTTTTTGTAGAATCTGGGAAGGGACATTTGAGAGCACATTGAGGGCTTTGGTGAAAAGTAACTATCTTCAGATAAAAGCAAGGAAGAAGTTGTCTGAGAAAATGCTTTGTGATGTGTCCATTCATCCCACAAAGTTAAACGTTTATTTTGATTCAGCAGTCTGGAAACACTGTGCGAATGGACATCTGGGAGCTCATTGAAGCCAATGGCAAAAAAGTGAATATTCCTGCATAAAAACTGGAAGGAAGCTATCTGATAAACCGCTCTGTGGTGTGTGCATTGAGCTCACAGAGTTAAACATTTCTTTACATGTAGGAGTTTGGAAGCACTGTTTTTGTAGAGTCTACAAAGGGATATTAGTGAGCACAATGAAGGCTATGTTGAAAAAGGAAATATCTTCAGATAAAAACTAGAAAGAAACTTTCTTAGAAACTGCTTTGTAATGTATGCATTCATCGCACAAAAGTAAACCTTTCTTTGGATTTAACAGTTAGGAAACAGTATGTTTTTGATTCTGAGAAAGGATATTTGGGAGTTCATCAATTCCAAGGGTGAAAAAGTGAATATCCATTCTGTTTTTCTCCATTCTGTGAATGGATGCTTGGGAGCTTACAGCAACAAGGGCAAAACAGCAAATATGCCAGGAAAAACACTATAGGAAAGCTATTGAGAAAGCACTTTGTGCTGTGTCCATTCATCTATGTGAGTTAAACCTTTCTTTACATTTAGGGGTTTAGAAAAAATGTTTTTGTAGGAGGAACTAAGGCATATTTGGGAGCACATTGAAGCCTACAGTGATAAGGAAAATATCTTCAGATAAAAACGAGAAAGAAGTTTTCTGAGAAACAGCTTTGTGTTGTGTGCATTCATCTCACAGAATTAAACCATTCTTTTGATGGAGCAGTCTGGAAACACTGTTTTTCTCCATTCTGCAAATGAACATTTGGGAGCTCCTGGAGCTGTATGAAAAAAAAGCCAGTATCTGAGGATAAAAACTAGGAGGAAACTACCTGAGAAACTGCTTTCTGATGTGTGCATTCATCTTGCAGAGATAAACAATTCTTTTTATTCAACAGGTTGGAAATACTGTTTTGGTAGAATCTGTGAAGGGATGTTTGTGAGCTCACTGAAGTATATTGTGAAAATGAAATTATCTTTAATAAAAACAAGAAAGAATCTTTCTTAGAAATGGCTTAGTGCTGTGTGCATTCATCTTACAGAGTTAAACATTTCTTTGCATTCAGCAGTTTAGAAACACTCTTTTTGTCCATTCTGCAAATGGACATTTGGGAGCTCACTGAGGCCGATGGAGAAAAAGCATATAGCCCAAGATAAAATCTGGAAGGAAGCTATCTGAGAAATCACTTTGTGATGTTTGTCATTCATCTCACAGAGTTAAACGTTTCTTTTGATTCAGCAGTTTGGAAACATGGTGTTTGTCCAATCTGCGAATGGACATTTGGGAGCTCATTGAGGTCAATGGTGAAAAAGTGAGTATCCCAGGAAAAAAATTAGAAGCAAGCTATCTGAGAGATTACTTTTGATGTGTGTATTCACGTGCAGAATTAAAAATTTATTTTCATTCAGCAGTTTGGAAACACTGTTTTTGTAGAATTTGGGAAGAGATTTTTGGGGCACATTGAAGCCTATGATGAAAAACAAAACATCTTCAGATAAAAACTAGAAAGAAGGTTTCTGAGAAACTGCTTTGTGACATGTGCATTCATCTCACTGAGTTAAAACATTCTTTGGATTCCGCAGTTTGGAAGCTGTTTTTGTCCATTCTGTGAATGGATATTTGGGAGCTCATTGAGGCCAAGGAAGGTATATTCCAGGATAAAATCTAGAAGGAAGCTATCTGAGAAACCACTTTGTGATGTGTGTATTCAATCAGGGGGTTAAAACTTTCTTTTGATTCAGCAGTTTGGAAACACTGTTTTCGTCCATTCTGCAAATGGACGTTTAGGAGCCCTTTAAGACCAATGTCAGAAGAGCGAATATCCCAAGATAAATAGCAGAATTAAGCTCTCTGAGAAAATGCTTTGTGATGTGTGCATTTATCTCACAGTTAAACCTTTCTTTTCCTTCAGCAGTTTGGAAAAACTGTTTTTGTAGAATCTGTAAAGGGATATTTGGGAGCACATTTAGGCTTATGGTGAAAAAGAAAATATCTTCAGAAAAAAACTTGAAATAAGCTTTGAGAGAAAGTGCTTAGTGTTGTGCACATTCGTCTGACAGATTCAAACCTTTATTTTGATTTGGCAGCTTGGAAACTCTGTTTTTGTCATTCTGTGAAAGGACATTTGGGAGTTCATTGAGGCCAGTTGGGAAATAGTGAATATCCCAGGATAAAAACTGAAAGGAACATATCTGAGAAAGTGCTTTGTGCTGTGCATTCATCTATCAGAGTTAAACCATTCTTTACATTCAGAAGTTTGGAAGCACTGTTTTTGTAAACCAAGTGAAGGGATATTTGGGAGCGCATCGAGGCACATGGTAAAAAGAAAATTTCTTCAGATAAAAACTAGCAAGGATGTTTCTGAGTAACCACTTTCTGATGTGTATATTAATCTCACATAGTTAAACTTTTCTTTTCATCCGGCATTTTGGAAACACTGTTTTTGCAAACTCTACAAAGTGATATTTGGGAGCACAATGAGGATTATGGTGAAAAAGAAATATCTTCAGAACAACACTAGAAAGAAACTTTCAGATAAACTGCTTTGTGAAGTATGCATTCTCCTCACAGTTAAACCTTTCTTTGGATTCAACAGCTTAGAAACATTGTTTATGTCCTTTCTGTGAATGGACATTTGGGAGCTCATTGAGGCCAATGGCAAAAAGGCATATATCCCAGGATAAAATCTAGATGGAAGCTATCTGAGAAGCCACTTTGTGATGGATGCATTCATCCAACAGAGTTAAGCGTTCTTTTGATTCAGTAGTTTGGAAAAACTGTTTCGTCCATTCTACGAATTGATATATGAGAGCTCTTTGAGGCCAATGGTGAAAAAGCAAAAATCCCAGGATAAAAAAGGAGGAAACTATCTTAGAAAAGGCTTTGTGATGTGTGTATTTATGTTGCAGGGTTATACCTTTATTTTCATTCAGTAGTTTGGAAACACTGTTTTGTAGAATCTCCAAAGGGATATTTGGGAGCTCTTTGAGGCTTATGGTGAAAAAGGAAATATTTTCAGATAAAAACTAGAAAGAAGCTTTCTGAGATACTGCTTTGTGATGTGTGCATTCATCTCACAGAATTAAAACTGTCCTTGGATTCAGAAGTTCTGAAACACTGTTTTTGTCCATTCTCTAAATGGACATTTGGGAGCTCATTGAGGACAATGGTGAAAAAGCATATATCCCTTTATAAAACCCAGAAGGAAGCTATCTGATAAACCACGTTGTGATATGTGCATTCATCTAGCAGAGTTAAAACTTTTTTTACAGTCAGCAGTTTGAAAACACAGTTTTTCCAGAATCCATGATGGGATATTTGGGAGAGCATTGAGGTCTATAGTGAGAAAAAATATCCTCAGATAAAAGCTAGAAAGTAGCTTTCTGAGAAACTGATTTGTGTTGTGGGCATTCATCTCACAGAGTTAAACTTTTCTTGTGATTCAGCAGTTTGGAAACACTGTTTTATTTGGAGTCTGCAAAGGGATGTTTGGGAGCGCATTGAGGCCTAAGGTGAAAAACAAAATATCTTCAGAGAAAAACTAGAGAGAAACTTTCTGAGAAACCGCTTTGTGATGTGTGCATTAATCTCACAGACTTAAACCTTTCTTTGGATTCGTAAGTTTAGAAACACTGTTTTTGTATGTGTGTGAATGGACATTTGGGAGCACTTTGAGGCCAATAGCAAAAAAGCCTATATCCCGGGATAAAATCTAGAAGGAAGCTATCTGAGATACTACTTTTTGATGTTTGCATTTATCTCACATTGTTAAACCTTTATTTTGATTCAGCAGTTTGGAAACACAGTTTTTGTCCATTCTGTGAATGGACCTTTGGGAGCTCTTTAAGGTCAATGGTGAAAAAGTGAATATCCCACGGTAATAACTAGAAGGAAGCTATCTGAGAAACTGCTTTGTGATGTGTGCATTTATCTCACAGAGTTTTACCTTTATTTTCCTTCAAGAGTTTGGAAACACTGTTTTTGCAGAATCTGCACAGGGATGTTTGGGAGCGCATTGAGGACTAGAGTCAAAAAGGAAATATCTTCAGATAAAAACTTGAAAGAAGCTTTCTGAGAAACTACTTCATGTTGTATGCATTCATCTACAGAGGTAAAACTTTCCTTTGATTCAGCAGTTTGGAAAGGCAGTTTTTGTCCCTTCTGAAATGGACATTTGGGAACCCACTGAGGCCAATGGTGAAAAAGTGAATATTCTCAGATAAAACCTAGAAGGAAGGTATCTGAGAAACCGTTCTGTGATGTGTGAATTAATCTTGCAGAGTTAAACTTTTCTTTTGATTAAGCAGTTTGGAAATGCTGTTTTTGTAGAATCTGCGAAGGGATACTTGTGAGCACATTGAAGCCTATGGTGAAAAGGAAAATATCTTCAGATAAAAACAAGAAATAATCTTTCTCAGAAACTGCTTTGTGACATGTGTATTCATCTTGCAGACTTAAACCTTTCTTTTGATTCAACAGTTTGCAAAAACTGTTTTTGTCCATTCTGCGAATGGAGATTTGGAAACTAATTGTGGCCAATGGTGAAAAAGTGAATATTCCAGAATAAAAACTAGACAAAAGCTATCTGAGAAACTGTTTTGTGAGGTGTTCATTCATGCTGCAGAGTTAAACCTTTCTTTTGATTCAGCAGTTTGGAAACACTTTTTTTTGTAAAACCTGTGGAGGGATATTTGGGAGAGCTTTGAGGCCTAAGTTAAAAAGGAAATGTCTTCAGACAAAAACTAGAGAGGAGTTTTCTTAGAAACTGCTTTGTGATGTGTCCGTTTGTCTCACTGAGTTAAACCTTTCTTTTGATTGAACAGTTTGGAAATACTGACTTTCTCCATTCTATGAATGGACATTAGAGTGCTCATGGAGGCCAATGACAAAAAAGCAATTATGCCAGGATGAAAACTTAAATGAAGCCATGTGAGAAAGTTCTTTGCACTGTGTGCATTCATCTAGCAGAGTTAAAGCTTTCTTTACATTCAGCAGTTTGGAAATACTGTTTTTGTAGAATATGTTATCATATATTTGGGAGCATATTTAGGCATATGGTGAAAAACAAAATAGGATAAAAACAGAAAGAAGCTTTCTGAGAAACTATTTTGGGATGTATCCATTCAGTTCACAGAGTTAAACATTTCGTTTGATTCAGCAGTTTGGAAACACTGTTTTTGTCCATTCTGCGAATGGACATTTGGGAACTCATTGAGGCCAATGGTGAAAAAGGGAATATTTCTGGATAAAAACTAGAAAGAAGCTATCTGAGAAACCACTTTGTTATGTGTACATTCATGTCACAGAGTTAAAGCTTTCTTTTGATGGAACAGTTTGGAAACACTCTTTTTGTAGAATCTGTGAAGGGATATTTGGGAATACACTGAGGACTATGGTGGGGAAGGAAGTATCTTCAGATAAAAACTAGAAAGAAGCTATCTGAGTTACTGCTTTTTGATGTTTGCATTCATCTCACAGAGCTAAAATTTCCTTTGATTCAGCAGTGTGTAAACACTGTTTTTGTGGAATCTGCAAGGGATATTTGGCAGCGCATTGCAGACTATGGTGAAAAAGAAAATATCTTCTGATAAAAATTGCAAAGAAGCTTCTTGAGAAACTGCTTTGTGAGGTGTGCATTCATTTCACCTTGTTAAACCATTCTTTGGATGCAACAGTTTAGAAACACTGTTTTTGTTTATTCTTCAAGTGGACATTTGGGAACTCATTGAGAATAATGGTGTAAAAGCAAATATCCCGAGATAAAGAGTAGAAGGAAGCTATCTGAGAAACCACTTTGTGATGTGTGCATTGATCTCACAGAGTTAAACATTTCCTCTGATTCTGGAGTTTGGAAACCCTGTTTTAGTAGAATCTTGGAAGGGATATTTGGGAGTGCATTGAGGCCTATGGAGGAAAAGGAAATATCTTCAGATTAAAAACAAGAAAGAAGCTTTATGAGAAAGTGCTTTGTAATATGTTCATTCATCTCACTGAGTTAAACCTGTCTTTTGATTCAGCAGTTTGGAACAGTGTTTTTGTAGAATCTGTAAAGGGATATTTTGGAGCAAACTGAGGACTGTGGTGAAAAAGGAAATATCTTCCCATGAAAAATAGAAAGAAGCTTCCTGAGAAACTGCTTTATGGTGTGTGCATTCATATCACTGAAGTAAACCTTACTTTTGATTCAGCAGTTTGGAAACACTGTTTTTTTCCATTCTGTGAATGGACATTTTGGTGCTCATTGAGGCCAATGGCGATACAGTGAAAATCCCAGGATAAAAATTAGAAGGAATCTGCCTGAGTAACTGCTTTGTGACGTGTGCATTCACCTCACAGAGTTAAACCTTTCTTTTGATTTAGCAGTTTGGAAACACTGTTTTTCTAGAATCTGCAATGGGATATTTAGGAACACATTTAGGCTTATGGTTAAAAAGAAAATATCTTCAGATAAAAATTAGAAATAAGCTTTGGGAGAAAGTGCTTTGTGTTCTACACATTCGTCTGACAGATTTAAACCTCTATTTTGATTCAGCAGTTTGGAAACACTGTTTTTCTCCATTTTGCGAGCTCATTGTGGCCAATGGCGAAAAAGTGAATATCCCCGGATAAAAACTGCAAGGAAGCTATCTGAGAAAGTGTTGTGTGCAGTATGCATTCATATATCACACTTAAACCTTTCTTTACATTCAGCATTTGGAAACACTGTTTTTGTAGAATAAGCAAAGGGATATTTAGGAGTGCATTGAAGCCTATGGTGAAAAATAAAATATCTTGTGATGAAAACTAGAAAGAAGTTTTCTGAGAAACTGCTTTGTGATGTGTGCATTAATCTCACTGAGTTAAACCTTTCTTTGGATTCAGCAATTAGAAGACACTGATTTTGTCCATTCTGAGAATGGATATTTGGGAGCTCATTGAGACCAACAGAAAAAGAGTATATCACGGGATAAAATCTAGAAGGAATCTACCCGAGACTGCTTTTTCATGTGTGCATTCATCTCACAGAGTTAAACTTTTCTTTTGATTCAGCAGTTTGGAAACACTGCTTTTGTCCATTCTGCAAATGGGAGCTCTTTTAAGCCAATTTGGGAGCCCTTTTAAGCCAATGACAAAAAGGCGAATGTCCCAGGATACAAACTTGAAGGAAGCTATCTGAGAAACTGCTTTGTGATGTGTGCATTCATCTCACAGAGTTAAACTTTCTTTTCCTTCAGCAGCTTGCAAACACTGTTTTTGTAGAATCTGTGAAAGGTTATTTGGGAGGGTATTAAGGCCTATGGCAAAAATAAAATATCATCACATCAAAAAAGGAAAGAAACTTTCTGAGAAACTGCTTTGTTATGAGTGCATTCATCACACAGTGTCAAAACTTTCTTTGGATTCCTCCATTTACAAACATTGTTTTTGTCCGAGATTTGGGAGATCATTGAGGCCAATGGCACAAAAGCATATATCCCAGGATAGAATCTAGAAGGAAGCTACCTGAGAAACTGCTTTGTGATGTGTGAATTCATCTCACAGAGTTAAATCTTTCTTTTGATTCAGAAGTTTGGAAATATGATTTTTCTCCACTCAGCGAGTGGACACTTTGGAGCTCATGGAGGCCAACAGCAGAAAAGTGAATGTGCCAGGATAAAAGCTAGAAGGAAGCTATCTAAGAAACCACTTGGTGCTGTGTACATTCATCTAGCAGAGTTAAGCTTTTGTTTCCATTCAGCAGATTGGAAACACCCTTTTTGTAGAATCTGTGAAAAGATATTCGGGAGCACGTTGAGGCTTATGGTGAAAAATAAAATATCTTCAGATAAAAATTAGAAAGAAGGTTTGGGAGAAAGTACTTTGTGATGCGTGCATTCATCTAAAGGATGTAAACCTTTGTTTTGATTCAGCAGTTTGTAAACACTGTTTTTCTCCATTCTGTGAATGCACATTTTGGAATTCATTGAGGCCAATATCGAAAAAGGGAATATACCAGGCTAAAACTAGAAGGAAGCTATCTGAGCAACCGCTTTGTAATGTGTGCATTCATGGACAAAAACAGGGTTTCCACACTGCTGTGTCAAAAGAAAGGTGATGAATGCACCCATACAAAGCAGTTTCTCACAAAGCTTCTTTGTAGTTTTATCTGAAGATATTTCCATTTACACCACAGTACCCAATGGGCTCCCAAACATCTCTTTGCAGATTTGACAAAAACATTGTCTCCAAACTACTGAACCAAAAGAAAGTTTTCACTCTGTGAGATGAATGCCCACATCACAAAATGGTATCCCAGATGGCATCCTCATTGTTTTTATCCTGGGACATTCGAATTTTCACTTTTAGCTTCTAAGTACTCCCAAATATCCATTCGTAGAATGGACAAAGCAGTGTTTACAAACTGCTGAATGAAAAGAAAGCACTCATTCTGAGAGATGAAATGCACACATCACAAAGCATTTTCTCAGATATCGTCCTCTTAGTTTTTATCTTGGGATATTCACTTTTTTGCCATTGTCCTCAATGAACTCCCAAATGTCCATTTGCAAAATGGACAAAAAGACGGTTTCCAAACTGCTGAATGAAAAGAAAGGTTTAACTCTGTGAGACAAATGCATGGTCACAAACCAGTTTCTCAGGAAGCTTCTTTGTAGTTTTTATCAGAAGATTCTTTTTTTCACAATAGGCCTCAATGCGCTCCCTATATCCCTTCACAGATTTTACCAAAACAGTGTTTTCAAAATGCTGAATAAAAAAAAAAGTTGAAATCTGTGAGCTGAATCTACACATCACAAAGTGGTTACTCAGATAGCTACCTACTAGTTTTTGTGCTGGGACATTCGATTTTTAGCCATTGGCCTCAAGAGGCTTCCAAATGTGCATTCGCAGAATGGACAAAAACAGTATTTCCAAACTGCTGAATCAAAATAAAGGTTTAACCCTGTGAGGTGAATGCACACATCACAAAGCAGTTTCTCAGAAAGCTTCTTTCTAGCTTTTATCTGAAAATATTGTCTTTTTCACAACAGACCTCAATGCACTTCCAAATGTCCATTCACAGATTCTACAAAACAGCATTTCCAAACTGCTGAATGAAAGGAAAAATGTAATTCCTCAAGCTGAATGCACACATCACAAAGTGGTTTCTCACATAGTTTCTTTCTAGTTTTTATCCTGAAATATTCACTTTTTTTGCCATTGGCCTCAATTAGTTCCCAAATATCCATTCGTAGAATGGACAAAACAGTGTTTCCAAACTGCTGAATAAAAAGAAACGTTTAGCTCTGTGAGATGAATCAGACATCACCAAGTGGTTTCTCAGATAGCCTCTGTCTAGTTTTTATTCTGATAATTTAGTTTTCTCACCATTGGCATCATTAAGCTCCCACATGTCCATTTACAGAATGGACAAAAACAGTGTTTCCAAACTGCTGTATCAAAAGAAAGGTTTAACTCTGCAAGATGAATGCACACATCACAAAGTGGCTTCTCTGATAGCTTACTTCTAGTTTTTTCTTGTGGGTCATTCACTTTTTCGCCATTGACCTCAATGATTTTCAAATTGTTCATCGCAAAATGGACAAAAACAGTGTTTCCAAACTGCTCAATCAAAAGGAAGGTTTAACCCTGTGAGAAGAATGCTCACTTCACAAAGCAGTTTCTCAGAAAGCTTCTTTTTAGTTTTTATCTTGGTACATTTGATTTTTTGCCATTGGTCTCAATGAGCTCCCAAATGTCCACTTGCAGAATGTACGAAAACAGTATTTCCAAACATCTGGATAAAACGAAAGGTTACATCTGGGAGATGAATGCACATATCTCAAAGCAGTTTCTCAGAGAGCTTCTTTGAAGTTTTTATCCGAAAATATTTGCTTTTCCACATTAGGCCTCAATATGCTCCCAAATATCCCCTCACTGATTCTACAAAAAACAGCATTTCAAAACTGCTGAATGAAAAGAAAGGTTTAACTCTGCTACTTGAATGCAAACATCACAAAGCAATTTCTCAGATATCTTCATTCCAGTTGTTATCCAGGGATATCTTCCAAACTGCTGAATCAAAAGAAAGGTTTAGCTCTGTGAGATGAATGCACACATGCAAAGCATTTTCTCAAAAGCTCCTTTCTAGTTTTTATCTGAAGAGAATTTATTTTTTTACCATAGGTCTCAATGTGCTCCCCAATATCCATTTGCAGACTCTAAAGAAACAGGGTTCCCAAACTGCTGAATGAAAAGAAAGATTTATGTCCTCAAGCTGAAGGCACATATCACAGAGCAGTTTCTCAGATAGTTTCCTTCCAGTTTTTACCCAGAAATATTCACTGTTTTGCAATTGGCCTCAATGAGCTCCCAAATATCCATTCACAGAAAGGAAAAAAGCAGTGTTTCCAAACTGCAGAATGAAAAGAAAGGTTAACTTCTGTGAAATGAGTGCACCTATCACCAGGAGGCTTCTCAGATAGCTTCCTTCACGTTTTTTTCCTAGTATATTCTCTTTTTCACCACTGACCTCAATGAGCTCCCAAATGTCCATTAGCAGAATGGACAAAAAGGGTGTTTCCAAACTGCTGTATCAAAAGAAAATGTTAACTCTGTGAGATGAAAGTAGACATCAAAAATCAGTTTCTCTGAATGATTTTTCTAGCTTTTATCTAAAGATATTTCCTTTTTAAGCATAGGCCTCAATACACACCCAAACATCACTTGGCATATTCTGCAAAAACAGTGTTTCCAGAGTGCGGAATGAGAAGAAAGGTTTAACTCCTCGAGGTGAATGCACACATTACAAAATGGTTTCTCATACAGTTTCCTTCTCGTTTTTTTCATGGTATATTCACTTTTCTCCATTGTCCTCAAAGAGCTCCCAAATGTCCACTCGCACAATGGACAAAAGCAGTGTTTCCAAAATGCTGAATCAAAAGAGAGGTTTAACTCTGTGAGATTAATGCACATGTCACAAAGTGGTTTCTCAGATAGCTTCCTCTTAGTTTTTATCTTGGGACATTGGATTTTTCATCATAGGCCACAATGTACAACTAAATACCCCTGAGCCTATCATACAAAAACAGTGTTTCCAAACTGCTGAATTAAAAGAAAGGTTTAAATATGCTAGATGAATACAAATATCACAAAGTGGTTTCTCAGACAGTTTCCTTCTAGCTTCTATCCTGAAATATTCACTTTTTTGCCATTGGCCTCAATGAGCTCCCAAATATCCATTTGCAGAATGGAAAAAAAAAGTGTTTCCAAACTGCTGAATGAAAACAAAAGTTAACTTCTGTGAGATGAGTGCACCCATCACCAAGGGGTTTCTCAGATAGCTTCCTTCAAGTTTTTATCCTGGTATAGTCGCTTTTTCACCATTGGCCTCAGTGAGCTCCCACGTGTCTATTCGCAGAATGTACAAAAACGGTATTTCCAAACTGCTGAATCAAAAGAAAGGTTTAACTCTGTAAATGAATGCACACATCACAAAGCAATTTCTCAGAATGCTTCTTTCTCGTTTGTATCTAAAGATATACTTTTTTCACCATAAGCCTCAATGCACACCAAAATATCCCTTCACAGATTCTACAAAAACAGAGTTTCCAAACTGCTGAATGAAAGAAAATTTTAACTCTGTTGAGATGAATGCAAACATCACAAAGTGTTTTCTCAGATATCTTCCTTCCAGGGTTATCCTGTGATATTTGTTTTTTCACCATTGACCTCAATGACTTCCAAATGTCCATTCACAGAACGGACAAAAACAGTGTTTCCAACTGCTGAATCAAAAGAGAGTTTTAACTCTGTGAGATGAATGCACAGATCACAAAGCAGTTTCTCAGAATCATCCAAACTGTTGAGTTAAAAGAAAGTTTTAACTCTGTGAGATGAATGCACACATCTAATGTGGTTTCTCTGAATGATTCTTTCTAGCTTTTTTCTGAAGTTATTTCCTTTTTCAACATAGGCCTCAATGCACACCCAAATATTCCTTTGCCGATTCTGCAAAAACAGTGTTTCCAGAATGTTGAATGAAAAGAAGGTTTAACTCTGCGAGGTGAATGCACACATCTCAAAGCAGTTTCTCAGATTGTTTCCTTCTGGTTTTTATCATGGGATATTCTCTTTTCTCCATTGTACTCAAAGAGCTCCCAAGTGTCCAGTCACAGCATAGAGAAAAAGTGTTTCAAAAAAATTGACTAAAAAGAAAGGTTTAACTCTGAAAGATTAATGCACACATCACAAAGTGATTTTTCAGTTACTTCCTCCCAGTTTTTATAATGGGATATTCTCTTTTTCGTCATAGGCCACAATAAGCTCCCAAACATCCATTCGCAGAATGGACAAAAACCGTGTTTCCAAACTGTTGAATGAAAAGAATGGTTTAAATCAGAGAGATGAATAATCACATCATAAAGAGGTTTCTCAGATAGCTTCTTCTTAGCTTTTATCCTGGGACTTTCGATTTTTCGCCATTAACCTCAATAAGCTCCGAAATATCCATTAGCAGAATGGAAAAAAAACAGTATTTCCAAACTGCTGAATCAAAAGAATTGTTTAACTCTGCAAGATGAATACACACATCAGAAAACGGTTTCTATGATACCTTCCTTCTAGTTTTTATCCTGGGATATTGACTTCTTCACCATTGGCCTCAATGAGCTCCTAAATGTCAATTTGCAGAAAGGGCAAAAACAGTGTTTCTAAACTACTGAATCTGAAGAAAGGTTTAACATTGTGAGATGAATGCACGCATCTCGAATAGTTTCTCACAAACCTTATTTCTACCTCTAATCTGAAGATATTTTCTTTTCCACCATAGGCCTCAAAGCACCTCAAAATATCCCTTCACAGATTTTACAAAAGCAGTCCTTCCACACTGCTGAATGAAAAGAAAGGTTTAACTCTGCGAGATGAATGTACACATCACAAAGTGGTTTCTTGGATAGCTTCCTCTTAGTTTTTATCCTGGAACCTTCAATTTCTTGCCACTGGCTTGCATGAGCTCCCAAATGTCCATTCCCAGAATGGATAAAAGCAGTGTTTCCAAACTGCTGAATCAAAAGAAATGTTTAACTCTGTGAGATGAATGCACACATGAAAAACGAGTTTCTCAGAAAGGGTTTCCAAGTTTTTATCTGAAGATATTTTATTTATCACCACAGGCTTCAATGGGTTCCCCAATATCCCTATGCAGATTCTACAAAACAGTGGTTCCAAACTGCTGACTGAAATGAAAGGTTTAATTCTTTGAGATGAATGCACACATCACAAAGCAGTTTATCAGAAAGCTTCTTTCTAGTTTTTATCTGAAGATACTTCCTTTTTCACCTTAGGCCTCAATGTGCTCCAAAATATCCCTTTGCAGATTCTACAAAAACAGTGTTTCCAAACTGCTCTATCAAAACAAAGGTTTAACTATGTGAGTTGAATGCATACATCACAAAGCAGCTTCTCTGAAAGTTTCTTTCAAATTTTTATCTGAGGATATTTTATTTTTCACCATAGGCCTCAATGAGCTCTCAAATGTCCATTTGCAGATTTTACAAAAACAATGTTTCCAAACCGCTGATTCAAAAGAAAGGTTTTACTCTGCCAGATGAAAGCCCACATCACAAAACTGTTTCTCAGATATATTCTCTCTAGCTTTTATCCTGGGATATTCAGTGTTTTGCCATTGGCCTGAATCAGCTCCCAAAAGTCAATTTGCAGATTCTACAAAAACGGTGTTTCCTAACTGCTGAATGAAAGGAAAAGTACAACTCTGTGAGATGAATACACACACCACAAAGCAGTTTCTCAGATAGCTTCCTTCTACTTTTTATCCTGGAATACTCACTATTTTGCCATTGGCCTCAATGATGTTCCAAATGTCCATTCGCAGAATGGAAGAAAACAGTGTTTCCAAGCTGCTGAATCAAAAGGAAGGTTTAACAGTTTGCGAATAATGCATACATCACAAAGCAGTTTCTAGGAAAGCTTCTTTCTACTTTTTATCTGAAGATATTTTTTTCACCATAGGCCTCAATGCACTCCCAATTATCCCTTCACAGATTCTCTGTGAGATGAATGCACACATCACAAAGCAGTTTCTCAGATATTTTCCTTCCAGTGTTTCACCGTGGATAATTTCTTTTTCACTGTTGGTGTCAATAAGCTCCTAAACGTCCATTTGCAGAATGGACAAAAACAGTGTTTCCAAATTGCTGAATCAAAAGGAAGGTTTAACTCTGTGAGATGAATGTACACATTGCAAAGGTGTTTCTCAGATAACTTCCTCTTAGTTTGTATCCTGGGACATTTGCATTGTTGCCATTGGCCTCAAAGAACTCCCAAATGTCCATTTGCACAATGCAGAAAAACAGTGTCTCCAAAGTGCTGAATCAAAACAAAGGTTTATCTCAGTGAGATGAATGCACACATCACGAAGCAGTTTCTCAGAATGTTTCTTTCTAGTTTTTAACTGAAGATATTTTCTTTTCACCATAGGTCCCAATGCGCTCCCAAATATCCTTCTGCAGATACCACAAGAGTTTTTTCAAACTACAGAATGAGCAGAAAGGTTTAGCTCTGTGAGATGTATACACATATCACAAGGCGGTTTCTCAGATATCTTTCTTCTAGTGTTTATCTTGGTACATTCAACTTTTCTGCATTGGCCTCAATGAGCTCCCAAATATGCACTGGCAGAATGTACAAAAAGAGTGTTACCAAACAATTCAATCAGAAGAAAGATATGCCTCTGTGAGATGAATGCACACATCACAAAGCAGTTTCTCAGAATGCTTCATTCTAGCTTTTATCTGAAGGTATTTTCTTTATCACCATAGTCCTCGATGTGCACCAAAATATTCCTTCACAGATTCTACAAAAACAGTTTCCAAACTGCTGAATGAAAGAAAGTTTAACTCTGTGAGATGAATGCAAACATCACAAAACATTTTCTCAGATGGCTTCTTCCCAGTGTTTATCCTGTGATATTTGCTTTTTCACCACTGACCTCAACGACTTGCAAATGTTCATTCTCAGAATGGACAAAAAGAGTGTATGCAAACTGCTGAATCAAAAGAGTTTTAACTCTGTGAGATCAATGCAGACATCACAAAACCTTTCCTCAGAAAGCTTCTTTCTAGTTTTTATCTGAAGATATATTCTTTTTCACTTTAGGGCACAATGCACTACCAAATATCCCTTTGAAGAATCTACAAAAAGAGTGTTTCCAAACTGCTGAATGAAAAGAAAGTTTTAACTCTGTGAGATGAATGCTGACATAACAAACCGGTTTCTTAAATAGCTTCTTTGTAGTGTTTATTCTGGGATATGACTTTTATGCCATTGGCCTCACGAGTTTCCAAATGTCCATTCACAGAATGGACAGCAACAGTGTGTCCAAAAAGCAGAAGGAAAAGAAAGGTTAAACTTGGAGAGATGATGAACACTTCATAAAGCAGTTTCTTACATTGCTTCCTTTTAGTTTTTCTCCTGTGATATTCGCTTTTCCCTTCTTGGCCTCAATGAGTTCATAAATGTCTATTTGCAGAATTGACAAACACCATGTTTCCAAACTGCTTAATCAAAAGAAAGGTTTAACTCTGTTAAATGAATGCACACATCACAAAACATTTTCTCAGAAAGCTTTTTTCTTGTTTTTATCTGAAGATACTTTCTTTTCACCAAAGGCCTCAATGGGCTCCCAACACTATGCGATGAATGCACATATCAAAAAACGGTTGCTCAGATAGTTTCCTTTGAGTTTTTATCCTGGGGTATTCCTTTTTTTGCCATTGGCCTCAATGAGATCCAAATGTCCATTCACAGAATGGAAAAAAAACAGTGATTCCAAACTACTGAATCAAAACAAAGGTATAACTCTGCAAGATGAATGTACACCAAATGTCCATTTGCAGAATGGACAAAAACAGGATTTCCAAACTGCTGAATCAAGAGAGATGTTTAACTCTGTGAGTTGAATGAAAATATCAAAAAGTAATTTCTCAGGAAGTTCCTTCCTCATTTTTAATCTAAATATGTTTTCTTTTTCACCATATTCCTCAATGCACTCCAAAGTATCCCTTCGCAGATACTACAAAAACACTATTTCCAAACTGCTGAATGAAAAGAAACGTTTAACTCTGTGAGGTGAATGCACACATCACAAAGCAGTTTTCCTGAAAGTGTCTTTCTATTTTTTGTTTGAAGATATTCTCTTCTTCACCATAGGTCTCAATACGTTCCCATATATCCCGTTGCATATTCTCCAAACCAGTGTTTGTAAATCTTTACAGATTCTACAAAAATGGTGATTTCAAACTGCTGAATGAAAAGAAAGGTTTAACTCTCCATCATGAATGCACACATCACAAAAAGGTTTCTCGGATAACTGCTTTCGAGTTTTCATACTGGGATATTCATTTTTTCGCCATTGGCTTCAATGTGCTCCCAAATATCCCTTGGTCAAATGGACAAAACCCAGTGTTTCCAAACTGCTGAATCAAAATAAAGGTTTAGCTCAGTGACCTGAATGCACACACCACAAAGTGGTTTCTCAGATAATTTCCTTGTAGTTTTTATACTACAATATTTGCTTTTTCACCACAGGCCTCAGTGAGATCCCAAATGTCCATTTGCAAAATGAACAAAAACAGTGTTTCCAAATTGCTGAATGAAAAGAAAGGTTTAGCTCTGTGAGATGAATGCAAACATCACAAAGAAGTTTCTCAGAAATCTTCCTTCCAGGTTTTATCTGAAGATATTTTCTTTTTCACCATAGGCCTCAATGCTCTCACAAATGTCCATTCCCAGATTCTACAAAAAAAGTGTTTCCAAATGGTAGAATCAATAGAAAGATTTAAATCCTCGAACTGAATGCACACATCACAAAGCAATTTCTCAGATAGATTCCTTCTGTTTTTATTCTGGGATACTCGTTTTTCACCATTGGCCTCAATGAGCTCCCAAGTGTTTATTTGCAGAATGGACAAAAACAGTGTTTCCAAACTGTGAGTCAAAATAAAGTTTTAACTCTTTGACATGAATGCACACATCACTAAGCAGTTTCTCATAAAGCTTCTTTCTAATTTTTATCTGAAGATATTTTGATTTTCAGCCTAGGCTTCGTTGTGCTCCCAAATATCCCTTCGCAGATTCTACAAAAACTGTGTTTCCAAACTGTGGAATGAAAAGAATGGTTTAACTCTGCGAGATGAATGCACACATCACAAAGCAGTTTCTCAGATAGTTGCCTTCTAGTTTTTATGCTGGCATAATCGCTTTTTCCTCTTTGACCTCTATGAGCTAAGAAATACTCATTCGCAGGAGGGACAAAAACAGTGTTTCAGAACTGATGAATCAAAAGAAGGGTTTAACTCTGTGAGATGAATGCACACATCACAAAGCAGTTTCTCAGAAAGCTTCTTTCTAGTTTTTATCTGAAGATATTTTCTTTTAAACCATAGCCTTAAAGCACTCCCAAATATTCATTCCCAGATTTTACAGAAAGAGTATTTCCAAACTGCTGAATGAACAGAAAGTTTTAAATCTTTGAGATGAATGGACACATCACAAAGTAGTTTCTGATATAGTTTCCTTCTAGTTTTTACTGTGGGATATTTGCTTTTCCCTTGGCCTCAAAGAGCTCCCAAATGTCCAATCACAAAAGGAAAAAAAACAGTGTTTTCAAAGCGCTGAGTCAAAAGAACAGTTTACCTCTTCGAGATTAATACACACATCACAGTGTGATTTCTCAGATAGCTTCCTTGTAGCTTTTTTCCAGAGATATCAGCTTTTTCACCATTGGACTCAATGAGCTCCAAAATGTCCATTTGCAGAATGAACAAAAATAGAATTTCAAAATTGCTGAATCAAAGGAAATTTTAACTCTGCAAGATGAATGCACACATGACAAAGTGGTTTTTGAGATAGCTTCCTTTTAGTTTTTATCCTGGGACATTCACTTTCTCAACATTGGCCTCAATGAGCTTCCAAATGTCCATTCACAGAATGGACAAAAACAGTATTTCCAAACTGCTGAATCAAAAGCAAGTTTTAACTCTGTGAGATGAATGCATGAATCACAAAGCAGTGTCTCTGAAAGCTCCTTTCTAGTTTTAATCCGAAGATATTTTCTTTTTCACCATGGGCCTCAATGTGCTAACAAATAACTCATTGTAGACTCCACAAAAACAGTGTTTCCAAACTGTTGCTTGAAAACAAAGGTTTAATACAGTGAGATGAATGCACATATCACAAAGTGGTTTCTCAGAGCACTTCCTTCTAGTATTTATGCTGGGACATTCTATTTTTCTACCTTGGCCTCAGGGAACTTCCAAATGTCTATTTGCAGAATGGACAAACACAGTGTTTCCAAACTGCTGAGTCAAAAGAAAAGTTTAGCTCTGTGAGATGAATGCACATATCACAAAGCAGTTTCTCAGAAAGCTTCTTTCTAGTTTTTATCTGAAGATATTTTATTTTTCACCATAGGCCTCAATGCGCTCCCATATGTCCTGTTGCATATTCTCCATAACCAGTGTTTGCAACCTGCTCAATGAAAAGAAATGTTTAACTCTGTGAGATGAATGCACACTTCACAAAACAGTTTCTTAGATAGCTTACTTCTAGTTTTTATCCTGGGATATTCGCTTTTTCACCGTTGGCCTCAAAGAGCTCCAAAATGTCCATTCGCAGAATTGACAAAAACAACACTTCCAACTTGATGTAACAAATGGAAGTTTTAACTCTGTGAGATGAATGGTCATGTCACAAAGCAGTTTCTGGGAATGCTTATTTTGAGTTTTTATATGAAGATATTTCCTTTTCCAAAAAAGGCCTCAATGAGCACCAAAGTATCCCTTTGCAGATACTACAAAAACAGTTTTTCCAAACCACTGAATGAAAAGAAAAGTTTAACTCTGTGAGATGAATGTACACATTCTAAAGCGGTTTCTCAGATAGCTTACTTCTAATTTTTAACGTGTGATATTCTCTTTTTCTCTTTTGTCCTCAAGGAGCTCTCAAATGTGCATTTGTAGATTCTACAAAAGCAGTGTTTCCAAACTACGGAATGAAAAGAAAGGTTTAACTCTGTGAGAAGAATACATACATCACAAATTGGTTTCAGAGATGGCTTACTTGTACTTTCTATCCTGGGATATTTGTTTTTTTGCCATAGTCCTCAATGAACTGCCAATTGTCCATTCGCAGAATGGGCAAAAAGAGTCTTTCAAAACTGCTGAATGAAAAGATAGGTTTAACTCTGGGAGATTAATGCACACATCACAAAGTGGTTTCTCAGATAGCTTTCTCTCACTTTTTATCCTGGGACATTTGATTTTTCACCATTGGCATCAATGAGCTCCCAAATGTTCATTCACAGAATGGACAAAACCAGTATTTCCAAACTGCTGAATCAAAAGAAAGTTCAACTCTGTGAGATGAATGTACACACACAAGGCACTTTCTCAGAAAGCTTCCTTATAGTTTTTATTTGAAAATATTTTCTTTTTCACCATAGGCTTCAATGCACTCCCAAATATCCTTTCACAGATTTTACAAAAACAGTGTTTCCAAACTGCTGAATGAAAAGAAAGGTTTAACTCTGTGAGGTGAATGCACACATGATGAAGTGGTTTCTCAGATAGCTTCTTTCTAGTGTTTATCCTGGGATATTCGCTTTTTCACCATTGGCCTCAATGAGTTGCTAAATGTCCATTCACAAAATGGAAAAAAACTATGTTTCCAAACTGCTGAATGAAAAGAAATGTTTAACCCTGTGAGATGAATGCACACTTCACAAAGCAGTTTCTCAGATAGCTTCCCTTAATTTTTATCCTGGGACATTCAAAATTTTGCCATTGGCCTCAATGAGCTCTAAAATGTCCATTCACAGAAGGGACAAAAACAGTTTTTCCAAACTGCTGAATTTAAGGAAATGTTTAACTTTGTGAGATGAATGCAGACATCACAAAGCAGTTTCTCAGAAAGCTTCTTTCCAGTTTTTAATCTGAAGACATTTTCTTTTCCACCATGGGCCTCAATGCACTCCCAATTATCCCTTCAGTTTCTACAAAAATAGTGTTCCCAAACTGCTGAAAGAAAAGAGATTTAAGTACTCAAGGTGAATGCATACGTCACAAAGTAGTTTCTCAGATAGCTTGCTTCTGTTTTAATCTTGTTTTTTTTTTTTTTTTTTTTTTTTTTGTTTTTTTTTGCTTTTTTCGTGATTGGCCTCAATGTGCTCCCAATGTCCATTTGCAGAGTAGACAAAAACAGTGTTTCCAAACTGCCAAATCAAAAGAAAGGTTTAGCTCTGTGAGGTAAATTTACTCATCACAAAACAGTGTCTCAGATAGCTTCCTCCTGTTTTTATTCTTTAATACTGGCTTTTTCACCACTGGACTCAATGAGCTCCAAAATGCCCGTTTGAAGAATGGACAAAAACAGTGTTTCCTAATGGCTGAATCAAAAGAAAGGTTTTAGGTCTGTGAGATGAATGCACACATCACAAAGCTGTTTCTCAGATAGATTCCTCTTAGTTTTATCCTGGGATATTCACATTTTCACCTTTGGCCTCAATGAGTTCTGAAATGTCTATTCACTGAATTGACAAAAACAGTGTTTCCAAACTGCTGAATCAGAAGAATGGTTTAACACCGTGAAATGAATGCACACATTGCAAAGCAGTTACCTAGAAAGCTTGTTTCTAGTTTTTATCTGAAGACGTTTTCTTTTTCAACATAGGTCTTAAAACGCTCCCAAATATCCCTTTGAAGATTCTACAAAAAAGGTTTTTCCAATCTGCTGAATGAATAGAATTGATTAACTCACTGAGATGAATGCACACATCACCAAGCCATTTCTCATATAGCTTCATTCTAGTTTTTATCCTGAGAAAACAGTTTTTCACCACTGGCATCAATGATCTCCCAAATGCCCATTAGCAGAATGCACTAAAACAGAGTTTCCAAACTGCTGAATCAAAAGAAAGGTTTAACTCTGTGAGATGAATGAACATATCACAAAGCAGTTACTCAGAAAGCATCTTTCTACTTTTTATCTGAAGATGTTTTCTTTTTCACCATAGGTGTCAAGGCAATCCCAAATGTCCACTCAAAGATTCTTCAAAAACCTTGTTTCCAAACTGCTGAATGAAAACTAAGTTTTAACTCTGTGAGATGAATGTACACATCACAAAGTCGTTTCTCAGAGTGCTTCCTCCTTGTTCTTATCCTGGGACATGTGATTTTTCACTATTGGCCTCAATGAGTACCCAAATTTCCATTCATGGAATTGACAAATACAGTTGAATCAAAAGTATGATTTAACTCTGTGAGATGAAAGCACACCACAGTGGAGTTTCTGCAAAAGATTCTTTCTAATTTTTATACAAAGATATTTTCTTTTTCTTTACAGGCCTCAATACACTCCCAAATGTCCATTTGCACATTCTACAAAAATAGTGTTTCCAAACTTCTGAATGAAAAGTAAGATTTAACTCCTTTAGCTGAATGCATAGGTTACAAAGCAGTTTCTCAGATAGCTTTTTTTCTGATTTTAACCTGGGATATATGTTTTTCCACCATTGACCTCAATGAGCTCCCAAATTTCCATTCACAGAATGGACAAAACAGTACTTCCAAACCAGTGAATGAATAGAATGATTTAGCTCTGCAAGATGAATGCAAACATCACAAAGCAGTTTTTCAGATAGCTTCCTCTTAGTTTTAAACTGGGACACTTGCTTTTTCACAATTGGCCTCAATGAGCTCCAAAATGCCCATTCACAGAATGGACACAAGCAGTGTTTCCAAACAGATTAATCAAAAGAAAGGTTTAACTCTGTGTGATAAATGTACACATCACTAAGCTGTTTCTCAGAAAGCTTCTTTCTAGTTTTTATCTGAAGATATTCTCTTTTACACCATAGGCTGAAATGTACACCTGAATATCCCTTCACAGATTCACCAAAAACAGTGTGCCTGAACTGCTGAGTGGGAAGAAAAGTTTAACTCTGTGAGATGAACAAACACACCACAAAGCTGTTTCTCAGATTGTTCCCTTCTCTTTTTAAACTTGGATGGCTCCTTTTTTGCCCTTGGCCTCAATGATCTCCCAAATGTCTATTAGCATAATGGACAAAAATGGTGTTTCCAAACTGGTGAATGAATAGAATGGTTTAACTCTTCGAGGAATGCACACACCACAAAGTAGTTCTCCAGATAGCTTCCTTTTAGATTTAATGGTGGGACATTCGCTTTTTCACTATTGGCCTCAAGGAACTCCCAAAAGTCCATTCGCAGAATGGACAAAAACAGTGTTTCCAAACAGCTTACTCAAAAGAAAGGTTTAACACTGTGATATGAATGCACACATCACAAAGCAGTTTCTCAGAAGGCTTCTTTGTAGATTTTATCTGAAGATATTTTCTTTTTCACTATAACCCTCAATGCACTCCCAAATATCCATTTGCAGATTGTACAAAAACAGTGTTTCCAAGCTGCTGAATTAAAAAAAAAATATTTAACCCTGCAGGTGAATGCGGTTTTTCAGAGCAGTTCCCCTTAGTTTTTATCCTGGGATATTTGCTTTTTTGCCATTGGCCTCAATGAGCTCCCAAATGTCAATTCATGGAATGGGCAAAAACTGTTTCCAAACTGCCGAATGAAAAGAAGGTTTAAGTCTGCAAGATATATGCAAATATCACATAAATTCCTCAGATAGCTTCTTTCAATTTTTTTCTCAGGATTTTTCACCATTGACCTCAATTCACACCCAAATATCCATTCTCAGAATGGACAAAAACAGTGTTTCCTAACTGATGAATCAAAACAAAGTTTTATCTGTGTGAGATGAAAACACACATCACAAACAGTTTTTCAGAAAGATTCTATTTTCTATCTGATGAGATTTTCTTTTTCAACATAGACCTCAATGTGTTCCAAATACCCACTCACAGATACTCCAAACCACTGTTTCCAAACTGCTGAATCAAAAGAAATGTTTAACTCTACAAGATGAATGCACACTTCACAAAGAAGTTTCTCAGATAGCTTCCTTCTGTTCTAATCCTGGGTTATTCACTTTTGTACAATTGGCCTCAATGAGTTTGCAAACGTCCATTCACAGAATAGACAAAACAATGTTTCCAAACTGCTGAATGAACAGAAAGTTTAGGTAGGCGAGATGAATATTCACATCACAAAGCAGTTTCTCAGACAGCTTCCTCTTAGTTTTTATCCTGGGACTCTCAATTTTTCATCATTGGCTTCAGTGAGATCTCAAATTTCCATGTGCAGAATGGACAAAAACAGTGTTTCCAAACTGCTGAATAAAAGAACGGTTTAAGTCTGTGAGATGCATGCACACATCACAAAGCAGTTTCTCAGAAAAGCTTCTTTCTAGTTTTTATCTAAAGATATTTTCTTTTTCACCATAGGCCTCAATGTGGTCCCAAATGTCCATTCACAGATTCTACAAAAACAGTGCTTCCAAACTGTTTAATGAAAAGAAAGATGTAACTCTTTGAGCTGAAAGCACACCTCACAGCAGTTTCTCAGATAGCTCTCTTCTATTTTTATTCTGGGATATTCCCTTTTCTGCCATTGGCCTTAATGAGCTCCCAAATGTCCATTTGCAGAACTGACAAAAATAGTGTTTCCAAACTGTTGAATCAAAAGCAAGGTTCAACTCAGTGAGATGAATGCACACATCCAAAATCAGTTTCTCAGGTAGATTTCCTTCTTTTTTTGTTCTGGGATATTCACTTTCTCTCTGTTGGCCTCAATAAGCTCCCAAATAGCCACTCACAGAATGGAGAAAAACAGTGTTTCCAATTTGCTAAATCAAAATCAAGTATTAAATCTGTGAGATGACTGCATACATCAGAAAACAGGTTCTCAGACGGCTTTCTTCTGCTTTTTATACAGGCATATTCACTTTTTCACCATTGGCATCCATGAGCTCCCAAATGTCCATTTGCAGAATGGACAAAAACAGTGTTTCCCAAATGCTGAATCTAAAGAAACGTTTAACTTTGTGAGATGAAAGCATACACCACAAAGCAGCTTCTCAGAAAGCTTCTTTCTAGTTTTTATCTGAAGATACTTTCTTTTTCATCATAGACCTCAATGTGCCCCCAAATATCCCCTCTCAGATTCTACAAAAACAGTATTTCCAAGCTGCTGAATGAAAGGAAAGCTTTACCTCTGTGAGATGAATGCACACATTACTAAGCAGTTTCTCAGGTAGCTTTCTTCTAGTGTTTATCCTCAGCTATTCAAATTTTCACCATTGACCTCAGTGAGCTCCCAAATGTTCATTTGCAGAATGGACAAAAACTGTGTTTTCAAACTGCTGAATGTAAAGAAAGTTTTACATCTGCATGGTGAATGCCCACATCACATAACAGTTCCTCAGATAGCTTCTTTCTGGTTTCTATCTGAAGATATTTTCTTTTCACCATAGGCCTCAATTTGCTCCCAAATATCCCTTCACAGATTTTTCAAAAAGAGTGTTTCCAAATGGTTGAATGAAAAGAAAGATTTAACTCCTGGAGGTGAATGCAAACCTCACAAAGTGGTTTCTCAGATAGCTTCCTTCTGGTTTTTATCCTGGAATATTTGCTTTTTCACCACCGGCCTCAAAGAGCTCCAAAATGTCCATTCGCAGAAGGGACAAAAATAGTGTTTCCAAACTGATGAATCAAAACAAAGGTTTACCTATGTGAGATGAATGCACACATCACAAACAGTTTCTCAGAAAATTCTTTCTATTTTTTATCTGAAGATATTTTCTTTTTCAACATAGACCTCAATGAGTTCCCAAATACCCATTCACGGATACCCTAAACCAGTGTTTCCAAACTGCTGAATCAAAAGAAAGGTTTAACTCTACATGATGAATGCACACATCACAAAACAGTTTCTCAGATTGCTTCTTTCGTGTTTTTATCTGAAGAATTTTTTTTCACCATAGGCCTAAATGCACTCCTGAAAGCCCATTCACAGATTCTATAAAAACAGTGTTTCCGAACTGCTGAATGAAAAGTAAGATTTAACTCCTCAAGCTAAAGGCACACATCACAAAGTGGCTTCCCTGACAGATTTTTTGTGATTTTAACCTGGAATATTCCCTTTTTCGTCATTGGCTTCAATGAGCTCCCAAATATCCATTCGCAGAATGGACAAAAACAGTGTTTCCAATCTGGTGAATGAATACAATGTTTTAACTCTCTGAGACAAATGCACACATCACAAAGTGGTTTCTCAGCTAGCTTCCTCTTAAATTTATCCTTGGACATTCACTTTCTCACTATTGGCCTCAATGAGCTCCCAAAAATCCATACACAGAATGGACAAAAATAGTGTTTCCAAACAGCTTAATCAAAAGAAAGTTTTAACTCTGTGAGATGAATTCACACTTCACAAAGTAGTTTGTCAGGAAGCTTCTTTCTAGTTTTTATCTGAAGATATTTTCTTTTTCACCATTTGTTGAACTGTGCTCCAAATTATCCCTCCACAGATTCTGCAAACAGAGGGTTTCCAAACCACTGAATGGAAAGAAAGGTTTAATTCTGTGAGATGAATGAACATATCACAAGGTGGTTTGTCAGGTAATTTCCTTCTCTTTTTATCCTGAGATATTTGTTTTTTCACCATTGGCCTCAATGATCTCTGAAATGTCCATCTGCAGAATGGACAAAAACAGTGTTTCCAAACTGCTGAATCAAAAGAAAGGGTTAACTTTTTGAGATCAATGCATGAATCACAAAACAGTTTCTCAGAAAGTTTCTTTCTAGTTTTTATCTGAAGTTATTTTCTTTTTCACCATATGCCTCAGTGTGCTCCCAAATATCCCTTCGCAGATTCTACAAAAATAGGGTTTCCAATCTGCTGAAAGAAAGGAAAGTATAACTCCGTGAAATGAATGCACACATCACCAAGCAGTTTCTCAGATAACTTCCTCTTAGTTTTTTAAACTGGAAAATTCGATTTTCTACCATTGTCCTGAATGAGCTCCCTAATGTCCATTCACAGAATGGACAAAAACTGTTTCCAAACTGCTGAATCAAAAGAAAGTTTTAACACTGTGAGATGAATGCACACATAACAATGCAGTTTCTCGGGAAGATTCTTTCTAATTTGTATATGAAAATATTTTCTTTTTCACAACTGGCCTCAATACACTCTGAAATGTCTATTCATCAATTGTACAAAAACAGTGTTTCCAAACAGCTGAATAAAAAGTAAGTTTTAACTCCTTGTGTTGAATGTGCAAGTAGCAAAGCATTTTCTCAGAGAGCAATTTTTTTCTGATTTTAACCTGGGATATTCACTTTTATGCCATGGGCCTCAATGAGCCTCCACATGTCCATTTGCAGAATGGACAAAAACAGTGTTTTCAAACTGGTGAATGAATAGAATTTTTAACTCTGTGAGATGAATGCACACATCCCAAAGTGGTTTCTCAGATAGCTTCCTCTTTGATTTATCCTGGGACATTCCCTTTTTAGCAATAGGCTTCAATGAGCTCCCAGAAGTCCATTCACAGAACGGGCAAAAACAGTGTTTCCAAACAACTTAATCAAGAGTAAGTTTTAACTCTGTGAGGTGAATGTACATATGATGATGCAGTTTCTCAGAAAGCTTATTTCTAGTGTTTATCTGAAGTAATTTTCTTTTTCACCGTAGGTTGAAACGTGCCCCCAAATATCCCTTCGCAGATTCCACAAAAAGAGTGTTTCCAAACTGCTGAATGAAACAAAAGTTTTAACTCTGTGATATGATTTAACATATCACAAAGGTTTCTCAAATGATCCCAAATGTCCATTCACAGAATGGACAAAAGCAGTATTTCCAAACTGGTGAATGAAAAGAATGATTTAACTCAGCCAGGTGAATGCACACATCAACAAGCAGTTTCTCAGATAGCTTCCTCTTAGTTTTTAACGTGGGATACTCGATTTTCCACCTTTGGCCTGAATGAACTCCCTAATGTCCATTTGCAGAATGGAAAAACACAGTGTTTCAAAACAGCTTAATCAAAAGAAAGTTTTAATTCTGTGAGATGAATGTACACATAATGATGCAGTTTCTAGGAAAGATTCTTTCTAGTTTTTATATGAAGATATGTTCTTTTTCACTACTGGCCTTAATACACTATCAAATGTTTCTTTGTAGATTGTACAAAAGCAATGTTCCAAACTACTGAATAAAAAGTAAGTTTTAACTCCTTGAGCTGAATGTCTACATCACAAAGCATTTTCTCAGATAGCGTTTTTCTGATTTTAACCTGAGATATTCACTTTTTTGCCATGGGCCTCAATGAGCCTCCAAATGTCCATTCGTAGAATGGACAAAAACAGTGTATCCAAACTGGTGAATTGATAGAATTTTTTAACACAGTGAGGTGAATGCACATATCACAAAACGGTTTCTCAGATAGCTTCCACTTTGATTTATCCTGGGACATTCCCTTTTTTGCAATTGACCTCAATGAGCCCCCCAAAGTCCATTCACAGAACGGACAAAAGCAGTGTTTCCAAACAACTTAGTCAAGAGAAAGTTTTAACTCTGTGAAGTGAATGCACACATCACAAAGAAGTTTCTCAGAAGGCGTCCTTCTAGTTTTTTCTGGAGATATTTTCTTTTTCACCATAGGTTGAAATGTGCTCCCAAATATCCCTTCACAGATTCTACAAAAAGAGTGTTTCCAAACTGCTGAATAAAATAAAGGTTTAACTCTGTGAGATAAATACACACATCACAAAGCAGGCTCTCAGATAGCTTTCTTCTAGTTTTTATTTTGGGATATTTCCTTTATCACTATGGGCTTCAATGAACTCCCAAATATCCATTCACATAATGGACAAAAACAGTGTTTCCAAACTACTGAATGAAAGGAAAGGTTTAACTCTGAGAAAAGAATGCACACATCACAGAGTGGCTTCTCAGATAGCTTCCTTCTATTTCTTATCCTGGTGTATTCTCTTATTCCCCTTTGGCTGGCCTCAATGAGCTCCCAAATGTCCATTTGCTGAATGAACAAAAACCTACTCCAAACTGCGTAATGAAAAGAAAGGATTAACTCTGTGACATGACTGCACAGATCACAAAGCAATTACTCAGAAAGCTTCTTTCTAGTTTTTATCTGAAGACATTTTCTTTTTTACCGTGGGCTTCAGCAGTTTCTCAGATAACTTTCTTCTTGTTAACCAGGGATATTCGCCTTTTTTGCCATTGGCCTCAATGTAATTCCAAATGTCCGTTCGTGGAATGGACAAATACAGTGAATGGGCATTTGGGACCTCATTGTGTCCAATGGCAAAAAGGAAAATATCCAAGGCTAAAAACAGAAGGAAACTGTCTGACAAACTGATTTGTGATGTGTGCATTTATCTCGCAGAGGTAAACCTATCTTTCATTCAGCAGTTTGGAAACACTGTTGTAGTAAAATCTGCGAAGGGATAATTGGGAGCACACTGAGGACTGTCACAAAAAATAAAATATCTTCAGATAAAAACTATAAGGAAGTTTTCTGAGAAATTGCTTTGTGATGTGTCCATCCATCTCAGCAGTTTGAAAGCTGTTTTTATCCATTCTCTGAATGGACATTTGGGAGTTCATGGAGGCCAACCACAAAAAAGGGAATATCCCAGGATAAAAAATCAAGGGAATATTTGGGAGCATATTGAGGCCTATGGTGAAGAAGAAACTATCTTCAGATAAAAACTAGAAAATTCTGAGAAACACCTTTGTGATGTATCCATTCATCTCAAAAATTTAAAACTTTCTTTTGATTCAGCAGTTTGGTAATAACGTTTTTGTCCATTCTGCAAATGGACATTTGGGAGCTTATTGAGGTCAAAGGAGAAAAAGCTAATATCCGAGGATAAAAACTGGAGGATGCTGTCTGGGAAACTGCTTTGTGATGTTTGCACTCATCTCACAAAAGTTAAACTTACTTTTCATCCAGCAGCTTGGAAACACTGTTTTTCTAGAATCTGAGAAGGGATATTTGAAAGCATATTTTCACCTATGGTGAAAAAGAAAATATCTTCAAATAAAACTAGAAAGAAGCTTTCTGGGAAATCACTTTCTGATGTGTCCATTCATCTCATAGAATTAAATCTTTAAATTGATTCAGCAGTTTTGAAACACTATTTTTGTCTATTCTGAGAATGAACATTTGGGAGGCTGTTGAGGTCAATGGCAAAAAAGTGAATATCCCAGGATAGAAAACAAGAAAGAAGCTATCTGGGAAACCAGTTTGTGATGTGTGCATTCATCTCGCAGGGTTAAACGTTTCCTTTCATTCAGCAGTTTGGTTACACTGTTTCTGTAGAATCTGCAAAGGGATATTTGGGAGCACATTGAAGCCTCTGGTGAAAAAGAGAATTTCTCAAGATAAAAACCAGAAAGAAGCTTTCTGAGAAACTGCTTTGTGATGTGTCCATTCATCTCGCAGAGTTAATCCTTTCTTTTGATTCAGAAGTTTGGAAACACTCTTTTAATCTGTTCTGTGAATGAACATTGGGAGCTCATTGAGGCCAATGTTGAAAAATCGAATGTCTCCAGAAAAAAACTAAGAGGAAGTTATGTGAGAAGTTGGCTTGTGATGTGAGCATTTCTTTTCATTCAACAGTTTTGAAGCACTTATTTTTTTCTCTTCTGTGATTGGATGTTTGGGAGATCATTGAGGCCAAAGGCAAAAAAGCAAATATCCCAGGATAAAACCTGGGAGGAAGCTATGTGAGAAACCACTTTGTGATTAGTGCAGTCATCTCGCTGAGTTAAACCTTTCTTTTCATTCAGCAGTTTGGAAACACTGTTTTTGTAGAATTTGTGAAGGGATATTTGGGAGTATATTGAAGTCTATGGTGAAAAAGAACACATCTTCAGATAAAAATGAAAAAGAATCTTTCTGAGAAACTGCTTTCTGATGTGTGCATTCAGTTCACAGAGTTAAAACTTTCCTTGGATTCAACAGTTTGGAAGCACTGTTTTTGTCCATTCTGTTAATGCACATTTGGGAATTCATTGAGGTCAAAGGTGAAAAAATGAACATCGCAGGATAAAAACTAAGAGGAAGACATCTGAGAAATTGCTTTGTGATGTGTGCATTCATGTTGCTTGGTTGAATCTGTTTTATAATTCAGTAGTTTGGTACACTATTTTTTTGCATTCTGGGAATGGACATTTGGGACATCATTGAGGACAAGGGTGACAAAGCAAATGTGTCACGATAAAAACAAAGATGAAACTATACGAAAAACTGCTTTGTGATGTATGCATTCATCTCACAGGCTTAAAACTTTGTTTTCATTCAGCTGTTTGCAAACACTGCTTTTGCTTCCTGAGAAACTGCTTTGTGATTGTGCATTCATCTCACAGAGTTAAATCTTTCTTCTGATTCAGCAGTTTAGGAACACTGTTTTTGTCCATTCTTTGAATGGTCATTAGGGAGCTCATGGAGGCCAATGACAAAACTCGAATGTCCCAGTATAAAAACTAAGAGGAAGCTCTCTGAGAAACAGCTATGTGATATGTACGTTCATCTCACAGAGGCAAAGCTTTCTTTTCATTCAGCAGTTTGGAAACACTGTTTTTGTAGCATCTGCAAAGGAATTTTTGGGAGTGCAATGAGGCCTAGGGTGAAAAAGAAAATATCTTCAGATAAAAACTAGAAAGAAACTTTCTGAGAAACTGCTTTATGGTGTATACATTCATCTCCCAGGATGAAAACTCAGATAAAGCTATCTGAGAAACCACTTTTTGGTGTTTGAATTTATCTCACAGAGTTAAACCTTTCCTTTCATTCAGCAGTTTGGGAACACTGTTTCTGTAGAATTTGTGAAGGGATATTTGTAGTGCCTTGAGGCTTATGGTGAAAAAGAGAATATCTCAAGATAAACACCAGAAAGAAGCTTTCTGAGAAACTGTTTTGTGATATTTTCGTTCATCTCATGGAGTCAACCCTTTCTTTTGATTCCGAAGTTTGGAAACCCTCTTTTTGGCCATTCTGTGAATGGACATTTGGGAGCTCATTGAGGCCAATGTTAAAAAATCTAATGTCCCAACATAAAAACAGAGGAAGTTATCTGAGAAGCTGCTTTGTGATGTGTGCAATTCTTTTCACTCAGCAGTTTTTAAACACAGTTTTTTTCTATTCTGTGAATATGCATTTGGTAGATCATTGAGGCAAATGGTAAAAATGTGAATATTGCAGGACAAAAATTATTAGGAAGCTATCTGATAGACCACTTTGTGAAGTGCACATTCATCTCGCAGTGTTAAATCTTTCTTTTCATTCAGCAGTTTTGAAACCATCTTTTTGTAGCTCCTGTGAAGAAATTTTTGGGAGCCAATTGAGACCTATTGTGAAAAAGAGAATATCTCAGATAAAAATGAAAAAGAAGTTTCCTGAGAAACTACTTTCTGATGTGTGCATTCATCTCACAGAGCTAAAACTTTCTTTTGATTCAGCAGTTTGGATGCACTGTTTGTGTCCATTCTGTTAATGTATAGTTGGGAGATCATTGAAGTCAATGGCAAAAAAGCAAATATCCCAGGATAAAAACTAAGAGGAAGAAATCTGACAAATTGCACTGTGATGTGTGCATTCATGTTGCTTAGTTGAATTTGTCTTTTGATTCAGTAGTTACGAAACACTGTTCTTGACCATTCTGTGAATGGACATTTGGGAGTTCATTGAGGACAAAGGTGACAAAACGAATGTCCCAGGATAAAAACAAGTAGGAAGCTATCTGAGAAACCACTTTGAGATGTGTGCATTCATCTCACAGAGTTAAACATTTCTTTTGATTGAATGGTTTGGAAATACTGTTTTTGTCTATTCTGCAAATGGACAATTGGGAGCTCATTAAGGTCAATGGTGAAATATAGAATGTCCAAGGTTAAATACTAAGAGGTAGCTATCTGAGAAACTGCTATGTGATGTATGCATTCATCTCACAGAGTTAAACCTATCTTTTAAATCAGTAGTTTGGAAACGCTGTTTTTCCCCATTCTGTGAATGGACATTTGGGAGCTCATTGAGGCCAATGGAAAAAAATTGACCTTCTCAGGATAAAAACTAAGATAAAGCTATCTGAGAAACTTCTTTGTGATGTTTGCATTCATCTCACTGGGTTAAACCTTTCTTTTCATTCAGTAGTTTGGGAACACTGTTTCTGTAGAATCTGCAAAGGGATATTTGGGAGCACATTGAGGCCTATGGTACAAAAGAGAATATCTCAAGAAAAAAACCAGAAAGAAGCTTTCTGAGAAACTGCTTTATGATTTGTTCATTCATCTCACAGAGTTAACCCTTTCTTTTGATTCAGAAGTTTGGAAACACTCTTTTCATCCATTCTGCAAATGGACGTTTGGGAGCTCATTGAGGCCAAAGGCGAAACATCGAATGTACCAAGATAGAAACTACGAGGAAGTTATCTGAGAAGCTGCTTTGTGATGTGTGCATTTTTCATTCAGCAGTTTTGAAACAGTGTCTTTTTTTTTCCATTCTGTGAATGGACGTTTGGGACATCACTGAGGCAAATGGCAAAATAGCAAGTATCTCAGGTTAAAAACTAGAAGGAAGCTATCTGAGAAATCGCATTGTGATGTGTGCATTCATCTCACAGAGTTAAAATTTTCTTTTCATTCGGCAGTTTAGAAACACTGTTTTTGTGGAATTTATGAAGGAATATTTGGGAGCACATTGAGGCCTGTGATGAAAAAGAGAATATCTCAGATAAAAATGAAAAAGAAGCTTTCTGAGAAACTTCTTTCTGATGTGTGTATTCGTCTCACAGAGTCAAAACTTTCTTTTGATTCAGCAGTTTGGAAGCATTGTTTGTGTCCATTCTGTTAATGTACTGTTGGGAGTTCAATGAAGTCAATGGCAAAAAAGTGAATGTCCCAGGATAAAAACTAAGAGGAAGGAATCTGAGAAATTGCATTGTGATGTGTGCATTCGTGTTGCCTAGTTGAATCTGTCTTTTGATTCAGTAGTTTGGAAACACTGTTCTTGTCCATTCTGTGAATGGACTTTGGGAGCTCATTGAAGACAAAAGTGACAAAGTGAATGTCCCAGGATAATAACAAAGAGGAAACTATCTGAGAAAGTGCTTTGTGATGTGTGCATTCATCTCAAAGAGTTAAACCTTTCTTTTCTTTCAGCAATTTGGAAACACTGTTTTTGTAGAAACTGTGAAGGGATATTTCAGGGCACATAGAGGTCTATGGTGAAAAAGAAAATATCTTCAGATGAAAATTAGAAAGAAGATTTCTGAGAAACCGATTTTTGTGGTGTGCATTCATCTCACAGACTTAATCCTTTCTTTTGATTCAGCAGTTTGGAAACACAGTTTTTGTCCATTCTGCAAGTGAACATTTGGGAGCTCATTGAGTCCAATGGAGAAAAATCAAATGTACCAGGATAAAAACTAAAAGAAAGCTATCTGAGAAACTGCTTTGTGATGTTTTGGTTAATCTCCCTGAGTTAAACCTTTCTGTTCGTTCAGCAGTTTGGAAACACAGTTTTTGTCCATTCTCTGGATGGACAACTGGTAGGTCGATAAGGCCAGTGGTGAAAAAGTGAATAACCCAGGATAAAAACAGAAGCAAGCTATCTGAGAAACCACTTTGTGATGTGTGCATTGAATTCAAGGAGTTAAATCTACCTTTCATTTAAGCAGTTTGGAAACACTTCTTTTGTAGAATCTGCGAATGGATATTAGGGAGTGTATTGAGGCCTATGGTGAAAAAGAAAATATCTTCAGATAAAAAATAGAAAGAAGCTTTCTGAGAAACTGCTTTGTGATGTATGCATTCATCTCACACAGTTAAACTTTTCTTTAGACTCAACAGTTTGGATACACTGTTTTTGTCTGTTCAGGAAATGGACATTTGGGAGTGCATTGAAGCCAATGGTGAAAAACTGAATGGCCAAACATAAAAACGGAGAAGTTATCTGAGAAGCTGCTTTCAGATGTTTGCATTTCTTTTCATTCAGCAGTTTTGAAACACTGTTTTTTTTTTTTCATTCTGCAAATGAACATTTGGGAGCTCACTGAGGCCAATGGCAAAAAAGTGAATATCCCAGGACAAAAACCAGAAGGAAGACATCTGAGCAACTGCTTTGTGATGTGCACATTCATCTCACACTGTTAAACTTTCTTTCTACACAGCAGTTTGAAAACATTGTTCTTGTAGAATTTGTGAAGGGATATTTGGGAGGGCTTTGAAACCTATGATGAAAAAGAGAATATCTTCAGATAAAGCTAGAAAGAAACTTTCTGAGAAACTGCTTTCTGATGTGTGCATTCATATTAGAGAGGTAAAATTTTCCTTTGATTCAGCGGTTTGGAAGCACTGTTTGTTTCCATTCTGTTAATGTACTGTTGGGAGTTCATTGAGGTCAATGGTGAAAAAGCGAATGTCCCAGGATAAAAACTAAGAGGAAGGAATCTGAGAAACTTCTTTGTATGTGTGCATGCTTAGTGTTGAGTTGAATCTGTCTTTTGATTCAGTAGTCTGGAAACACTGTTCTTGTCCTTTTTGGAAATAGACATTTGGGAGCTCATTGAGGACAAAGGCGACAAAGCAAATGTCCCAGGATAAAAACAAAGAGAAAGCTATCTAAGAAACCTCTTTGTGATGTGTGTGTTCTTCTCATGGAATTAACTTTTCTTTTCATTCAGCAGTTTGGAAACACTGTTTTGTAGAATCTGTGAAGGGACATTTTGGAGTGTGTTGAGGTATAGGGTGAAAAAGAAAATAACTTCAGGTATAAACCAGAAAGAAGTTTTCTGAGAAACTGCTCTGTGTTGTGTGCATGCATACACAGATTAAAACTTTCTTTTGATTCAGCAATTGGGAAACACTGTTTTTATTTCCATTCTGCGAATGGACATTTTGGGGTTCATTGAGGCTGTGGCAAAAAAGGCAACATTCCAGCATAAAAACTGCAAGGAAGCTATCTGGGAAACTGCTTTGTGGTGTGTGCCTTCTTCTCTCAGAGGTAAATCTTTCTTTTGACTCAGCAGTTTGAAAACATTGTTTTTGTTCCTTCTGTGAATGGACTTTTAAGAACTCATTGAGGTCAATGGTGAAAAAGAAAATATGCCAGGACAAAACAAGAAGGAAGCTATCTGGGAAACCGCTTTGTGATGTTTGCATTCATCTCACAGAATTAAACCTTACTTTTCATCCAATAGGTTGGAGACATAGTTTTTGTAGAATCTCCAAGGGGATATTTGGGAGTGCATAGGGGCAATGGTGAAAATGCGAATATCTCAGTATAAAGAAATAGAAAGAAGATTGTTTAGAAACTGTTTTGTGATGTGTGCTTTCATCTCACAGAGTTAAAGGTTTCTTTTGATTCAGCAGTTTGGAAACACTGTTTTTGTCCATTTTGTGAATGGATATTTTGGAGCTCATTGAGGCCAAAGGAGCAAAAGCAAATATTCCAGGATAAAAACTGGAAGGAAGTGATCCAAGATACTGCTTTGTAATTTGTGCATTCATTCTTCAGAGATAAACTTTTGTTTTGATTCACCGGTTTGGAAACATTGTTTTTGTCCATTCTGGGAGTGGAGGTTTGGGTACCATTTGAGGCCATTAGCAAAAACGGAAAATCCCAGAATTAAAACCAGAGAGAAGTTTTCTGAGAAACTGTTTTTTGATGTGTGCATTCATCTCACAGAGTTAAACATTTATTTTGATTCAGCCATCTTGAAACACAGTTTTTCTCCATTCTGTAAATGGACATTTGGGAGCTACTTGAAGCCAATGATGAAAAAGATAATATCCCAGTATAAAACCTAGAAGGAAGCTATCTTAGAAACTGCTTTGTGATGTGTGCTGTCATCTTGCTGAGTTAAACATTTCTTTTCTCTCTACAGTTTAGAAACACTGCTTTGTCCATTCTGCGAATGGACATTTGGGAACTCATTGAGGCCAATGGTGAAAAAAGGAATATCCCAGGATAAAAACTAGAAGGAATCTACCTGAGACACTGGTTTGTGATGTATGTATTAATCTCACAGGGTTAAATTTTCTTTTCAATCAACAGTTTGTAAACACTGATTTAGTAGAATCTGCAAAGGGATATTTGGGAACCCACTGAGGCTTCATGTGAAAAAAATAAATCTTCAGATAACAATTAGAAAGAAGCTTTCTGAGAAACTGATTTGCTTTGTGATGTGTGCATTCATCTTGTAGAATTAAACCTTACATTTCATTCAGCAATTTGGAAACACTGTTTTTCTGGAATCTACGAAGGGATATCTGGGAGCACATTGAGGCCTATGATGAAAAGGAAAATATTTTCAGACAAAAACTATAAAGAGGGTTTCTGAGAACCTGGTTTATGATGTGTGCATTCATCCCAAAGAGTTAAATCTTTCTTTTGATACACCAGTTTTGAAACACTGTTTTTGTCCATTCTGTGAATGGACATTTTGGAGTGCATGGAGGCCAAAGGCAAAAAAGTGAATACCCCAGGATAAAAACAAGAAGGAAGCGATCTGACAAATCACTTTGTGATGTGCACTTTCATCTCACAGAGTTAAACCTTTCTTTTGATTCAGAATCTTGGAAACAATGTTTTTGTCCATTCTGCGAATGGACATTTGGGAGCTAATTGAGGCTAATGGTGAAAAAGCAAATATTCCAGTTTAAAAACTGGAAGGAAGCTATCTGAGAAACTGCTTCATGATGTTTGCTTTCATCTTGCCAAGTTAAATCTTTCTTTTCATTCAGTGGTTTGGAAACACTATTTTTGTAGAATTTCCAAATGGACATTCTGAAACACATTGAGGCCAAAGATGAAAAATGAATATTTCAGGAGAAAAACTAGAAGGAAGGTATCTGATAAACTGCTTCATGTTGTGTGCATTAATTTCACAGAATTCAACCTTTCTTTCATTCCAGTTTGGCAATACTGTTTTAGTAGAATCTGTAAAGGGATATTTGGGAGTGCATTGAGGCTAATGGCAAAAAAAAAGTAAATATCTAAAGATAAAAACTAGAAAGAAGCTTTCTAAGAAACTCTTTTGTAATGTGCACATTAATCTCACAGAGTTAAACCCTTATTTTGATTCAGCAGTTTAGAAACACTGTTCTTGTCCATTCTGCGAATGGACTTTTGGGAACTCATTGCATACAAAAGCAAAAAAGTGAATATACCAGGAAAAAAACTACAAGGAAGAGATCTGAGAAACCACTTCATGATGTGTGCATTCACCTCAAAAAGTTAAAAGTTTCTTTTCATTTAGCAGTTTCCAAACTCTGGTTTTGTAGAATCTGTGAAAAGATATTTGAGAGTGCTATGAGGCTTAGGGTGAAAAAGAAAATATCCTCAGATAAATACTAAAAAGAAGTTTTCTTAGAAACAGCTTTGTGATGTGTGCATTCATCTCATCGAGTTAAACCACTATTTTGATTCTGCAGTTTGGAAACACTGTTTTTGTACATTCTGGGACTGGACATTTGGGAGCACATTGGGCCCAATGGCAAAAAAGTGAATATCTCAGGATTAAAACTAGAAGGTAAGTATTTGAGAAACCACTTCTGGCTGTGTGCATCCATCTCAGAGAGTTAAAACTTTCTTGGATTTAGCAGTTTGGAATCACAGATTTGTTTATTCTGCAAATGGACATTTGAGAACTCATTGAGGCCAAAGGTGAAAAAGTGAATATACCAGGATAAAAACTAGAAGGAAGCTATCTGAGAAAGCACTTTGTGATGTGTGCATTCATCTTGCAGAGTTAAAATTTCCTTTTACTGATCAGTTGGGAAACATTGTTTTTGTATTTTGTGTGAATGTATATTTTGCAGATCATTGAGGCCAATGGCAAAAGGTGATTATTCCAGGATAAAAACGAAAAGGAAACTATCTGAGAAACCACTTTGTGATGTGTGCATCCATCTCACAGAATGAAACCATTCTTTTTATTCAGCCTTTTGGAAACACTGTTTTTCTTCATTCTGCGAATGGACATTTGGGAGGTCATTGAGACCAATGGTGAAAAAGCAAATAGCCCAGGATAAAAACCAGAATGAAGCGGTCTGAGAATCTGCTTCTCAATGTGTGCATTCATCTCAGAGAGTTAAACATTTCCTTTTATTCAGATGTTTGGAAACACAGTTTTTGTCCATTCTGCAAATGGGTATTTGGGAGCTCATTTAGGCCAATGGTGAAAAAGATAATATCACAGGATAAAAACCAGAAAAAATCTATCTGAGAAACCACGTTATGATGTGTAAATTCACCTCACAGTGTTAAAACTTCCTTTTTACTGAGCAGTTGGGAAACACTGTTTTTTTCTGATTCTGTGAATGGCATTGGGGAGCTCATTGAGGCCAACGGCAAAGAAGCAAATATCCTAGGATAAAAACGAGAAGGATAAAAACAAGAAGGAAGCTAGCTGAGAAACCACTTTGTGATGCATGCATTCATCTAGCAGAATTAAACCATTCTTTTCATTCAGCAGTTGGGAAATGCTGTTTTGTAGAATCTGTGGGGAGTGTTTGGGAGTGCATTGATCCTACGGTGATAGAAGAAAATATCTTCAGATAAAAAGGATAAAGAAACTTTCTGAGAAACTGCTTTGTGATGTCTGAATTCATCTCACAGCATTAAACTTTTAGTTTGATCCAGCAGTTTGGAAACACTGTTTTTATCCATTCTGTGAATGGACATTTGGGAGCTTATTGAGACCTATGATGAAAAAGCAAATCTCCCCATATAAAAACTAGAAGGGAGCTATCATAGAAACTGCTTTGTGTTATGTGTTTTCATCTCACAGAGTTAAAACTTCCTTTTTACTGAGTAGTTGGGAAACACTGTTTTTTTTCCATTCAGCGAATGGACATTTGGAAGCTAATGAGGACAATGGCAGAAAAGTGAATATCCCAGGATAAAAACTAGAAGGAAGCTATCTGAAAAACTGGTTTGTGATGTATGCATTCATCTCAGAGTTCAACCTTTCTTTCATTCAGCAGTTTGGAAGTGTTGTATTGTAGAATCTGTGAAAGGATATTTGGGAGTGCATATACACCTATGTCGAAAAAAATATCTTCAGATCAAAACTAGAGAGAAGCTTTCTGAGAAACTGCTTTGTGATGTGTGCATTCATCTCACATAGTTAAATCTTTCTTTTCCTTCACCAGTTTGGAAGCATGTTTTTGTCCATTTTTCAAATGCACATTTGGGACCTAACTGAGGCCAATGGCGAAAAAGCGAATATCCCAGGATAAAAACTAGAAGGAAGCTATCTGAGAAACGGCTTTGTGATGTGTGCATTCATCTCATAGAGTTAAGCCATTCTTTTCATTCAATGGTTTGGACAAACTATGTTTGTAGAATCTGTCAAGGGTTATTTGGGAGCACACTGATGCTTAAGGTGAAAAGGAAAATATATTCAGATAAAACCTAGAAAGAAGTTTCTGAGGGACTACTTTGTGATGTGTGCATTCATCCAACACTGTTAAACCTTTTATTGATTCAGCAGTTTGGAAACACTATTTTTGTCCATTCTGCAAATGGACATTGGGAGCTCATTGAGGCCAGTGGGGAAAAACGAATATCCCAGGATAAAAGCTAGAAGGAAGCCACCTTAGAGACCTCTTTTTGATGTGTCCATTCATCTCGCAGAGTTAAAAGTATCCTTTTAACTGAGCTGTTAGGAAAGACTGTTTTTGTCCATTCTGTGAATGGACATTTGGGAACTCATTGAGGCCAATGGTGAAAAAGAGAATATCCCAGGAGAAGAACTAGAAGGAAACTGTCTGAAAAACTGCTTTGTGATGTGTGCATTAATCTCACACAGTTAAACCTTTCTTAGCAGTCAGCAGTTTAGAAACTTTTTTTTAGAATCCGTGAAGGGATATTTGCAAGTGCATGTAGGCCTAATTTGACAAGGAAAATATCTTCAGATAGAAACTCGAAGGAATCTTTCTGAGAAACTGCTTTGTGATGTGTGCTTTAAACTCAGAATTAAACGTTTCTATTGATTCAGCATGTACAAACACAGTTTTTGTCCATTCTGCAAATAGACATTAGGGAGATTCCCGAGGTCAATCATGAAAAAGACAGTATCACAGGATAAAAAGTACAAGAAAGCTATGAGAGGAACTGCCTTGTGATTTGTGCACTCATCTCACAGAGTTAAAACTTCCTTTTTACTGAACAGTTGGGAAACACGTTTTTTGTCCATTCTGCAAATGGACATTTGGGAGCTGATTGAGGCCAATGGTGAAAAAGTGAATATTCCACGATAAAAACTACAAGGAAGCTACCTGATAAATGGCTTTGTGATGTGTGCATTCATCTCATAGAGCTAACTATTTCTTTTCATTCAGCATTTTGGAAACACTGTTTAGTAGAATCTGTGAAGGGATATTTGGGAGTGCATGAAGGCCTGTGTTGAAAAAGAAAATGTCTTCAGATAAGAACTAGAAAGAAGCTTTCTGAAAAACTGCTTTGTGATATGTTCATTCATCTCACAAATTTAAAACTTTCTTTTGATTCAGCAGTTTGGAGACACTATTTTTGCCCATTCTTCAAATGGACATTTCAGAGCTCTTTGAGGCCAATGGTGAAAAAGTGAATATACCAGGATAGAAACTAGAAAAAACTATCTGAGAAACTGCATTGTGATGTGTGCATTCATTTTGCATAGATAAACCTTTTTTTTTTTTTATTCAGCAGTTTGAAAGCCCTGTTTTTGCAGAATCAGTGAAGGGATATTTGGGAGCACTTTGAGGTCTATGGTGAAAGGAAAATACCTTCAGATAAAAATTTGAGAGAAACTTTCTGAGAAACTGCTTTGTGATGTGTGAATTCAACTCATGGAGTTAAACCTTTCTTTCCATTCAGCAGTTCAAAAGCACTCTTTTTGTCCATTCTGTGAGTGAACATTTGGGAGCTCATTGAGGTCAATGGTGAAAAAGCAAATATCCTGGGATTAAAACTAGAAGGAAGTTATCTGAGAAACAACTTTCTGAAGTGTGCCTTCATGTCATAGAGTTAAATCTTTCTTTTCTCTCACCAGTTTGCAAACAACTGCTTTTGTCCATTATGCGAATTGACATTTTGGAGCTCATGGAGGCCAATGACAAAAAAGTGAATATACAAGGATAAAAACTGGAAGGAAGCTATCTGAGACCCTGCCTTGTGATGTGTGCATTGATTTTGAAGAGATAACCTTTTTTTTCATTCAGCAACTTTGAAAGTCTGTTTTTGTGGAACCAGCAAAGGGATATTTGGGAGCACATTGAGTTCTATGGTGAAAAGGAAAATATCATCAGATAAAAATTTGAGAGAAGCTTTCTGAGAAACTGCTTTGTAATGTGTGCATTCAACTCACATAGTTAAACCTTTCTTTTGATTCAGCAATTTAAAAACTCTGTTTTTCTCCATTCTGTGAATAGACATTTGGGAGCTCATTGAGGCCAATGGTGAAAAATCGAATGTCCCAGGATAAAAACTAAGAGGAAGCTATCTGAGAAACTGCTTTGTGATGTGGGCATTCATCTCACAAAATTAAATCTTTCTTTTCTTTCACCAGTTTGGAAATATTGTTTTTGTCCATTCTTCGAATGGACATTTGAGAGCTCACTGAGGCCAATGGCAAAAAAGTGAATATCCCAAGGTAAAAACTGGAAGGAAGCTATATGAGAAACCACTTTATGATGTGTGCATTCACCTCACAGAGTTAATTCTTCTTTGTTATGCAAAAGTTTGGAAACACTCTTTTTGTAAATTCAGCGAAGGGATATTTGGAAGTGCATTGAGGCTTATGGAGAAAAGGAAAATATCTTCAGATAAAAACTAGAAAGAAGCTTTCTGAGAAAGTGCTTTGTGATGTGCGCATTCATCTCACAGGATTAAACCTTTCTTTTGATTTGGCTGTTTGGAAGCACCGTTTTTGTTCATTCTGTGAATGGCTATTTGAGCTCATTGCGGCCAATGGCCAAGAAAATGAATATCTCTGGATAAAAACTACAAGGAATCTATCTGAGAAACCAATTGTGATGTGTGCATTAATCTCACAAATTTGATTCAGCAGTTTGGAAAGACTGCTTTGTCCATTCTGTGAGTGGACATTTAGGAACTCATAGAGGCCAAAGGTGGAAAAGGGAATATCCCAGGAGAAAAATTAGAAGGAATCTATCTGAGAAATTCTTTGTGATGTGTGCAATCATCTCACATAGTTAAACCTTTCTTTCATTCAGCAGTTTGGAATCACTGTTTATGTCCATTCTGTGAATGGACATTTGGGAGTGCATTGAGGCCTACAGTGAAAAAGAATATATCTTAAGATAAGAACTAGAAAGAAGCTTTCTGAGAAACTGCTTTGTGATGGGTGCATTCATCTCAGAGAATTAAACCTTTCCTTTGATTCAGCTGTTTAGAAACACCATTTTTGTCCATTCTACGAGTAGACATTAGGGAGCTCCTCGAGTTCAAGATGAAAAAACCAATATCCCAGGATTAAAATTACAAGGAAGCTATCAGAGGAACTGCTTTGTGATGTATTCACTCATCTCCCAGATTTAAAACTTCCTTTTTACTGAGGAGTTGGGAAACACTGCTTTTGTCCATTCTGCAAATGGACACTTGGGAACTCGTTGAGACCAATGGCGGAAAAGACAGTATCCTACGATAAAATCTACAGGGAAGCTACATGAGAAACCACTCTGTGATGTGTGCATTCATCTCACAGAGTTAAACCTTTCTTTTCATTCAGCAGTTTGGAAGAACCGTTTTTGTCCAGCTGCAAATGGACATTTGGGAGCTCATTGAGGCCAATGGCGAAAAAGCAAATATCCCATGATGAAAACTAGAAGGAAGCTATCTGAGGAATAGCTTTGTAATGTGTGCATTCCTCTCACACATTCAAAGCTGTCTTTTTTTATTCACCAGTCTTGAAACACTGTTTTTGTCTTTTCTCTGAATGGATGTTTCAGCGCTCATTGAGGCCAAAGACAAAAAAGCAAATATCCCAGGAAAAAAACTAGAAAGAAGCTATCTCAGAAACTACTTTGTGGCGTGTGCATTCATCTCACAGAGTTAAATCTTTCTTTTCATTCAGCAGTTTGGAAACACTGTTTTTCTCCAATCTGCGAATGGCCATTTGGGAGCACATTGAGGCCGATGGTGAAAAAAATATACATATATCTTCAGATAAAAACTAGAAGGACGTTTTCTGAGAAATTGCTTTCTGATGTGTGCCTTCATCTCACAGAGTTAATTTTTTCTTTTCATTCAGCAGTTTGGAAACACTGTTTTTGTAGTATATGCAAAGACATATTTCAGAGCAAATTGAGGTGCACATTGAAAGAGAAAATATCTTCAGATAAAAACTAGAAAGAAGCCTCTTGAGAAACTGTTTTGGGATGTGTGCGTTCATCTCACAGAGTTATACCTTTCTTTTGATTCAGCAGGTTGGAAATACAGTTGTTTTTTTTTTTTTCATTATGCGAATTGACAATTGGGAACTCATTGAGGCCAATAGTGAAAAAGTGAATATCCCAGGACAAAAACTAGAAGGAAGCCCTCTGAGAAACCGATTTGTGATGTGTGCATTCATCTCACAGAGTTAAACCTTTCATTTGATTGAGTAGTTTGGAAACACTGTGTTTGTCCATTCTGTCAATGGACATTTGGGAGATCATTGAGGCCAATGGTGAAAGAGAAAATACCCAAGGATAAAAACTAGAAGAAAGCTATCTGAGAAGCCTCTTTGTAATGTGTGCATTAATTGCACTGAGTTAAACCTTTCTTTTGATTTAACAGTTGGGAAACACAGATTTTATCCTTTTTGCAAATGGACATTTTGGGGGTCATTGAGGCTAATGGTGAAAAAAAAAATCCCAGGATAAAAATTAGAAAGAATCTATCTGAGAAACCACTTTGTGATGTGTGCATTCATCTCTCTGAGTTAAACCTTTCTTTCCATTCAGCAGTTTGGAAACACTGCTTTTGTCCGTTTTGTGAATGCACATTTGAGAGTTCATTGAGGCCAATGGCGATAAAGTGAATATCCCAGGATTAAAACTAGAAGGAAGCTATATAAGAAACTGCTTGTGATGTGAGCATTTATCTCGCAGAGTTAAACCTTTCTTTTGATTCAGCAGTTTGGAAACACTGTTTTGTAAAATCTGTGAAGGGATATTTGGGAGCACTTTGAGGACAATAGTGAAAAAGAAAATATCTTCAGATACAACTAGAAAAAAGCTTTCTGAGAAACTCCTTTGTGATATGAGCATTCATATCACAGAGTTACACTTTTCTTCTGATTCAGCAGCTTGGAAACAGAGTTTTCATCAACTCTGCAAATGGCCATTTGGGACCTCTTTGAAGCCATAGGCAAAAAAGTGAATTTCCCAGGATAAAAACTAGAAGGAATCTATCTGATAAACCACTTTGTGATGTACACATTCACCTTGCAGAGTTAAGCCTCTCTTTTGATTCAGCAGTTTGGAAACACTCTTTTTGTCCATTCTATGAATTGACACTTGGGAGCTCATTGTGGCCAGTGTTGAAAAAGCAAACATTCCAGGATAAAAACTAGAAAGAAGCTATCTGAGAAACAGCTTCATGATGTATGCATTCATCTCACATAATTAAACTTTTCTTTTCATTCAGCTGTTTGGAAACACTGTGTTTGTAGAATCTGTGAAGGGATATTCTGGAACGCATTAAGGTCTATCTTGAAAAAGAAAATATCTTCAGATAAAAACTAGAAAGAAGCTTTTTGAGAAACTGCTTTGTGATGTGTGTCATCTCACAGAGTTAAAACTTTATTTTGATTCACTTCTTTAGAAACACTGCTTTTGCCCATTCTGTGAATGAACTCCTGAGAGTTCTTTGATGTCAATGGCAAAAAAGCAAATATTTCAGGATAAAAACTAGAAGGAAGTTATCTGAGAAACCACTTTGTGTTGTGTGCATTCTTCTCATAGAGCTAAAACTTAATTTTGATTGAGAAGTTTGGAAACACTGTTTTTGTCCATTCTCTAAATGTACTTTTGGATCATTGATGCCAATGACAATAAAGTGAGTATCCCAGGATAAAAACTGGAAGGAAGTTAATTGAGAAACCACTTTGTGATGTGTGCATTAATCTTTCACAGTTAAAACTTTATTTTCATTCAGCAGTGTGGAACCACTGTTTTTGTAGAAACTTCGAAGGGATATTTGGGAGTGTATAGAGGCCTATGGTGAAAATGAAAATATCTTCAGATAAAAACCAAAAGGAAGCTCTCTGAGAAACTCTTTGTGATGTGAGCATTCATCTCACAGAGTTAAAACTTTCTTCAGATTCAGCAATTTGGGAATACAGTTTTTATCCAATCTGCAAATGGACATTTGGGAGCTCAAGGCATAAAAGGGAATATCCCAGGATAAAAGCTAGAAGGAACCTATCTGAGAAACTGCTTTGTGAAGTGTGCATTCATCTTGCAGAGTTAAAACTTTCTTTTGGTTCAGCCGTTTGGAATCACTCTTTTTTGTACAATCTGCAAAAGGATATTTGGGAACCCACTGAGGACTATGGTGAAAAAGAAAATATATTCAGATAAAAAGTAGAAAGAAGCTTTCTGAGAAGCTGCTCTGTGATGTGTGCATTCATCTCACAGAGTTAATTCTTTCTTTTGATTCAGCATTTCAGAAACATTGTTTTTATCTATTCTGCAAATACACATTTGGGAGCTCATTGAGGCCAAAGGTGAAAAAGTGAATATCCCAGGATAAAAACTAGAAGGAAGCTATCTGATAAACCTCTTTGTGATGTTTACTTTCCTCTCCATAGTTAAAACTTTCTTTTCATTCAGCAGTTTGGAAACAGTGTTTTTGTAGAATCTGTGAAGGAATATTTGGGTGCACATTGAGGCCTACGGTGAAAAAGAAAATATCTTCAGATAAAAACCAGAAAGAAGCTTTCTGAGAAACTGCTTTGTGAGGTGTGCATTCATCTCACATAGTTCAATCTTTGTTTTTCATTCAGCAGTCTGGAAACACGGGTTTTTTTTGTTTGTTTGTTTTTTGTTTTCATTATGTGAATGGACATTTGAGTTCATTGCAGCCAATGCCAAAAAACAAACATCCCAGGATAAAAACTAGAAGGAAGCTATCTGAGAAACCTCTTTGCTATATTTGCATTGATAATACAGAACTAAACTTTTCTTTTGATTCAGTAGTTTGGGACACTGTTTTTTGTCCATTCTCCAAATGAGCTTTTGGGAGTTCATTGATGCCAATGGCAAAAATGCAAATAATCCTGGAGAAAAACTAGAAGGAAGCTATCTGAGAAATCACTTTATGATGTATGAATTGTTTTCAGAGAGTTAAACCTTTCTTTTGATTGAGCTGTTTGGAAACCCAGTTTTTGTCCATTCTGTCAAAGGACATTTAGGAGCTCATTGAGGCCAATGGCAAAAAAGCAAATATTCCAGGATAAAAACTTGAAGAAAGCTATCTGAGAAACTACTTTTTGATGTGTACATTCTTCTTGCTGAATTAAGCATTTCCTTTCATTCAGTAGTTTAGAAATCTTGTTTTGTAGTATCTGTGAGTTGATATTTCAGAGCACATTGTGGCCTACTGTGAAAATGAAAATGACTTCGGATAAAAACTTGAAATAAACTTTCTGAGAAACTGCTTTGTAATGTGTGCATTCATCCACAGAGTTAAACCTTTCCTTTGATTCAGCAGTTTGGAAATGCTGTTTTTTTTCCATTCTGCGAAGGGATATTTTGGAGCTCATTGTGGCCAATGGTGAAACAGGGAATATCCCGGGATAAAAACTAAAAGGAAGCAATTTGAGAAACTGTTTTGTCATGTGTGCATTCACCTTACACTTATAAACTTTTCTTTTGATTCAGCAGTTTGAAAACACTGTTTTTATCTATTCTGGGAATGGACATTTGGGAGCTCATAGAGGCCATTGGTGAAAAAGCAAATATCCCAGGAAAAAAATTGGAAATAATATATCTGAGAAACCGCTTTGTGATGTTTGCTTTCAACTCACTGAGTTAAATCTTTCTTTTCATTCAACAGTTTGGAAGCACTGTTTTTGTAGGATCTCGAAGTGTTCTTTGGGAGTGCATTGAGGCCTATGGTGAAAAAGAAAATATCTTCTGATAAAAACTGGAAAGAAGTTTTGTGAGAAACTGCTTTCTGATGTGTGCATTCATCTCACAAAATTAAGCCTTTCTTTTGATCCAGCAGTTTGGAAACACTGTTTTTGTCCATTCTACGAATGGACATTTTGTAGCTCATTGAGGCCAAAGATGAAAAAGAAAGTATCTCAGGATAAAAACTAGAAGGAAACTATCTGAGAAACTGCTTCATGTTGTCTGCATTCACCTCATGGAATTCAATCTTTCTTTTCTTTCCACACTTTGGAAATACGGTTTTTGTAGAATCTGCAAAGAGATATTTGATAACTCATTGAGGCCAACAGCCAAAATGTTAATATCTCAGGATAAAAACTAGAAAAAAACTTTATGAGAAAATACTTTGTGATGTGTTTATTCATCTCACAGAGATAAACCTTTCTTTTGATTCAGCAGTTTGGAAACACTGTTTTTGTCCATTCTGTGAATGGATATTTGGGAGTTCTTTGAGACCAAAGGGGAAAAATCGAATATCCCATGATAAAACTTGAATGAAGTGATCTGAGAAACTTCTTTGTGATTTGTGCACTCATTTCGCAGAGTTAAACCTTTCTTTTGATTCAGCAGTTTGGACACACTGTTTTTGTCAATTCTGCCAATGGACATTTGGGAACTCATTGAGGCCTGTGGTGAAAAAGCGAATATCCCAGAATAAAACTTGAATGAAGTGATCTGAGAAACTGCTTTGTGATTTGTGCATTCATCTTGCCTAGTTAAACCTTTCTTTTAATTCAGCAGTTTGGAAACACTGTTTCTGTAGAATCTACAAAGGGATGTTTGGGAGTGCATTGAGGCCTATGATGAAATAGAAAGTACCTTCAGATCAAAACTAGAAAGATTTCTGAGAAACTCACAGACTTAAACTTTTCTTTTGATTCAGCAGTTTGAAACACTGCTGTCTTCCATTCTGCGAATGGACATTTGGGAGCTCACTGTTGCCAAAAGTGAAAAAGTGAATATCCCAGGATAAAAACTATGGGAAGCAATCTGACAAATTGCTTTGTGACGTGTGCATTCACCTCAAAAAGTTAAAAGTTTCTTTTCATTCAGTAGTTTCCAATACTGTTTTTGTAGAGTCTGTGAAGGGATATTTGAGAGCACTATGAGGCCTATGGTGAAAAAGAAAATATGTTCACATAAATACTACAAAGAAGCTTTCTTAGAAACTGTTTTGTAAAGTGTGCATTCATCTCAAAGAGTTAAACCATTCTGTTGATTCAGCAATTTGGAAACACTGTTTTTGTACATTCTGTTACTGGACATTTGGGAGCTCACTGGGTCCAATGGCAAAAAAGGGAATATCCCAGGATAAAAACTAGAAGGAAGCTATCTGAGAAACCAATTTGTGATATATGCACTCATCTCAGAGATTTAAAACTTTCTTTTGATTAGCAGTTTGGAAATATGGTTTTTATCCATTCTGTGACTGGATATTTCGGAGCTCATTGAGGTCAAAGGTGATAAAGTGAATATGCCAGCATAGAAACTAGAAGGACACTATCTGAGAAACCACTTTGTGGTATGTGCATTAATCTCACAGAGTTAAAACTTTCATTTACTGATCAGTTGGGAAACACTGTTTTTGTACTTTGTGCAAATGAATATTTGGGAGCTTATTGAAAAAGCGATTATCACAGGATAAAATTGAGAAGGAAGCTATCTGAGAAATGACTTCATGATGTATGCATACATCTCACAGAGTTAAACCATTCTTTTAATTCAGCAGTTCGGAAACACTGTTTTGTTCAATTCTGCTAATGGACATTTGGGAGCTCATTGAGGCCAATGGTGAAAAAGTGAATACATCAGGATAAAAATTAGAATGAATCTATATGAGAAACTGCTTTTCAATGTGTGCATTCATCTCAGAGAGTTAAACACTTCTTTTGACTCAGCAGTTTGGAAATAAAGTTGTTTTCCATTCTGCAAATGGATATTTGGGAGCTCATTTAGACCAATGTTGAAAAAGATAATATCCCTGGACAAAAACTGGAAGGAAGCTATCTGAGACAAAAACACTGTTTTTGTCTATTCTGTGAATGGACATTTGGGAGCTCATTCAGCCCCACAGTGAAAAAGCGAATATACCAGGAAACAAACTACAAAGAAGCTATCTGAGAAACTGATTTGTGATGTGTTCATTCAATTCACACAGTCGAAAATTTCTTATTATTCAGCGTTTTTGAAATGCGGTTTTGTAGAATCTGCAAAGGGATATTTGGGAATGCAGTGAGGCCTTCTGTAAAAAAAAATTAAATTTTTCTCAGATAAAAACTAGAAAGAAGCTTTCTGGAAACTGCTTTTTTGATGTGTGCATTCATCTCACAGAGTTAAACATTTCTTTTGATTCTGCAGTTTGGAAACACTGTTTTTATCCATTCTGCAAATGGACATTTGGAAGCTCATCAAGGCCAACAATGAAAAAGAGAATATCTCAAATGAAAACTAGAAGGAAACTATCTGAGAAACCACTTTGTGATGTGTGCATTCATCTACCAGAGTTAAACCTTTCTTTTCATTCAGCAGTTTGGAAACACTGGTGTTTGTAGAATCTGAGAAAGGATATTTGGACTAATATTAAGGACTATGGTGAAATTGAGAATATATTCAGATGAAAATCAGAAAGAAGCTTTCTGAGAAACTGCTTTGTAATGTCTGCATTCATTTCATGGAGCTAAACCTTTCTTTTGATTCAGGAGGTTGGAAATTCCGTTTTTGTCCATTCTGCAAATGGATGTTTGGGATCTCATTGAGGCCAATTGCTAAAAAGTGAACAACCTGATAAATAATCTGGAAGGAAGCTCTCTGAGAAAGTGTTTTGTGATGTGTACATTCAACTAGCAGAGTTAAACCTTTCTTTTCATTCAGCAGTTTGGAAACACTGTTTTTGTAGAATCTGCTAATGGACATTTGGGAGCACAGTGAGGCCTTCGGTGAAAAAAAAAATCTCAAGATAAAAACTAGAAAGAATCTTTCTGAAAAACTGCTTTGTGATTTGTACATTCAGCTCACATAGACAAACCTTTCTTTTTATTAGCAGTTTGTTACCACAGTTTTTGTAGAATCTACAAAGGGATATGTGTTAGCACATTGAGGCCTATTGTGAAAAAGAAAATGTCTTCTGATAAAAACTAGAAAGAAGCTTTCTGAGAAACTGCTTTGTAATGTGTGCATTCAATTCACAGAGTGAAAACATTCTTTTGGCTCAGCTGTTTGGAAACAGTGTTTTTTTCCATTCTGCGAATGGACGTTTGGGAGCTCATTGAGGCCAATGTCCAAAAAGAGAATATCCCAGGATAAAAATTGGAAGGAAGCTATCTGAGAAACTGCATTGTGATGGGTGCATTCATCTCACGGAGTTAAAACTTTATTTTCAATCTGCAGATGGAAAACAATGTTTTGTAGAACCTACAAAAAGATATTTGTGAGCACATTGATGCCAAAGGTGATAAAGAAAATATCTTTGGATAAATACGATAAAGAAGCTTTCTGAGGAATGCTTTGTGATGTGTACATTCATCTCACAGTGTTAAACCTTTCTTTTGATTCAGTCGTTTGGAAAAGCTGTTTTTGTCCATTCTGCGAGTGGACATTTGGGAGCTCATAAAGGCCAATGACAGAAAAGAGAATATCCCAGAATGAAAACTAGAAAGAAGCTATCTGAGAAACCACTTTGTGATGTGTACATTCATCTACCAGAGTTAAACCTTTCTTTTCATTCAGCAGTTTGGAAATACTACGTTGGTAGAATCTGAGAGGGGATATTTGGGAACCCATTAAGGACTATGGTGCAAAAGAATATATTCAGTGAAAATCAGAAAGAACCTTTTGAGAAACTGCTTTGTGATATCTGCATTCATTTCACAGAGTTAAACCTTTCTTTTGATTCAGGAGTTTGGAAACCCTGTTTTTGTCCATTCTGTGAATGGACATTTAGGAGCTCATTAAGGCCAATTTCTAAAAAATGAATAACCTGATATATAATCTAGAAGGAAGTTATCTGAGAAACTGCTTTACAGAAACCACCTTGTGTTGTTTGCATTAACCTCACAGAGTTAAACCTTTCTTTTCATTCAGCAGTTTGGAAACACTGTTTTGTAGGATTTGCGAAGGGATATTCAGGGGCACATTGAGAGCTATGGTGAAGTCAAATATCTTCAGATAAAAACTAGAAAGAAGATTTCTGAGAAACTGCTTTTTGATGTGTCCATTCATAACACTGTTTTCTTTTTTCCATACTGCAAATGGACATTTGGGAGCTCATTGAGGCCAATGGCAAAAAAGAGAATATCCCAGGATAAAAACTAGAGGAAAGCTATCTGAGAAACCATTTTGTGGTGTGTATATTTATCTTACTGAGTTAAAACTTTCTTTTCAATCAGCCGTTTGACAACACAGTTTTTGAAGAACCTGTGAAGGGATATATGGGAGCCCATTGAGGTCTATAGTGAGAAGAAAATATCTTCTGAAAAAAACGATAAAGAGGCTATCTGAGAAATTGGTTTGTTATGTGTGGATTCATCTCACTGCTTTAAACCTTTCTTTTCATTCAATGGTTTGGAAACACTGTTTTTGTAGAGTCTGTGAAGGATAATTGGGAGAGCATTGAGGCCCATGGAGAAGATAAAATATCTTCAGATTAAAACTCCAAAGAAGCTTTCTGAAAAATAGCTTTGTGATGTGTGCATTCATCCCACAGAGTTAAACCTTTCCTTTGATTCAGCAGTTTGGAAAAATTGTTTTTGTAGAATCTGTGAAGGGATATTTGGGAGCTCATTGAGGCTAATGTCAAAGAAGTGAATATCGTGAGATGTAAACTAGAAGGAAGCTACCTCAGAAATTGCTTTGTGAAGTGTAAAATCATCTCACAGATTTAAAAATTTCTTTTCATTCACAAGTTTGGAAACATTGTTTTTGTACATTCTATGAAAGGACATTTGGGAGCACAGTGAGGCCTACTGGGAAAAATAAAATATCATCAGATTAAAAACTAGAAAGAAAACTTTATGAGAAACTGCTTTGTGATGTGTGTATTCAACTTACATAGGTAAACATTTCTTTTTATTCAGCAGTTTGTTAACCTTGTTTTGTAGAATCTGCCAAGTGATATTTGGGAGCACATTGAGGCTTATTGTGAAAAAGAAACTATCTTCAGATAAAGACTAGAAAGAAGCTTTCTGAGAAACTGCTTTTTGATGTGTGCATTTATCTCACAGAGTTAAACTTTTCTTTTGATTCAGCAGTTTGGAAACGCTGTTTTTGTCTCATCTGCCAATGGACAATTGGGAGTCCATTGAGTTCAATGGAGAAAAAGCGAATATCCCAGGATAAAATGTAGAAGGAAGTTATCTGAGAATCTGCTTTGTGATGTGTGTATTCATCTCGCAGAGTTAAAGCTTTCTTTTTCTTCAGCAACTTGGAAATACTCTTTTTGTATTATCTGTGAAGGGATATTTGGGAGTGCATTGAGGCCTATGGTGAAAGAGAAAATATCTTCAGATAAAAACTAAAAGAAGTTTTCTGAGAAATTGATTTCTGATGTGTCCATTCATCTCCTAGAGGTAAACCTTTCTTTTGATTCAACAGTTTGAAAACACTATTTTTATATATTCTGTGAAGGGACATTTGGAAGCACAGTGCGGCTGATGGTGAAAAAGAAAATGTCTTCTGCTAAAATATAGAAAGAAGCTTTCTGAGAAACAGATTTGTGATATGTGTGTAGAACTCGCATAGAGAAACATTTCTTTTCTGTCAGCAGTTTGTTAACACTGTTTTTGTAGAATCTTCAAAGGGGTATTTGAGAGCGCATGGAGGCCTATTGTGAAAAAGAAATTATCTTCAGATATTTTCACTGAGTTTAATCTTTCCTTTAATTCAGCAGTTTGGAAACATTGTTTTTTTTTTTCCATTCTGCAGATGGACTTTTGGGAATTCATTGAGACCAATGGCAAAAAAAGCAAATATCCCAGGATAAAAACTACAAGGAAGCTATATGAGTAACCACTCTGTGATGTGTGCATTCATCTCATAGAGTTAAATCTTTCTTTTTCATTCAGCAGTTTGGAAACACTGTTTTTGTAGAACTTGAAAAAGAATATTTAGGAGCACATGGAGGCCTATGTGAAAAAGAAATTATCTTCAGATAAAAACAAGGAAGAAGCTTTCTGGGAAACTGCTTTGTGATGTGTGCATTCATCTCACAGAGATAAACCTTTTCTTTCATTCACCTGTTTGTAAAAATTGTTTTCGTCTATTCTGTGAATGGACATTTGGGAGCTCACTCTGGCCAAAGGCAAAAAAGTGAATATCCCAGCATCAAAACTAGAGGGAAGCTATCTGAGAAACTGCTTTGTGATGTGTGCATTCATCTCACAGATTTAAACGTTTCTTTTCATTCAGCACTTTGGAAACACTGTTTTAGTAGAAACTGCGAAGGAATATTTGGGAGTTCACTGAGGCCTATGGTGAAAAAAGAAAACATATTCAGATAAAAAACTGAAAGAAGTTTTCTGAGAAACTGCTTTGTGATGTGCACATTCATCTCACAGAGTAAACTTTTCTTTTGATTCATCCCTTTGGAAATGCCATTTTTGTCCATTCTGCAAATAGACACTTGGGAGCTCATTGAGGTCAATGGTGAAAAAGTAAATCTCCTAGGATTAAAAACTAGAAGGAAGCTATCTGAGAAACTGCCTTGTGATGTGCCATTAATGTTGCAGAGTTAAACCTTTCTTTTCATTCAGTACTTTGTGAACACTCTTTTTGTAGGAACTGCAAAGGGACAGTTGGATGTTCATTGGCTCCTATGGTGAAAAAGAAGATATCTTCAGATAAAAACTAGAAAGAAG
>NW_012099899.1:441063-449277 GCF_000951045.1 Mandrillus leucophaeus
CAGGTGTGGGATATGATCTCCTGGTGTGCCTGTTTGCTTAAAGCACAATATTGGGGTGGGAGTTAGCCGATTTTCCAGGTGTTGTGTGTCTCAGTTCCCCTGGCTAGGAAAAGGGATTCCCTTCCCCCTTGCGCTTCTCAGGTGAGGCGATGCCTTGCCCTGCTTCAGCTCTCGCTGTTCGGGCTGCAGCAGCTGACCAGCACCGATCGTCCGGCACTCCCCAGTGAGATGAACCCAGTACCTCAGTTGAAAATGCAGAAATCACCGGTCTTCTGTGTCGCTCGCGCTGGGAGTTGGAGACTGGAGCTGTTCCTATTCGGCCATCTTGCTCCGACCCCCCTTTCTAGTTTTTATCTGGCCATATTTGAAGTTTCCCAATAAGCCTCAATGTGTTCCACATTGTTTTTTTCACAGATTCTCCAGGAACAGTGTTTATAACCTGCTGCATCAAAAGAAAGGTTTAACTCTGTGAGATGAATCCACAGATCACAAAGCCGTTTCACAGTTAGATTCTTTCTAGATTTTATTTGGGAATATTCAGTTTTTCCCAGTAGACCTCAATAAACTCTGAAGTGTCCCTTTGCAGATTCTCCAAAAAAAGTGTTTTCAACCAGTTGAATCAAAAGAAAGGTTTAAATCTCTGAGGTGAATCAACACACAAAAAAAGCAATTTCACATATAGATTATTTCTCGTTTCTTTCTGGGGATATCTGATTTTTTTCCATAGGCCACACCAGGCTCCAAAATGTCCCTTTGCAGATTGTACAAAAAGAGTGTTTCCAACATGCTGAATCAAAGGAATGGTTTAACTCTTGAGATGAATCCACACATCAAAAAACAGTTTCACAGACAGCTTCTTTCTTATTTTTATCATGGCATATTCTTTTTTTTTCCCCACAGTCTACAATGGGCTCTCAAGTGTCCCTTCACAGATTATCCAAAAAGAGTGCTTCCAATGTGCTGAATCAAAACAGTTTTAACTCTGTGAGATAAATCCACACAATAAAAACCAGTTCCAAACATCGCTTCTTTCTATTTTTTATCTAGGATTATATGGTTTTTCCCCTTAGGCTTCAAAGGGCTCCCAAATGACACTTCACAGATTATCCAACAAGAGGGTTTTAAATCTGGTGAATCAAAATAAATGTTTAATTCTGTAGATGAATCCACACATCACAAGGCAGTTTCACAGACTGCTTTTTTCTAGTTTTTATTTAGGAATATTCAGTTTTTTCCCTTAGGCCTCAATGAACTCTAAAATGTCCTTTCACAGATTCTCCAAAAAGCGTCTTTTCAAACTGCATAATAAAAAGAATGTTTAATTCTACGTGATGAATCGACACATCACAAAGCCATTGCACAGATGGCTTCTTTCTAGTTTTTATTTAGGGTTATTAGGTTTTTCCCTTTAGGCCTCAATGTGCTCCCAAATGTCCCTTAGCAGATTCTCAATAAAGAGTGTTTCCAACGTGCTGAATGAAAAGAAAGGTTTGTCTCTGTGAGATGAATCCATGCATACAAAGCAGTATCACAGAAACCTTCATTCTAGTTTGTATCTAGGGATATTCAGTTTTCCTCAATTGGCTCCCAAATGTGCATTTGAAAAATCTCCAAAGAAAGTTTCCAATCTGTTTCATCAAAAGAAATTTTAAATCTGTGAGATTAATTCACAAATGTCAAAGCGATTTCTCAGATAGCTTCTTTATACTTTTTATCTGGGTGTATTTTACTTTTTTCCATAGGCCTCAATGGGCTCCCAAATGTTTCTTTCAAGATTATCCAAATAGAGTGTTTACAAACTGCTGAGTCAAAAGCAAAAATTGAATCTGTGAGATGAATCCACACATCAAAATGAACTTTCACAGATAGCTTCCTTCTAGTTTTTATCTGGGGATTTTCGATTTTTTTCCATAGGCATCAGTAGACTCCAAAATGTCCGTTTGCATATTTTACAAAAAGAACGTTTCCAACCTACTGATTAAAAATAAAGTTTTAACTCTGTGAGATGAATCCACACATCATAAAGGAGTTTAACAGACGGCTTCTTTCTAGTTTTTATCTGGATATATTCAGTTTTTCCCCATAAGCTGCAAAAGGCTCCCAATATTCCTTCACAAATACTCTAAAAATTTTTTTTCTAACCTTTTTAATCAAAAGAAAGGTTTAACTCTGTGAGATGAATAAACACATCACCAAGTAGTTTCCCAGTCTGCTTTTTTCTCATTTTTCTGGAAACAGTCATGTTTTCCCCATAGACCTCAAAGGACTCCCAAATGTCACTTCACAGAGTCTACAAAAAAAGTGTTTCCAATCGGCTGAATCAAAAGTCAGGTTTATATCTGTGAGATGAATCCACACATCACAAGGAGTTTCACGGGTAGCTTCTTTCTATTATTTATTTAGGAATATTCCATTTTTTCCTGTAGGCCTCAATGGGCTCTTAAATGTCCCTTCCCAGATTCTCCAAAGAGTGATTCCAATCAGCAGAATCAAAAGAAAATTTAACTCTATGTGATGAATCCACACATTACAATGCAGTTTCACAGATAGCTTCTTTCTAGTTTTTATCCTTGAATATTTGGTATTTTCCCACTGGCCTCAATGGGCTCCCAAATGTTGCTTCACAGATTCTCCAAAAAGAGATTTTCCTACCTGCTGAATCAAATGAAAGTTTTACCTCTCTGAGTTGAAACCAAACATCACAAAGCAGTTTCACAGATAGCTTCTTTCTAGTTTTTAATCTGGGGATATTCAGTTTTCATCAACAGGCCTCAAGGGCCTCCCAAATGTTCCTTCACAGAATCGCCAGAAAAGAGTGTTTTTAACGTGCTGAATCAAAAGAAAGGTTTAACTCTGTTGGATGAATCCACATGTCACAATGGAGTTGCACAGACACGTTCTTCCTAGTCTTTTTCTGGGGATATTCAGTTTTCCCTATAGGCCTTAAAGATATCCCAAATATCCCTTCACATATCATATAATAAAAGTGTTTCCAACTTGCTGAACCAACCAAAAAAAAGGTTCAAAATATTTCTTCAAAGACTCTCCAAAAAGAGTGTCTCCAATCTGTAAAATCAAAAGAAAAGTGTAACTTTGTGAGAAGAATCCACACATCACAAAGCAGTTTAACAGATAACTTCTTTCTATTTACTATCTGGGGATATTCTGTTTTTCCCCATAGAATTCAATGGGCTTCCAAATGTGTCTTCACAAATTCTACAAAATGAGTGTTTCTAACCTGCTGAATGAAAAGAACGTTTTAACTCTGAGATGAATCCACACATCATATAGCAGTTTCACAGATAGCTTCTTTCTAATTTCTATATGGGGATATTCTGTTTTTCCCTGTAGGCCTGAATGGGCTTATATATGTCCCTTTGCAGATTCTCCAAGGAGAGTGTTTAAAACCTGCTGAATCAAATGAAAGGTATAACTCTATTAGATGAATCCACACGTCATGAAGCAGTTTCACAGATAGCTTCTATCCAGTTTTTAACTGGGGATATTTGGTTTTTCCCCTTAGGCCTCAATGGGCTCCAAATGTGCCTTCGCCGATTCTCCAAAAGGAGTTTCCAACATGCTGAATCAAAAGAAAGGTTTAACTCTGTGAGATGGCACCAAACATCATAAAGCAGTTTCATAGAGAGCTTCTTTAAAATTTTTAATCTGGGGATATTTGCTTTTTCTCCATAGGCCTCAATGGGCTCCCAAAGGTATTTTCTAGGATTCACCAAAAAAAGGTGTTTCCAACCTGCTGAATCAAAAGAAAGGTTTAACTTTGTTGGATGAATCCACACATCACAAAGCAGAGTCACAGACAGATTCTTTCTCATTGTTTTGGGGGGATATTCTGTTTGCCCCATATGCCTTACTGGGCTCCCAAATGTCCCTTCGCATATCCTATAATAAGAGTGTTTCCAACCTGCTGAACCAAAAGAAAGGTTTAACTCTGTGAAATGACTCCACCACACATCACAAATCAGTTTCACAGATAGCTTCTTTCTACTTTAATCCCGGGGATATTCAGTTTTTCCTAATAGGACTCAATGGGCTGCCAAATGTCTCTTTGTAGGTTCTCCAAAAAGAGTGTTTCCAACCTGATGAATCAAAAGAAATGTTTAACTGAGGGGGACAAATCGATACGTAACAAAGCAGTTTCACTGATGGCTTCTTTCTCGTTTTTAACATGGGATATTCTCTTTTTCCCCATAGGCCTCAATGGACTCCCAAATATCCCTTCACAAATAATCCAAAAACAGTGTTTCTAACCTGGCGAATGAAAAGAAAGTTTTCACTCTGTGAGATGATTCCAGACATCATGAGGAAGTTTCACAAACAGCTTCTTTCTAGTTTTTATCTGGGGATATTTAGTTTTTACTCACAGGTTTCAAGGGGCTCCCAAATGTCTCCTCTCAGACTCTCCAAAAACAGTGTTTCCAACCTGCTGAATCAAAAGAAAGGTTGAACTCTTTAAAATGAGTTCACATTTCCCAAAGCAGTTTCACAGATAGCTTCTTTCTAGTTTTTATCTGGGGATATTCAGTTTTTCCTAATAGGACTCAATGGACTGCCAAATGTCTCTTTGTAGGTTCTCCAAAAAGAGTGTTTCCAACCTGATGAATCAAAAGAAACGTTTAACTGAGGGAGACGATTTAGGATTTTCCCCAAAGGCCCCATTGGGCTCTGAGCTGTCCCTTTGCAGATTCTCTGAAAAGAGTGTTTCAAATCTGCTGAATCAAAAGAAAGGTTTAAACCTGTGCGATGATTCCACACATCATAAAGCAGTTTCACAGATAGCTTCTTTCTAGTTTTTGTCTGGGATATTAGGTTTTTCTCTATAGTCCACAATGGACTCTGAAATTTGCCATTGTAGATTCTCCAAAAACAGTTTTTCCAACCTGTGCTATCAAAATAAATGTTTAACTCTGTTGTATGAATCCACACATCACAAAGCAGTTTCAATGATAGATTCTTTCCAGTTTTTTTTTTGGGGGGGGGCAGATATTTGGTTTTGCCCCATAGGCCTTAATGGGCTCCCAAGTGTCCCTTGGCAGATCCTATAATAAGAGTGTTTCCAACCTGCTGAATCAAAAGAATGGTTTACCTCTGTGAATTGAATCCACACATCACAAAGCAGTTTCACAGATAGCTTCTTTCCAGTCTTTTTCTAGGGATATTCAGTTTTCCCAAATAGGATTCAATGGGCTACAAAATGTCCCTTCACAGGTCCTCCAAAAAGAGTGTTTCCAACCTTGTGAATCAAAAGAAACATTTAACTCTGAGAAATGAATCAATACATCACAAAGCAGTTTTACATATGGCTTCTTTCTAGTTTTTAACTGGGGATATTCAGTTTTTCACCACAGGTCTCAAAGGCTCCCAAATGTCCCTCATAGATTCTCCAAAAAGAGTGTTTCCAACCTGCTGCTTCAAAAAAAAGGTTTATGTCTTTGAAATGAATTAATACATCTCAAACCAGTTTCACAGATAGCTTCTTTCTAGTTTTTTTCTTGGGGATATCTGTTTATTGACAATAGGCCTCAATAGGCTACAAAATGTACCTTTGTAGATTCTCCAAAATAGGGTTTCCAACCTGCAGAATCAAAATAAACATTTAACTCTGTGAGATGAATTGACACATCACAAAGCAGTTTCACAGATGGATTCTTTCTAGTTTTTAACTGGGATATTTGATTTTTCCCCATTGGCCTCAATGGACTCCCAAATGTCCATTCACAGACTTTACAAAAAGAGTACTTCCAGCTTGCTGAAACTAGAGAAAGGTTTAACTCTGTAAGATGAATCCACACATCACAAAGCAGTTTCACAGATAGCTTCTTTCTAGTTTTTGCCTGGTGATATTCACTTATTTACTATAGGCCTCCATACACTCCCAGATACCTTTTTGCAGATTCTAAAAAAGCAGTGTTTCCAAACAGCTGTATCAAAAGAAAGATTTAACTCTGTGAGATGAAACCACACATCACAAAACAATTTAACAAATAGCTTCTTTCTATTTCTTATCTAGGGATATTCAGTTTGTCACCATAGGCTTCAATGTGCTATTTAAGGTCCCCTTGCAGATTCCACAAAAGGACCCTTTACAACCTGCTGAATCAAAAAAATGGTTAAACTCTGTGATAAGAATCCACACATCACAAACCAGTTTCAGAAACAATATTTTTCTGGTTTTCATCTGGGGATACTTGCTTTTCCACAATAGGCTTCAATGAGCTCCAAAATGTCCCTTCACAAATTCTACAAAAACAGTGTTTCCAAACTTCTGAATCAAAAGAAACGTTTAACTCTGTGAGACGAATCCACACATCACAAGGCCTTTCACAGATAACTTCTTTCTAGTTATTATGTGGGAATATTCGCTTTTTCACCATAGGCCTCTATGTGCTCCAAAATGTCCCTTTGCAGATTCTACAAAAACAGTGTTTCCAAACTGTTGACTTAAAAGAAAAGCTTAACTCTGTGAGATGAATCCACACATAACAAAGCAGTTTCACATATAAATTATTTCTAGTTTTTTATCTGTGGATATTCTTTTACACTATGCTCCTCAATGCCCCTTCACAGATTCTATGAAAACAGTGTTTCCAAACTGCTGAATTAAAAGAAACATTTAACTCTATGTCATGAATCCACACATCACAAAGCAGTTGCACATATAACTTCTTTCTAGTTTTTATCTAGAGATATATTGTTTGTTACCACAGGCCTCAATGCACTCCAAAATATCCCTTCAGAGATTCTACAAAAGGACTGATTCCAGCATACTGAATCAAAAGAAAGCTTTAACCCTCTGAGATTAATTCACACATTACAAAGGAGTTTCACAGATAGCTTCTTTCTAGTTTTAATCTGGTGATATTCAGTTTTTCCCCATATACATCTGTGGGCTCCCAAATATCCCTTCACAGATTCTCCAAAAAAAGTGCTTCTAACCTGCTGAGTAAAAAGCAAGGATTAACTCTGTGAGATGAATCCACACATCAAAAAGCACTTTCTCAGATTGGTTGTTTCTAGTTTTTATCTGTGGGATATTCAACTTTTTCTCATAGGCCTCATAGGCTCCCAAATATCCCTTCATAGATTCTTTAAAAAGAGCATTTCCAATGCCCTGAATCAACAGAAAGGTTTAACTCTGTGAGATGAATACACACATTAAAAAGCAACTTCACAGATAGCTTCTTTCTAGTTTTTATCTGGGAATATACAGTTTTATCCTATAGGCCCCAATGGCTCCAAAATGATCTTTTGCATATTCTACAAAATGAATGTTTCTGAACTACTGAATAAAAAGAAAGTTTTAACCTATAAGATCAATCCACACATTGGAAAGCAGTTTCAAAGATGGCCTCTTTCTAGTTTTTATCTAGAGATATTCAGTTTTTCCTGATAGGCATCAAAGGGCTCCCAAATTAAAGAGTGTTTCCCACCTGCTTAATCAAAAGAAAGGTTTAACTCTGTGAGATGAATAAACACATCAATAAGCAGTTTCACAGTTAACTTTTTTCTAGTGTTTATCTGGGGATATGCAGTTTTTCCCCATTGGCTTTAAAGGACTCCTCAATGTCCCATTGCAGATTCTCCAACAAGAGTGTTTGCAATCTGTTGAATCAAAAGACAAGTTTAACTCTGTGAGATGAATCCACACGTCACAAAGCAGTTTCATAGACAGCTTCTTTCTAGTTTTTATTTAGGAATATTCAGTCTTTTCCCATCGGTCTCAATGGGTTCTTAAATGTCCTTTCACAGTTTCTCAAAAAAGAGTGTTTCCAATCTGCAGAATCAAAGAAAATTTACTTCTGTGTGATGAATCCATATAAGAAAGCAGTTTCACAGATAGTTTATTTGTAATTTTTATTTAGAGATATTTTGTTTTTCCTCTTAGACCTCAGTGTGCTCTGAAATATCCCATCATAGATTCTCTAAAAAGAGTTTCTCCAACCTACTGAATCAAAAGAATGTTTTATTTCTATGAGATGAATCCACACATCGAAAGCAGTTTTGTTTTTTGTTTTTTGTTTTTTGTTTTGAGACGGAGTCTCGGTCTGTCACCCAGGCTGGGGTGCAGTGGCTCACTGCAAGCTCTGCCTCCCAGGTTTATGCCATTCTCCTGCTTCAGCCTCCCGAGTAGCTGGGACTACAGGCTCCCGCCACCTTGCCCAGCTATATTTTTGTATTTTTTAGTAGAGACGGGGT
>NW_012099899.1:454937-455621 GCF_000951045.1 Mandrillus leucophaeus
TTTCACAGATTCTCCAAAGAGTGTTTCCAACATGCTGAATCAAAATAAAGGTTTAACACTGAGATGAATCCACAATTCACAAAGCAGTTTCACAGCGTCTTTCTAGTTGTTATCTGGGGATATTCTGTTTTCCCCATAGACTTCAATGGGCTCCCAATGTTCCTTCACAGATTCTACAAATTGAGTGTTTCCAATTTTCTGAATCCAAAGAAAGGTTTAACATTGTGAAATGAATCCACACATCATAAAGCCGTTTTGCAGATAGCTTCCTACTGGTTTGTTTTCTAGATATATACTCTTTCCCCAGGCCTCCATAGGCTCCCAAATCTTTCCTCTCAAGTTCTCCAAAAAAGGGTTTCCATCCTGCTGAATCAAGAGAAAGTTTTAACTCTGTGATATGAATCCACACATCAAGAAGCAGTTTCACAGATATGTTCTTTTAGTTTGTATCCATGGATATTCCATTTATTACCTTAGACTTCAATGGGCCTTCAAATGACCCTTTGCAGACCTTAAGAAAAGAAGGTTTCCAACCTACTGATTCTAAAGAAAGTTTTAACTCTGTGTAATGAATGCACACATCAAATACCAGTTTCACAGATAGCTTCTTTCTAGTATTTTTCTGGGGATATTCAGTATTTCTTCACATGCCCCAAAGGGCTCCTAAATGTCCATTTGCAGAAT
>NW_012099899.1:464412-466217 GCF_000951045.1 Mandrillus leucophaeus
GGTTTTTCCTCATAGGCCTCAATGGGCTTCCAAATGTCCCTTTGCAGATTCTACAAAAAAAACTGTATTCAACATACTGAATCAAAAGAAAGGTTTATCTCTATGCAATGAATCCACACAACACATAGCAGTTTCAGAGATGGCTTCTTTCTCATATTTATCTAATGATAATACTTTTTCACCATAGGCTTCAGTACACTCCAAAATGTCCATTCAAAGATTCTATAAAAACTGTGTTTTGAAGTGACTGAATCACAAAAAAGGTTTAACACTGTGAGATGAATCACATATTACAAAACAGTTCCTCGGATAGATTATTTCTAGTTTTCCTATCAGGATATTCACGTTTTAACCATAGGCCTCAATGATCTCCCAAATGTCCCTTTGCAGATGTTACAAAAACAGTGTTTCCAAACTGCTGAGTGAAAAGAAAGGTTTAACTCTGTGAGATGAAACCAAACATCACAAAGTAGTTTCACAGATAGCTGCTTTCTAGTTTTTATCTTGGGGTATTCACTTTTTCTCCATAGGCCTCAATGGGCTCTCAAACAGCCTTTTGCAGATTCGACAAAAAGAGCATTTAAAACATGCTGAATCAAAAGAAGTGTTTAACTTCGTTGGATGAATCCACACATCACAAAGCAGTTTCACTGATACATTCTTTCCATTTTTTGCAAGGATATTCTGTTTCGCCCCATAGGCCTTAATGGGCTCCTAATTGTCCCTTTGCAGATTATCCAAAGAGTGTTTCCAAGTTACTGAATCTAAAGAAATGTTTAACTCTGTGTGATGAATCCACACATCAAATATCAGTTTCACAGATAGCTTCTTTCTGTTTTTTATCTGTGGATATTTTGTTTTGCCCCTTAGGCCTCAATGTGCTCCCAAATGTCTCTTCTCAGATTCTACAAAAAGAGTATTTCCAACCAGCTGAATCCAAAGAAAGGTTTTACTCTGCTGGATGAATCCACACATCACAAAGCAGTTTCACTGATAGATTCTTTCTAATTTTTTTGGAGAGGGGATATCCGATTTTGCTCCACAGGCTTTAATGGACTCCAAAATGTCCCTTTGCAGATCCTGTAATAAGAGTGTTTCCAACTTGCTGAGTCAAAAGAAAGGTTTATCTCTATGAGTTGAATCCACACATCACAAAACAGTTCCACAGACATCTTCTTTCTAGTTTTTCTCTGGGAATATTTGGTTTGTCCAAATAGAACTCAATGGGCTACTATATGTCCATTTGCAGATTCTTCAAAAAGATGGTTCTGAACCTGCTGAATCAAAAGAAATGGTTAACTCTAGGAGATAAATCGATACATCACAAAGCAGTTTCACAGATGTCTTCTTTCCAGTTTTTAACTGGAGTTATTCAGTTTTTCCCCATAAGCCTCAAGGGGCTTCCAAATGTCCCTACGCAACTACTCCAAAAACAGTGTTTGGAACCTGGTAAATCAAAAGAAAGGTTTAACTATGTAACATGAATCCACACATCAACAAGTAGTTTCACAGATAGCTTATTTCTAATTTTTATCTGGGGATATTCAACTTTCCCCACATATGCTTCAAAGGGCTCCCAAATGTCCCTTCACAGATTGTCCAAAAAGAGTGTTTCCAAACCGCTGAATAATAAAAAAAGGTTTATCTCTTTGAAATGAATTCACCCATCAGAAAACACTTTCACAGATAGCTTTCTTTTAGTTTACATCTGGGGATATTCGGTTTTTTCCCCATAAACCCCAAAGGACTCTGAAATGTCGTTTCACAGATTCTCCAAAGAGTGTTTCCAACATGCTGAATCAAAA
>NW_012099899.1:466642-473220 GCF_000951045.1 Mandrillus leucophaeus
CAGTTTCACAGATAGCTTCTTTCTAGTATTTTTCTGGGGATATTCAGTATTTCTTCACATGCCCCAAAGGGCTCCTAAATGTCCATTTGCAGAATTTACCAAAATAATGTTTTCAAGCAGCTGAATCAAAAGAAAGGTTAAGCTCTTTGAGGTGAATCTACACATCACAAAGCAGTTTCACAGATAGCTTCTTGTAGTTCTTTTGTGGGGATATTCAATTATTTCCTCTATGCCTCAATGGACTCCAAAATGTCCCTTTGAAGTTTCACCAAAATGAGTGTTTCCAACAAGCTGAATCAAAAGAAATGATTACCTCTTTGGGATGAATCCACACATCACAAAGCAGTTTCACAGATAGCTTCTTTCTTGTTTTCATCTGGGGATGTTCAATTTTTCCCCATAGGCCTTAATGGGCTCCAAAATATCCCTTTGGAGATCCTCCAATAAGAGTGTTTCCAACATGATGAATCAATAGAATGGTTAAACTCTTTGAGAAGATTCGACACATCACAAAGCAGTTTCACAGATAGCTTCTTTCTATTTTTTATCTGGGGATATTCGGTTTTTCGCCATAGACCCCAATGAACTCCCAAATGTCGCTTTGCAGATTCTCCAAAAAGAGTGTTTTCAACCCACTGAATCAAAACAAAGGTTTAATTTTTGAGTTGAATTGACATATTGCAAAGCAGTTTCACAGATAGCTTTTTTCTGGTTTCTATCTAGGGATATTCTGTTTGTCCCCAGAGGCCTCAATTGGCTCCCAAATGTCCCCTTGCCAATTCCCCAAAAAGAGTGTTTCCATCCTATCGATTAAAAAGAATGGTTTAACCCTGTGAGATGAATCTGCACATCACAAAACAGTTTCAAGACTAGAGTTTTTCTAGTTTTTATCTGATAATATTCATTATTTCCCAGTAGGCCTCATTGGGCTCCCAAATGTCCCCTTGCAGATTCTAGAAAAACTGTGTTTGCAACGTGCTGAATCAAAATAAACGTTTTTCTCCATGACAGTGATCTCTATGAGAGGAATAAATGCATCATAAAGCAGTTTCACAGATTGCTGCTCTCTAGTCTTTCTGTGAGTATGTTCTGTTTGTCTCATAGCCCTCAGTTAACAAAATATCCCTTCGCAAATTCTTCAAAAGGAGTGTTTCCAACATGCTGACTCAAAATAATGGTTCAATTCTGTGATGCAAATCTGCACATCAAACAGCAGTTTCACAGATTGCTTCTTTCTAGTACTATCTGGGATATTCTGTTTTTCCCCTTAGGCCTCAATGGGCTGCCAAATGTCCTGTCACAGATTCTCCAAATTGAGTATTTCCAATCTGCTGAGTCAAAAGAAAGGTTTACCTCTGTGAGATAAATCCACAAATCACAAAGCAGTTTCATAGATAACTTCTTTTTAGTTTGTATCTCAGAATATATGGTTTTTCCCTATACGCCTCAAGGGTTTTCAAATGTCTCTTCACAGATCCTACAAAAAGTATGTCTCCAACCTGCTGAATAGAAATAAAGGTTTAACTCGGTGAGGTGAATCCACACATCAAAAAGGAGTTTCACAGATAACTTCTTTTAGATTTTATCTGGAGTTATTCAGTTTTTCCCCTTAGGCCTCAATGGGCTCCCTAATGTACCCTCATATGTTCTCTATAAAGAGCGTTTCCAACCTGCTGAATCAAAAGAAAGGTTTAACTTTGTAACATGTAATTACATATCACAAGATAGTTTCACAGATAGCTTTTTTTGTTTGTTTTCATCTGAGAATATTCGGTTTTTCCCCATAGGTCTCAATGAGCTCAAAATTGTCCCTTTGCAGATTCTACAAAAAGAGTGCTTCCAATCTGCTAAATCCAAAGAAAGGTTTAACACTGTCAGTTGAATTGAAACATCACAAAGCAATTTCACAGATAGTTTTTTCCTCGTTTTTATGTAGGGATATTCAGTCTTTCCCCCTAGGCATCAATGGGCTTCCAATGGTCCGTTAGCAGATTTTCCAAAAGAAGTGTTTCCAACCTGCTGAATCTAAAGAAAGGTTTAATTCTGTGAGATGAATCCACACATCATAAAGCAGTTTCACAGATAGCTTCTTTCTGATTTCTAAATGGTGATATTCCGTCTTTCCCCATAGGCCTCAAAAAGCTCTTAAATTTCCCTTCGGAGATTCTCTAAGAAGAGTGTTTCCAACCTCATGAATCAAAATAAAGGTATAATTTTCCCTTTGGGCCTCAATGGGCTCCCAAATATCCTTTCACAGATTTTCCAAAAAAAGAATTTCTAATCAGCTGAATCAAAAGTTAAGTTAAACATTATGAGTTGAAACCAAACATCGCAAAGCAGTTTTACAGGCAGCTTCTTTCTAGTTTTTATATTGTGATTTTCGGCTTTTCTCCATAGGCCTCAGTTGGCCTGGAGAAATGGTCTGTTGGATGAATCTACACATCACAAAGCAATTTCAGAAATAACTTATTTCTAGTTTTTTCCTGAGGATATTCTGTTTTGCTCAGTAGGCCTTAATGGGCTCCCTAATGTCCCCTTGCTAATTCTCCAAAAAGAGTGTTTTTAACCTCCTGAATCAGAAGATTTAACTCTATGAGCTGAATTCATACATCATAAAGCAATTTCACAGATAGCTTCTTTCTGGTTTTGTTTGGGGATATTCAATTTTTCTCAATGTCCTCAATGGGCTCTTAAATGTGCATTTGTAGATTTTCCAAAAAGTGTGTTTTCAGCCTGTGGAATCAAAATAAAAATTTCATGCTGTGAGATGAATCCACACATTCATAAAGAAGTTTCACAAATAACTTCTTTCTAATTTTTATCTGGCGATATTCTGTTTTCCCCATAGGTCTCAATGGGCTACAAAATGTCCCTTCACAGATTCTACAAAAAGAGTGTTTCTAACCTGTGGTATCAAAAGAAAGGTTTATCTCAGTGTGATGAATCCACACATCATAAACGAGTTTCACAGATAACTTCTTTCTCATATTTTTATTGGGATATTCTGTTTTAACCCACAGGCCTTAATGGGCTACCAATATCCCTTCACACATCCTATAATAAGAGTGTTTCCAACATGCTGAATCAAAAGAAGGGGTTAACTTTGTGAGCTGAATCCACACATCACAAAGCAGTTTCGCAGATAGGTTCTTTCTACTTTTTTTTTTTTTTTCCAGGGGATATTTGGGTTTTCCCAATAATACTCAATGGGCTACCAAACGTGTCTTCACAGACTTTCCACGAAGATTTTCAACCTGCTGAATGAAAAGAAACATTTAACTCTGAGAGATGAGTCGATACACTATAAAGCAGTTTCACAGAAGGTTTCCGTCTAGTTTTTAACTTATGATATTGGGTTTTTCCCCATAGGCCTCAATGGGCTCCCAAATGTCCTATCACACATACTCCAAAAAGAGGGTTTCCAACCTGCTGAATAAAAATAAAAATTTAATCCCGTGTGAAGAATTCACACATCACCAGGCAGTTTCACAGACAGCTTCTTTCTAGTTTTTACCTTGGAATATTCTGTTTTTCTCCATAACCCTCAAAGGGCTTGTAAATGTCCCTTCACACAGTCTCCAGAAAGAAGGTTTCCAAACTGCTGAATCAAAACAAAGGTTATCTGTTTGAAATGAATTCACACATCCCAAAGCTGGTTCATAGATAGCCTTTTTCTAGTTTTATCTGAAGATGTTCTGTTTTCCCCATACACCCTAATGGACTTCCAAATGTCTTTTCAGATTCTCCAAAGAATGTTTACATCAGCTGTGTCAAAAGAAAGGTTTAGGTCTCACAGGACTCCAAAATGTCCCTTTGCAGATTCTCCAGAAAGAATGTTTACAACATGCAGAATCAAAAGAAACTTTTAACTCTGTGAGATGAATCACACATCACAAAGCAGTTTCACAGATAGCTTCTTTCTAGTTTTTATCTGGGTATATTCAGTTTTTCAAGATACGCCTCAAAGGGCTCCCAAATGTCCCTTCACAGATTCTCCAAAAGAAGTGTTTCAAAATTGCTGAATCAAAAGAAAGGTTCAATTCTGTGAGATGAATCTACACCTCATGAAACAATTTCACAGACAGCGTCTTTCTAGTTTTTATCTGGTGATAGTTGTTTCTTTTTCCAACAGGCCTCAAAGAGCTCCCCAATGTCCCTTCACAGAATTTCCAAAAAGAGTGCTTTCAACCTGTTGAATCAAAAGAAAGGGTTAGCTCTGTAAGATGAATCCACACATGACAAAGCAGTTTCACTGATAGCTCTACCTAGTTTTCATCTAGGGCTATTCTTTTTCTCCCACGGATAACAAAGGGCTTCCGATTGACCCTTATCAGATATTCAAAAAGCAATTCTTCAAGGCTACTGTATAAAACAAAAGGTTTAATTATGTGAGATGTATCCGCACATCACAATGCAGTTTTACTGATTGCTTCCTTCTTCTTTTTATCAGGGGATATTCTGTTTTTCCTAATAGATATCAGGGGCTCCCCAATGTCCTTTTGCAGATTCTACAAAAAGTGTGTTTCCAAACGGCTGAATCAAAAGAAAGATTTAACTCTGTGAGATGAATCCACACATCACAAAGCAGTTTCACAGATAGCTTCCTTCTAGTTTTTTATCTGGGGATATTCACTTTTTAACCATATGCCTCAATGAGCTCCCTAATGTTGCTTCACAGATTCTGCAAAAACAGTGTTTCCAAACAACTGAATCAAAAGAAAGGCTTCTCTCTGTGAGATGAATCGACACATTAGAAAACATTTTGACAGACAGCTTCTTTCTAGTTTTTATCTGGGGATATATATATATATTTTTCCATATGCCTCAATGGGTTTTTAATAGTCTCTCTACAGGTTCTACAAAACAGAATGTTTCCTACCTGCTGGATCAAAAGAATGCTTAACTCTGTTAGATGAATGTGTGCAATACACAGCACTTTCACAGATAGTTCCTTCTTGTTTTTATCTGAGGATATTCAGTTTTTCAGCATAGGTCTCAATGGGCTCCCAAATGTCCCTCCACTGATTCTACAGAAAGAGTGTTCCCAACCTGCTGGATCAAAGGAAAGGTTTAACTCCATGAGATGAATCCACAAATCACAAAGCAGTTTCAGAGATAGTTTCTTTATAGTTTTTATTTGGAGATATTCCATTTTTCCCCATAAGCATCAATGGTTCCCAAATGTCCATTCACAATTTCTTCAAAAAAAATTATTTCCAATCTGCTGAATCAAAAGAAAGTTTACCTCTGTGAGATGAATCCACACATCACAAAGCAATTTCACGGATAGCTTCCTTCTAGCTTTTTTCTGAGGATATTCTGGTTTTTTTCCATATGCCTCAATGGGCTCCCAAATGTCCACTCGCAGATTCTTCAAAAAAAGTGTTTCCAACATCCTGAATCAAAAGAAAGGTTTACCTCTGTCAGATGAATCCACAAATCACAAAGCAGTTTCACAGAGAGCTTCTTTCTAGTTTTTATCTGGAGGTAATCCCCTTAAGCCTCAGTGGGTTCTCAAATGTTCCTTCACAGATTGTCCAAAAAAAAGTGATTCCATCTGCTGAATCAAAATAAGTCTTAACTCTGTCAGATGAATACACATTTCACAAAGCAATTTCAGACAGTTTCTTCCCAGTTTTTATCTAGGGATATTCAGTTTATTGCTGTAGGTAGCCATGGACTCTTAAATGTCCCTCAGTAGATTTTTCAAAAAGCGTTTCTAACCTGCTGAATCAAAACAATGTTATAACTCTATGAAAAGTATCTGCACGTCACAAAGTAGTTTCGTAGATAGATTCTTTTTAGTTTTTTTCTAAGGATATTTGGATTTTTCCCCATAGACCTCAATGGGTTCCTAAATGTCACTTCACAGATCCTAAAAAAAGAATTTTTCTAAACTGCTGAATCAAAAGTAAGGTTTAACTCTGTGAGAGAAATTCACAAATCACAAAACAGCTTAACAGATAGCTTCTTTCTAGTTTTCAACTGGAAATATTCAGTTTTTCCCCATAGGCTGTAATGTGCTGCCAAATGCCCCTTCACAAATTATCTAAAGAGACTGTTTCCAACTGGCTGAATCAAAAGAAAGATTTAACTCAGTGAGATGACTCCAAACATCCCAAAGGAGTTTCACAGATAGCTTCTTTCTAGTTTTTATCTTGAGATATTTGGTTTTTCCCCTAAGCCTCAATGGACTCCAAAATGTCCATTCAAAGATACTCTACATAGAGTGTTTCCAACCTGCTGAATAAAAGAAAGGTTTAATTCCATGAGATGAATCCACACATCACAAAGCAGGTGCACAGATACCTTCCTTCTAGTTTTTATCTGTGCATATTCCATTTCTCCCCATTGGCGTCAAAGGCTCCCAAGTATTCCTCTGCATATTCTCCAAAAAGAGTGTTTCCAACCTGCTGAATAAAAAGAAAGGTGTAACTCTGACAGATGAATCCTCACATCACAAACCAGTTTCACAGATAGCTTCTTTCTCATTTTTTTTTTTCATACAGTCCCAATATATATTTTTTTAATTTATTTATTATTATTATACTTTAAGTTGTAGGGTACATGTGCATAAC
>NW_012099900.1:0-2099 GCF_000951045.1 Mandrillus leucophaeus
CACCTGCACACATGTTTACTGCAGCAAAATTCACAACTGCAAAGATATGGAACCAACCTAACTGCCCATCAACTGATGATTGCATAAAGAAAATGTGGTATACATATACCATGGAATACTACTCAGCCATAAAAAAGAACAATATAATGTTTTGCAGCAACTTGGCTAGAACTGGAAGCCATTATTCTAAGTAAAGTAACTCAGGAATGAAAAACCAGATATCATATATTCTCACTTATAGGTTGGAGCTAAGTAGGTACACCAAGGCATACAGAGCAGTATAATGGACATTGGAGATTCAGAAGGGGGCAGGGTGGAAGAGGGGTGAGAGATTAAAAACTACATATTGGGTACAATGTATACTACTTGGGTGATGGATGCACTAAAATCTCAGACTTCACCACTATACAATTCATTTAAGTAACCAAAAACCCACTTGTACCCACAAAGCTATTGAAATAAAAATTTTTAAAAGACCAGAATAAATGGAGGAAGTTTGTTGTGTGGATATCTGGTAGGAGAGTAACGCAATCCATGCTGGTGAAAGTCAAGTGCTGAGTGGGAGGAAGACAGGGGAGAAAGTGGTAGAACATGAGGCCCACAAAGTAAGAAGGCAGACCACAGGGGTCTTAGAGGCCATCGTCCAAACTTCGTTTTATGTTTCTTTAATTTTTTAAATTTTCACTTTTTTGAAAACATAGTAGGTATATATATTTATGGAGTATGTAAGATATCTTGATGCTGGCAAACATTGTATAATAATCCCATCCAGCTAAATTGATTACCCATCTCCACAGAAAGTATTCATCATTTCTTTGTGTTACAAACATTCCAATTGTACTTGCTTTTATTCTGAGGGAGTAAAGAAAGCCGTTGGCGTGTTTTGAGCCAAGGAGTAGCATGATCTAACTTACGTTTTAACAGGATGATTCTGTTAAAAATAGAAGGTAGAGGAGGTTGATAACAGAAAGTTGATAATAGAAAGACTGTCTAACAGACTACTCCAGGTGAAACAATGGCAACGTGGGCTGCAGTGGTCACAGCAGAGGTGTTCAGAAATGGTCAGATTCTGGATGGAATCGATGAAAAGACTGGACATTTACTGAGTAAGGGAACACTAAGAAAGAATCAGCTTTTGGACAAAATACCAGTAACTCATTTCTGGATGTGTTAATTCTGAGAATGCTTATAAAACATCCAAATGTAGATGTCAATTACACAGATGGATATAGAAATTTTGTAGTTCAGATGGAACATCTGAATTAGATATAAAAGTTTTGGAAGTAATATGATATTAAAGAACTTAAAGATTCCTTAATGTGATGAATTAAATGGATAGATTATCTGAGTTTAAACAATCATTTTATTCCTGGGATTAAAAACTACTTGGTCATGACATATTAGTTTTAATATAATATAATATTCAGTTAGCTAATATTTTATATGGGATATTTGCATCTATGTCCATGAATGATCTTGGCTTATTAGTCTCTTTCCTTGATCTCTCTTTATCAAGTGTTGGTAACGAGGTTTTAGTTACTGAATAAAAGGAATCTGGAAGCTTTTCCTCTTTTGCTATATTCTAGAACAACTTGTATAAGATAGAGTCCAGGCTGTATGGGCCAAAAAAAGAACTTAAGTTTTATTCTAAATATGACTTGAAGGCATTGAAGGGTTTTGATTAAAATAATGACAAAATTAAATTTGACTAATGAGATTAATTTGACTATGAGGTGGAGAATAAATTAGAGGGAGCTATTGCAATAATCCAGGTGAGAGATGATGATGCCTTAGACCAGAATGATAGTAGAGAAGAGGGAAGTAAGTAGATAGATTTACAATATAATTCAGAGAATATGATTGGTGACTGTGTATGTACACTTGAGTTTTAAAAAAAAGAAGTGGGGTTGGGCGCGGTGGCTCACACCTGTAATCCCAGCACTTTGGGAGGCTGAGGCGGGTGGATCACAAGGTCAGGAGCTCGAGACCAGCCTGACCAACATGGTGAAACCCCATCTCTACTAAAAATACAAAAATTAGCTGGGCGTGGAGGCGTGTGCCTGTAATCCCAGCTACTCAGGAGGCTGAGGCAGGAGAAT
>NW_012099901.1:0-1685 GCF_000951045.1 Mandrillus leucophaeus
AAAATAGGCAAGTGACACCTAATTAAACTAAAGATATTGTGCACAGCAAATAAATTATCAACAGCGTAAACAGACAATCTACAGAATGGGAGATAATAGTCACAAACTCTGACAAAGGACAAATATCAAGAATCTATAGGAAATTTAAACAAATCAACAACCAAAAAACAAATAACTCCATTAGAAATGGGCAAATAACATGAACAGACACTTCTAAAAAGAAAACATAAATTCAGTCAACAAACATATGAAAAAATGCTCATCATCTCTAAACATCAGCTACTTGAGAGACTGAGGCAGGAGAATCACTTGATCCCAGAAGGCTAAGGTTGCAGTGAGCTGAGATTGCAGCACTGTACTCCAGCCTGGGTGACAGAATGAGACTTTGTCTCAAAAAAAAAAAAAAAAAGAATATCAATAAATATAATTTGAAAATGTTTATGTAGAATGTTTATATATATATTCAAAATTAATTTACACTATATTTTTGTTTTGTTATACTCTACTTTCCTGCTTTTTTCTAATCAATATTGTTTAAATATTTAGCAATTTCCCTCTATCAATTATTTTTTTAAAATTCTATTCATAACCTATTGCTTGTAAATACTAAGCAAAACAAACCAAAAGCCGGAACATAAAACTCCAATATTTTGCTCTGTAATTAAATTTTCTTTAATCACTTTCAAAAGTATAGGTTTAAAGGTGGTTTTATTGTAAAGCATAATGCATGTAAGATTATCTTTCTAGGTAATTAGTCTATCTTTTTATGCTGGAAGCTCTTAGAATTTTCTCAGTTTTCTCCCTCTCTCTGTAATTGTTACATTTCAAAAGACAGTTTGAAATAAAATACTTTTGTACTAATCCTATTCACATTTGTTGAATTCTTTAAATGTGAACATTAAGGTTTTCCTTCAGCTGTAGTAAGTCATCTTTATTCATTTATCTTGTATTTTCTCAATCTTTCATTTATCTCCATTTATAAATAAAAGTGGATAGATGTGAACATTTTTTATTTCACTCACTATATCTTTAACTTTTCTTTGTCACATTACATATATATTTGACATTTTAAAATGTATTCTCAGAAACTTTATCAGTTGATGTTCCAGCTCAAACATTTCATCACATATTCTATTTATTTTGTTGCTAAATCCATCTATTATGAATTTTGTAAACTTTGCAAAGCTATCAATTATTATTTTATGGATACTCTCTTATCCCTCAGAAGATCCTAATTAAATAAAAAAATCTGTTTATGTGTTCCATGAACTTTTTGAATTGTGTTTTAAGAAAATCTTCAAAATTGGCTTAAAATCTAATATACATTTGACTAGACAACCAAGAAAAAAAAAAAGAAAATTAAGGGTTTTTCAAATATTTGATAATAAAAGGTCCTCAAGTACATATGATTTTATAGGTCATAGGCTATATTTAAATTAAAAATAGAATCTTATAATTTTATACTCTTTGGCCTGGCACAGAGGCTCACATCTGTAATCCCAGCACTCTGGGAGGCCAAGGCAGGTGGATCACCTGAGGTTGGCAGTTTAAGACCAGCCTTATCAACATGGTGAAACCACGTCTCTACTAAAAATACAAAATTAGCTGGGTGTGGTGGCACATGACTTTAATCCTAGCTACTTGGAAGGCTGAGGCAGGACAGTCGCTCGAACCCAGGAGGTGGA
>NW_012099902.1:0-1254 GCF_000951045.1 Mandrillus leucophaeus
TCAATGAAGACAGATGCCATTCCTTCTGCCAGGAGTTTGCAGTTTAGTAAGGGAGACACAAACAAGTAATCAAAGAACTGTAAACTTTTTTTTTTCTTTTTGAGACAAAATCTCACTCTGTCACCCAGGTTGGAGTGCAGTGGCGTGATCTTGGCTCACTGCAACCTCCACCTTCCGGGTTCAAGCAATTCTCTGCCTCAGCCTCCTGAGTAGCTGGGATTACAGGCGCCCGCCACCATGCCCAACTAATTTTTGTATTTGTAGAAATGGGGTTTCCCCATCTTGTCCGGGGTGGTCTTGAACTACTGACCTTGTCATCCATCTGCCTCAGCCTCCCAAAAGAACTGTAACTTTTTATTAGTTAGGAAGAAAATAAACAAGGGTCTGGGATGAACAGTAATTGGTGGCCCATGTCCATTTGGTCAGTGAGGGCCTCATGGAGGAAGTGACCTTGAAGCTAAGGGCTGGCGGAAGAGAAATCAGCCTGTGCAAAGACAGGGGGTAGGGAGTGCATGCAGATGCCCACACCTGATAAGTCTTGTTATATGTGAAGAATTTATCATTAGAGTTTGAATCAACAGGACTTACTGATAGATTAGAAGTGGTTCTTTGTAAGAAAACCCCATCAAAAAGTGGGTGAAGGATATGAACAGATACTTCTCAAAAGAAGACATTTATGTGGCCAACAAACATGTGAAAAAAAGCTCATCACCACTGGTCATTACAGAAATGTACATCAAAACCATAATGAGATACAATTTCATGCCAGTTAGAATGGCGATCATTAAAAAGTCAGGAAACAAATTCTGGAGACGAAGTGGAGAAATAGGAACGCTTTTGCACTGTTGGTGGGAGTGTAAATTAGTTCAACGATTGTGGAAGACAGCGTGGCGATTCTTCAAGGACCTAGAACCAGAAATACCATTTGACCGAGCAATCCCATTACTGGGTATATACCCAAAGGATTATAAAATATTCTACTATAAAAACACATGCACACGTATGTTTATTGCGGCACAGTTCACAATAGCAAAGACTTGGAACCAACCCAAATGCCCATCAACGATAGACTGGATAATGAAAATATGGCACATATACACCATGGAATACTATGCAGCCATAAAAACAGATGAGTTCATGTCCTTTGCAGGGACATGGGTGAAGCTGGAAACCATCATTCTCAGTAAACTAACACAAGAACAGAAAACCAAACCCCACATGTTCTCACTCGTATGTGGGAGCTGAACAATGAGA
>NW_012099903.1:0-1083 GCF_000951045.1 Mandrillus leucophaeus
ACCATGGAATACTATGCAGCCATAAAAAAAGATGAGTTCGTGTCCTTTGTAGGGACATGGATGCAGCTGGAAACCATCATTCTCAGCAAACTATCTCAAGAACAGAAAACCAAACACCGCATGTTCTCACTCATAGGTGGGAATTGAACAATGAGATCACTTGGACACAGGAAGGGGAACATCACAAACTGGGGCCTATTGTGGGGAGTGGGGAGGGGAGAGGGATAGCATTAGCAGATATACCTAATGTAAATGACAAGTTAATGGGTGCAGCACACCAATATGGCACATGTATACATATGTAACAAACCTGCACATTGTGCACATGTACCCTAGAACTGAAAGTATAGTAATAATAATAATAATAAAAAGCAGCACAACTAAAAAAATTTGTATAGTATTTGTTGCAAAAATAATAAATGGGACCAATTAAATCTAAAACCTTCTGCATAACAAAAGAAATAATCAGCAGAGTTAACAGACAACCCACAGAGTGGGAAAAAATTTTAGCAAACTATGCATCTGGCAAAGGACCAATATTTAGAATTTACAAGGAACTCAAATAGATCAGCAAGAAAAAAGAAATAATCCTATCAAAAAGTGGTCAAAGGATATGAATAGACAATTCTCAAAGATATACAGGCAGCCAACCATTTTTAATATATGAAAAAAAGCTCGACATCACTCATCATTAGGGAAATGCAAATTGAACACAATGAGATACCACCTTACTCCTGCAAGCGTGGCTGATATGGTTTCACTGTGTACCCACCCAAATCTCACCCTGAATCATAGTTCCCATAATTTCTATGTGTTGTGGGAGGGACCCAATGGGAGGTAATTGAATCATGGGAGTAAGTTCTCATGAGATCTAATGGTCTTATAAGGGTCTTTTCCCCACCTTTGCTCTGCACTATTCCTTGCTGCTACCATGTGAAGAAGAATGTGTTTGCTTCCCCTTCAGCCATGATTATAAACTTCCTGGGGCCTCCCCAGCCATGCTGAACTGTGAGTCAATGAAACCTCTTTCCTTTATAAATTACCCAGTCTTGGGTATGTCTTTATTAGCAGCATGAGAATGAA
>NW_012099904.1:0-1179 GCF_000951045.1 Mandrillus leucophaeus
GTCTCTACTAAAAATACAAAAATTAGCCGGGCATGGTGGCAGGTGCCTGTAGTCCCAGCTACTCAGGAGGCTGAGGCAGAAGAATTGCTTGAACCCAGGAGGCAGAGGTGGCAGTGAGCCAAGATTGTACCACTGCACTCCAGCCTAGGTGACAGAGTGAGACTCCGTCTCAAAAAAAAAAAACAAAAACTTTCGGGCATCAAAGGACGCTACCAAGAAAGTGAAAAGACAATCCACAAAATCAGAAAAAAAATTTGTAACGCATATGTCTGATAATGTCCTAGTACCCAGAATATATGAATAACTCTCACAACTCAAATAAAAAGACAAATAGCTCAATTTAAAAATGGACAAAGGATTTGAATAGACATATCTCCGAAAGAGATACACAAATGGCCAATAAGCACATGAAAATGTTCAACATCATTAGTTATTAAGGAAATGAAAGTCAAAACTACAGTAGAACGGGTATAATAAAAACTAAAAAAAAAAAAAAAAAAACCCACAAAACACAAAAATGGAAAATAACAGGCATTGGTGAGGATGTAGAGAAACTGGAACCCTCATACATTGTTGGTGGCAATATAAACAGGTACAGCTACTGTGAGAAACGGTTTGGTAAGTCCTCAAAAAGTTAAACATAGAATCACCATATGACCAAGCAATTACACTCCTAGGTATATACCCAAGAAAATTGAAAACATATATTGACACAAAAAGTCACACATGAATGTTCATAGCAGCATCGTTCATAGTAGCCAAAAGTAGAAACAATCCAAAGTCTATCAACTAATGACTGGATAAATAAAAGTTCTGTCCACACAATGGAATATTATTCAGTCATTAGAAAGGAACGAAAAACTGATACTGCTGCAACATGGATGAATCTTGAACACAGGCTAGGTGACAGAATCCAGACACCAAAGGCCATATTTTGCGTGATTCTGTTTATATCAAATGTCCGGAATAGGCAAATCCATAGAGACGGAAAGTAGATTAGTGGTTGCCAGGGACTCGTGGAGGAGGGATAGGGAATGAGGAGTAATTGCTAATAGGTATGAGATTTCTTTCTGGGGTGATTAAAGTGTTCTAGGCCATGCACAGTGGCTCACGCCTGTAATCCCAGCACTTTGGGAGATCTAGGGGGGCGAATCACGAGGTCAGGAGATCAAGACCATC
>NW_012099905.1:0-1196 GCF_000951045.1 Mandrillus leucophaeus
TGAGCCACTGCACCCGTCTTAAACCGGGGACATTTTATTAATTTTTTGTTTTTTGAGATGGAGTTTTGCTCTTATTGCCCAGGCTGGAGTACCTGTTGCCCAGGTAGCGTGATCTTTGCTCACTGCAACCTCCACCTCCCAGGTTCAAGTGAAGCTCCTCCTTCAGCCTCCCAAGTAGCTGGGACTACAGACATGCACCACCACACCCAGCTAATTTTGTATTTTTAGTAGAGACAGGGTTTCACCATGTTGGCCAGGCTGGTCTCAAATTCCTGACCTCAGGTGATCCATCCGCTTTGGCCTCCCAAAGTGCTGGGATTACAGGCGTGAGCCACCACGCCTGGCCAAACTGGGGACATTTTAAACAGCAAAATCACAAAGCACGAAAACGTCGAAAACACGGCACTAACTAGACTACAAAAAGGGCACCTGTTTATAGTAAGAGATATAATAAGAAAGCAGGGTGTGGCGTTGCTTGACCGCGGCTGGGGATGTGTGCACCAGGTGACTCAAATATTTTGCTATCTTGTGAGTGTCCGTAAATGATGGGAAGAGCATTGTGCGTTATTGATTTTGGGGTTATGAGTAAGCGCTCGCGATTAGAGGAATCTGTAAATTTGGTATCCTGGGAGAATGAGGACCCACTGCACAGGACGATACTCGTCAAGATCAAGACGCGTTCACCCTCTGCCTGACTTCACTTATGGGAACATATCCTGCTGGTACCGTTGACATGACCAAAATTATACAGCTAGGGCCTTTAACAGGTGTGTTGTTTTGTGCTTTTTTTTTTTTTCCACAGAGATGGAGTCTTGCCATGTTGCCCAGGCTGGTCTTGAACTCCTGGGCTCAAGTAATCTTCCCACCTCCGCCTCCCAAAGTGCAGGGATTACAGACATGAGCCACCATGCCCTGGCCTTACAGTTATGTTTCTATTAATAATAGCAAGACGGTGGCGGGTGCCTGTAGTCCCAGCTACTCAGGAGGCTGAGGCGGGAGAATGGTGTGAACCCGGGACGTGGAGTTTGCAGTGAGCCGAGATCGCGCCACTGCACTCCAGCCTGGGTGAAAGAGTGAGGCTCCATCTCAAAAAATTAAAATTAAAATAAAAAAATAATAATAATAGCGAGATACTAGAAACAACCCACTGGCCATCAGTAGTAAACAGGTTGATTTTAGGTCGGGCGCGGTGGCTC
>NW_012099906.1:0-1622 GCF_000951045.1 Mandrillus leucophaeus
TCTTGTTGTGTTTTTTTGTTTGTTTGTTTGTTTTTTTGAGACAGGGGCTTACTATGTTGCCCAGGTTGGAGTGCAGTGGCATAATCTCGGCTCACTGCAGCCTCAACCTCCTGGGCTCAAAAGATCCTCCCACCTCAGCCTCCTGACTACAAGCACATGCCACCATGCCCAGCTAATTATTTTTTGTATTTTTTGTAGAGACAGAGGGTCTTGCCATAGTGCCCAGGCTGGTCTTGAACTCCTGGGCTCAAGCAGTCTGCCTGCCTCGGCCTCTCAAAGTGTTAAGATTACAGGCATGAGCCGCTATGCACTGCCTAAGTTTTGAATAACTAAAGTCATGCCAGGTGACATGATTTTTTGTAAGTTTTTACTGACTTAATCACCAGTTGAAGACACAGCTATAGCAGTGGGATAAGCATACTGCACAATACACACTAGGCCATGATGGAGCCTCAAATATCTGTATGTCCCTTCTGAGAGTCAACTGCATTTACAAGGGTTAACAGGGCATGGGAAGGCAATCATACTGGAATGAAAATGAGAATGAACAGATTTTAGCAATGTACTTCCTTTTGTTTTTTTTTTTTTTTTTTTAAATGAGAGAGACAGGGTCTCACTATGTTGCCTAGGCTTGTCTTGAACTCCTGGCTTTAAGTAATCCTCCTTCCTTGGTCTCCCAAAGTGCAAGGATTCCAGGCAAGAGCCACTGTGCCCAGCCTCCTCTTGTATATCTTTAAAGCCCAGTTATTATCCTTCTGTCATCACATTTTCCAACTTTAAAACAGGAAGGCAACTGCAGAGTGAAAAGTAAATGAGCAAAATATGTTTCAAACATGTCTTATTCTGTTTTCCATTTTATTCTAACTCAGTGTCCTCCCCCCAGGAATTTTTCTTTCATTTATTTCCAAAACTTTGGCTTATCACACAGCTATTTCATAAAGTTCCCATGTTGCAAACTAAAAGATCCCCTCTTAGTCTCAAAAGCCTGGAAAGCATCAATACATATCACATGTACCAGGAATAAAGAAAAGTCATACAAGATGGCATTCAGGCCGAAGCCACTGCTGGCCTCTGTGTCACCATAGCTTGCTTGTGTTTCTTTATAAAAAAGATTGTAGGCCAGGCATGGTGGCTCATGCCTGTAATCCCAGCACTTTGGGAGGCTGAGGCAGGAGGATCACTCGAGTCCAGGAATTCAAGACCAGCCTGGGTAATACAGCAAGACCTTGTCTCCACAAAAAATTATTTTAAAAAATTAGCCAGGCGTGATTTAAAAAATTAGCCAGGCCACACATCTGTGGCTCCAGCTACTTGGGAGGCTGAGGTGAGGGAATTGCATGAGCCCAAGCAGTCGAGGCTGCAGTGAGCCATGACTGCACTCCCGCCTGGGCAACTAGCAGGACTCTGTCTCAAAAAACAAAAAAAAAATTGTAGATTCCAGGATGCCAGAGATTGTGTTTCATTTACCACTTTAAACCCATCCCATTCTCTAGGCTTGCCATACAGGAGTCTGATAATATTATAAGTGAATGACTGAATCTTACATGATAACTCTTATTTTTAAAAACATGAAATAGCTGCAAGAATCTAATTTGGGCCAGGCACGGTGGCTCATGCCTGCA
>NW_012099907.1:0-1426 GCF_000951045.1 Mandrillus leucophaeus
GGTCTCGATCTCCTGACCTCGTGATCCGCCCGTCTCGGCCTCCCAAAGTGCTGGGATTACAGGCTTGAGCCACCGTGCCCGGCCTATATTTACATTTAAAAGAATTGTTATACATTCTTGATATAAGTCTTTGTCAGTTATTGTGAAATCCAGGATTTCTTTCTACGGATATCTACAATGAAATCTGCATGCATTTTAAATATACACAACCTTCCTTTTACTAATGCCATTTCTATTTGAATGATGATATGTTTCTCATTTCCATTGTTTTTCAATCCTTTGAAACTTCCCATTCTTGTATATAAGATCAAATTTCTTCTTCCCATAGAACATTTTTTAGTATTTTTTATACAGTTTATTTTTTAGAGATGAGTTTTCTCATTTTTTGTTTTGGTCAGGGGACTTTTTTGTTATTTCCATATTAGTTGGTTGTAGAACTTTACACATTCTGTTTCATTAACCTCTGGTTTCTTATATTTCTGTTGAAGAAAACATTGTAAATGTTTTAGTGGGTTCTTTGGAGAATCTATGCCTTTTTTCTTCTGGCTGTTTATGATTTTTCTCTTTATTTTTGACTTTTAGTAATTTTATTATGATATGCCCAGGTTTGATAATCTTTGCATTTAGTCTTCTTGAGCTTTACTGCTTTGAAATCTGTAGTTTGATGTCTTTCATTCATTATGGAAAATTCTTTATTATATGTCTTCAAAAATTGCCTGTATTCTGTTCTTTCAATCATCCCTCTCTGTGTCTATTTGTATTATTTTAATTCATTCTGTATTTCTCATGTTGATTATTTCTCTGTGATTTATCCTGAATATATTCTACTAATCTATTTTTCAGATAATGCATCATATTTTTAGGTGTATCTAGTCTATTCTTGAACCCATTTATTGCATGCTTTAAATCAGTTATTTTTCTCTTTTCTAGAATTTGTAATTAATTATATTAATTAATTATATACTTTTATAGATTCCAAATCTATAGTAAAATATTTTATATTGATATATTCTTCCTAATATATAAATCATATTTATTTTAAAGTTGGTGAATGATAATCTTTATAGCGATCACCTGTGAGTTTGTTTCTACTGTCATTTAAATGTTTTTTATTCCAATTTTTTTCTCTTATTCATATTCCAATTTTTTATTTAATTCCCTACATTGTGTATGAAAAATTTTAGAGGTTTTAGAGTACGTTTCTTCCTTTAGAGAGTATTTTCACTTGCTTCTGACTGACAGTATTGTAATCAATTACCATGGATTAAGTTTCTTCAAGGCTAAGTGGCAGTTTTTATTAGTACTTATGTATTTTCAGTTCATTCTTATTTCTGGATATAGTCTTTCAGGTATCCCAACTAAAAACCTGCAATGTCTACTGGGGCAGTTCCACCTGAGTGTGCCTGCACTCCATTTGTGTGTGTGT
>NW_012099908.1:0-1878 GCF_000951045.1 Mandrillus leucophaeus
TCGATCTTATTTTATTTTTATTCTAAAAGCAATATAAATGATTTTAAAATTATTGTAACACATAAAATAAGTATGAGGCCACTAAGTGTAGATAAGCATAAATAATATTTTGATGTCTATTCCAGCTTTTTTTCCCACTCACCATTGCACTGTGAGCATTTTCCATTATCATTTAATGTCAATACCATGCTTTTTCTGTCTCCCACACATCCCACCCTGATGCCGTAGTTATCCATAGGTATTCCAGGTGTTCTCTCACTAGATCATGTTCCTGCTTGAAATAATAATAATGAACTTTGTTATATCTGAGTCTTTCTCTGCTTTTCTAACTATTTTCTTAGGAAAAAATCTTAGAAGTAAAATAAGTTAAAGACATTTGTTATCTTTGTGGATTTTGATAAACAACACCATATTGCTAATTTCACATAAAAATCACTGTATTAGTGTCTGTTATAAATCCCTGAGGCAAAATTATGGTTCACAATTTAAGAAAATCTTTACCGGTTTAATGTGAAAACTGTATTGCCTTAATAGCTACTTCTTTGCATATTAGTGGATGCGAACTGACCTTCTTATGTGTCTTGGTTCTTGGCTTCAGTTGTATTTGGCGAATTGTCTTGCCTGTCATTGCTTACTTTATATGGGCATATTTGTTTAATAATAATTGTAATAAGTCCTTTGTATATTACATACATTAATAATTTAATGTTATACATTTATACATTTATTTTATTTTACATTTCTTTTGTTTCTGACAATTTCTGACTTTCCTACACATTTTGTTTTATACAGGTAAATCTGTTGATTTATGGCTCTGTGATATTTCACCTGTTATGCTTAAAGACTCCTTCCCCCTGGCCGGGCGCGGTGGCTCAAGCCTGTAATCCCAGTGCTTTGGGAGGCCGAGACGGGAGGCTGAGGCAGGTGGATCATGAGATTAGGAGACCGAGACCATCCTGGCTAATTCGGTGAAACCCTGTCTCTACTTAGAATACAAAAAAATTAGCCAGGCGTGGTGGTGGGCGCCTGTAGTCCCAACTACTGGGGAGGCTGAGGCAGGAGAATGGCATGAACCCACGAGGTGGAGCTTGCAGTGAGCCGAGATCGTGCCACTGTACTCCAGCCTGGGCAAGAGAGCAAGACTCCATCTAAAAACAAACAAACAAACAAAACAGAAATATCTATGTTTATCAAATTATATGAGCAAATTAGATAAGTATCCAGACATGTTAAACTAAGGACACTGTAATGAATAATGGGAAAAACACAGGATTCAGAATTACATATCTTGAGTTGAAACATGGTCCTTAAACCTTTGGTAATGTTCCTGAGCCCCCAATTTTCTAAGTGAACAAAATAAATTCAAAAGTTACTATAATATTAAGTGAAAAAAATGCATATGAGAATGTAGAATTTCATTAAAGAGGCTCTCACAACCGTAAAATATGCATGTAAAATTACAGATACCCTATTAATGAGGGTATTTTACATGTGCATCAGGAAAGAGTACTAATCATGTGTTTAGAAAATACTAGTTCTACCTTTGGCTTGACTCCTGAGAATTCATGAGCAGATCGTAACTTCTCTAGCACTTAGTTTCTCTCTTATATAAGTAGATCAAATTTCCCTAAAATATCAGCCTTATTGACAAGTCTATAAACATTTAAAATAGTACATGTAATTAAGTCAAACATTAGTACAGAACAGTGGATCTCAACCTCTGGTAATTTTGTTTCCAGAGTACCAACATTGGGCGATGTCTGGAGACATTTTTGAACATCACAGCTGGGTGGGTGGGTGGCCAAGCGGGTGCTCATACACATCTAGATGTGTATAAGAGACAGAGGCAAATGGATAGTCGACCCCAGCTCAAACGTG
>NW_012099909.1:0-1917 GCF_000951045.1 Mandrillus leucophaeus
GTGCAGTGGTGCGATCTCGGCTCACTGCAAGCTCCACCTCCCAGGTTCACGCCATTCTCCTGCCTCAGCCTCCTGAGTAGCTGGGACTACAGGCATCCGCCACCATGGCTGGCTAATTTTTTGTGTTTTTAGTGGAGACGGGGTTTCACCATGTTAGCCAGGCTGGTCTTGATCTCCTGACTTTGTGATCTGCCCGCCTGGGCCTCCCAAAGTGCTGGGATTACAGGCGTGAGCCACCACTCCCGGCCGCGAATTTTTTATTGTTTTGTAGAGATGGGGTCTTGCTGTGTTGCCTAGGCTGGTCTTGGACTCCTGGGCTCAAGCCATCCTCCACCTTGGCCTCCTAGAGTGCTGGGATTACAGGTGTGAGCCACCACGCCTGGCCACTCACTGGGTTTTTAGAGATCAGGAATTTGACTGATGTCTGGCCTAGGGAAATCTTTGAGGACTAGGAAGTTCAGAGGGTAAGTTTGGTCTATGGAAATTAATGATTATGCTACAAAATATGTTATATTCATTATACTATTATATATATTACCATCAGTTTCTGCCTCATCTCTCTATCTGGTTGATGTGAATACGGTATTTATAGTTATTTGTACCCTTTGACAGATGATGTTAGTATGATGCTTTAAAGTGTTTATTCTAAACCTTTTATTGTTTTATCCGTCTTTAATTATATGAAGTGCTGGAGACTGCTCACATTTTTACAAATAATAAGAGCATAATAATAAGCATTAAGAGCATTCTTACAAATAATAAGAGCATGTAAGTTTTGTTATGTAACAAGTCAGAGCCCTTTTTTTTCTGTTAGGTATCAATGAATAAATATTTTCTTCTGAAAAACTCAACTTTAAACTTTGTAATTTTACAGTTCTGTTTAGAGTATGTTGTTTGTTTGTTTTAAGACATACACTATAACTGTTTTGGTTTTGCTTCTAGAAAAACTGATTGCTTATCAACGAGAATTCCTTGCTTTGAAAGAACGTCTTCGAATAGCTGAACATAGAATCTCACAGCGCTCTTCTGAATTAAATACCATTGTGCAACAGTTTAAGCGTGTAGGAGCAGAAACAAATGGAAGTAAGGATGCGTTGAATAAGTTTTCAGGTACAAACAGTATTTTTTGTATTAAATATATATATATTTTTGTTTATTTTGTTTGTTTTTTGTTTTTTTGTTTTTTTAAGATGGAGTCTCGCTCTGTCGCCCAGGCTGGAGTGCAGTGGAGCGATCTCAGCTCACTGCAAGCTCTGCCTCCCGGGTTCCCGCCATTCTCCTGCCTCAGCCTCCCAAGTAGCTGGGACTACAGGTGCCGCCACCACGCCCGGCTAATTTTTTTGTATTTTTAGTAGAGAGGGGGTTTCACTGTGTTAGCCAGGATGGTCTGGATCTCCTGACCTCGTGATCCGCCTGCCTCGGCCTCCCAAAGTGCTGGGATGACAGGCGTGAGCCACCACACCCGGCCGAAAAAGATTATATTTTCAAAGGGGCATGTGGAATATTTTTTTTGAAAGTCATGTAGAATAGTTTATCAGCCAGCATCTGTTACCCTTTTCAGAGAGAAAAACCACCACACAAAACTTTCTCTTCTAGTAAATTACAAAAAAAAAAAAAATTTTATTACCTGCTAAATTTGATTTTAAGAGAGTCATGTTAAGTTAAATTGTCTGGGCACAGTGGCTCACGCCTATAATCCCAGCACTCTGGGAGACCGAGGCGGGCAGATCTTTTGCGGTCAGGAGTTCAAGACCAGGGTGGCCAACATGGTGAAACCTCATCCCTACTAAAAATACAATAATTAGCCGGGCGTGGTGGCGCGTGCCTGTAGTGCCAGCTACTCGGGAGGCTGAGGCAGGAGAATCACTTGAACCCTGGAGGCGGAAGTTGCAGTGAGCTGTGATCACGCCACGGCAC
>NW_012099910.1:0-190 GCF_000951045.1 Mandrillus leucophaeus
AAATTGGATAACGAGTCAAGACCCATCAGTGTGCTGTATTCAGGAGATGCATCTCACGTGCAGAGACACACATAGGCTCACAATAAAGGGATGGAGGAAGATCTACCAAGCAAATGGAAAACAAAAAAAGCAGGGGTTGCAATCCTACTCTCGGATAAAACAGACTTTAAACCAACAAAGATCAAAAGAG
>NW_012099910.1:2940-3775 GCF_000951045.1 Mandrillus leucophaeus
AAACTTACTCAGAACCTCACAACTACATGGAAACTGAACAACCTGCTCCTGAATGCTACTGGGTAAACAATGAAATGAAGGCAGCAATAAAGATGCTGTTTGAAACCAATGAGAACAAAGACACAACATACCAGAATCTCTGGGACACATTTAAAGTAGGGTGTAGACGGAAATTTATAGCATTAAATGCCCACAAGAGAAAGTGGGAAAGATCTGAAATTGACACCCTAACGTCACAATTAAAAGAACTAGAGAAGCAAGAGCAAACACATTCAAAAGCTAGCAGAAGGCAAGAAATAACTAAGATCAGAGCAGAACTGAAGGAGATAGAGACACAAGAAACCCTTCAAAAAATCAATGAATCCAGGAGCTGGTTTTTTGAAAAGATCAACAAAATTGATAGACTGCTAGCAAGACTAATAAAGAAGAAAAGAGAAAAATCAAATAGATGCAATAAAAAATGATAAAGGGGATATCACCACAGATCCCACAGAAATACAAACTATCACCACAGAATCCTATAAACACCTCTATGCAAATAAACTAGAAAATCTAGAAGAAATTGATAAATTCATGGACACATACACCCTCCGAAGTCTAAACCAGGAAGAAGTTGAATCCCTGAATAGACAAATAACAGGCTCTGAAGTTGAGGCAGTAATTAATAGCCTATACCAACCAAAAAAAGTCCAAGACCAGATAAATTCACACCCAAATTCTACCAGAGGTACAGAGAGGAACTGGTATCATTCCTTCTAAAACCATTCCAATAAATAGAGAAAGAGAATCCTCCCTAACTCATTTATGAGGCCAGCATCATCCTGATACCAAAGCC
>NW_012099910.1:3825-6493 GCF_000951045.1 Mandrillus leucophaeus
CAATTCTTTATTCCAGGTTTCAAAATAGTCCTTATCCACAGATAGGAAGAAACAGGAAACAGACCCTCAAGTGCCTATCACAATGCAAGATTTGCCAATTTCATAACTTGCTCAGGCACCCGCATAAAAGAATCTAGGCGCACTGGTGACCCCATCTCAAACACACTCAAAACACACAGGCCTTCCTCTCGCTGTCCTGCAGTACATGTTGCTCCTCCAGCTTAAAAAGCAAAACAACAAAGAAATATTACCTCCCAGAGGCTATCACAGTTGATCTTGGACAAATCTTTAGATTAGATTAGTCAAGTCAATTCAAATGTTGCCTTTACTTGGCTCATATCACATGTTATGAACTTCTTAGGATCATCCCAATGCAAATTCTGAGGCAAAATCTTGAGTTTCTATAATATGTAAAGTAACAATAACCTATTATAACAAACCAATTGACCTGTTCTCAAGACATTGGCCCTACCCAAAGCAAAACTAAATTTCCCAAACACGAGTTTACAGTTTCAAGTCTCTTCAAAAGTAGGTTTCATATGAGTTCTTGAACAGGGCTCAGCACTTTCAGTGAGGTTAAAAGTGGGTGTCCACAGAAACGGTTTCAAGAGATAAGAGAGTCCCCCACTACCCACCACACAGAAGACCAGCAGAATCGCAGAGTCCATGCCCACCCTTTTTCACTTCTGGAATATTTCCCCCCATGTGAAAGACCACCTGTTTTTCACACACTATCCTTTCCAATGAGAACACAGTAAAAATTTGATCCTTGATAGGCTTTGTTCAGGGTTTCACTCTACTTTCCCAGTGGGTCTCAGTCCGCCAGCATTCTGCTTTAGTGTCTTGTTGAACTCCCCCTCTTTAAGGCCACACAAATCCAAGTCAGTCAGTTCATGTACTAACATGACCTCTGCAAGCCCCTCAGTCCACAGAACACCAGTCTTCATTCCTGATCATCACACAAGGGAAGGTCTAACTTACGTCATCAAATATTAGTTAAAATGAGCCATTGAATAGGTAAGCTGTGATTTATTTCTGGAAACCAGTACCCTGTCCTGGCACACTTATACTTTTTCCTTGGTGTGCCCATCTTTTCCCTTGATGTGCCTAACAGGGAGAACTCTGCACACAGGAGGTTTTCAGTTAGTATTTTTTGGTGAACGAATCGTGTCTCTATGGTAAGTAGTCTGGCAGGGGTCAGAAGCACAGCCCTGGAAACAAACTTAATAGTTTGAGTTCTAATAGCTGGCCGTCTCTCTGGGTCTCTATTTTCTCACGTGAATCCTGAGGATAATAACGACATCTGCATCCCTCTGTCATAGAATTGTAATGAATGAAAAAGGTGATGCATAAAAAAACAATTAGGATGCCGGTAGCTAGTGCTCAGTAGTTGTCTCTTATACACATCTATGCATAAAAAAACAATTAGGATGCCGGTAGCTAGTGCTCAGTAGTTGTAGATCTTATGACTTCTGCTCTTACTGCCATCATGCTGAGTGTGTTTCTATGTAAAAAAGCTAACAACTAACAAAGGGTGAAAATTAAAGTACAACTTTTGATTATTGACTTACCAGACTGGATTCCTATCTATTAATAGGTCTAGCACAGGTAGAAGAGAAACAAAGATTTAACTTCTGGTTTATATGATTTAATGCAAATACAGAGAAACCTGGCTAAGAAATGGTTTTCACCAAAGTTTGTCTGCAACTTGAATACTGTAGGTTAAACTTATTTAAAAGTATTCTAGACAGATTCATTGTTAGTTTCTGGTGTTTATGAGTGGATTTCTTTTTATTTAATTTTCTGAAGAGACACCAGAGACAGCCCTAGCTACTATCAGACTTCCCAGAAACAAGCTGTGCAAATGGCACCCTTACAAAATTCCATTTACTGTAAAGATAATAATGAAATAAATAATCTCTAAACAAAAGAATTTGACCACTGTTAACCACTCCACTTCTCCAATTCACTGATACTTCTCCCTTTTCCTTAGCATAACACAAAACAAACACAGGACCGCACAGTATCCACTCTCCAGTGCAGAACAGAGTAACAAAGGCACAAAGCTTCAGAACACACAGACCACCATGCCCACCACATCTACATCTGGAGCCGCTTAAAAAATAAGCCAAATCAATGAGAAACTGAGAAGATGAGTGACTACACGGTTTTCAGCACTTATTGTTACAAAAAGACCAAACATGCATACACACTCTCTCATTCCAAGGCAGAGCATCCACTTTCCTGAGGAAAGAGTAATTTTACAGCATATATCCTGATCTCACATTCTTAGCAACATGACACTGGCTTTGGGCATGCAAAGAATAGGCATACTACAGACAACCGTAAGACACATCGCATGGCCTGTAATACCAGATACAATTTTTAATTTCTCTGAAGTAAACTCAAATTTCAAACATGTATTTCTTTTTTAACTTATTTTATTAATTTCCTCATGGCCTTCACAGCAAATATATTCAACTTTCATTCACTAAATCTTACCACAATAGATGATCCAACATATCCAGGAGACAGCCATATGTAAGACATGCCCATACTCCAAAGCATAGAAAATGTAACACACCAGGGCCTTGAGGAAGCAGCACCATAACAGTGCAAATACACAAATATTTAGGAAAACTTACATCACCCAACAGATAGCATGTGT
>NW_012099910.1:8783-10970 GCF_000951045.1 Mandrillus leucophaeus
GGGCCTGTCATCGGGTGGAAGGCGGGGGGAGGGACAGCATTAGGAGAAATACCTAATGTAAATGATGAGTTAATGGGTGTAGCACACCAACATGGCCCATGTATACATGTGTAACAAATCTGCACGCTGTGCACATGTACCCTAGAAATTAAAGTTTAATAAAAAAAATTTTAAAAATTCCAATTAAAGATAAATTCCTTTTTAATGTGTGAAAAACTGGCATCTCATTATTTTAATACACATTTTAGTAACTAGGTAACTTGGTTTTATATATGTTTAGTGTACTACTTTTTGAATTATCTAGTAAGATCTTCTGTTTATTTTGCTACTGAATTATTTAACTTTTTACTGATTTGTGTAAGTTTTTGGTATCCCCGTTATAGTAATCATTTTGTTCAAAATTATTTTACACATATCTCCATTCAGCTCCTAGTGTTCATATTCAATGTTTTTGAGAGAAAGGAAGTCCCTCCCTTCTAAAGATGTCTACTCTCTAAGGAGTTTAAATAAGCACCAATTAGTAAACACAATTAGGGAAGTTTAACCATTGTCTAATTGAATTTGATTTGTGGAAAATAAATGTTCTCACCTTTCTATTATTATTTAACCATGTGTAGGAAGGCAGGCCATATATTCTGGGCTGAAAAGTCTTTTAAAAAAGGGAAAATGTAGTCTTTCAAAAAGGGTACCAAAGTACAAGTTTGTACTGCACTTTGCTGAACACATTGTCTTTTTTCAAGCTTAAACTTTCTAAAAGGTTAGCAGTGTTCTCTCTGAAACACAGAGCTGCTCACATTACAGCCCTGCTCCAAAACATTTGATGGCTTGTAACAGCCTACACAGCTGAGCTCCCATCCATTTTCCTAAGGACAATATCTCTTATCACGCCATCTCTACACAACACTCCCAAACTATATTCTCTTGTCACACTCTACTTCTTGTCCTACCCTGTCCTCAAGCCTCATATTTTAATACTTCAAGTCCTGTACTTAAACTGCTTTTTTGCCTGAATTTACATTTGTTCTTTCCCACAATCATCTTCTACACATGAAAAACCTGTACATTTGAGGGTATCACCTTTTATTTCCACTGCAGTTTCTCACTTGCCAGTTCTCCACTTGTTCTTGCTAGTTGTGAGGCACTGGTGAATTTTAGAACTAGAACCATATTATATCCATCTTTGCAGTTCTAGAGCCTGGGACTAGGTTTGGATGTCAAAAAATTATTCCCAATGCAAGCTTGCTGAAAGCAATATTCAGCAGATGAGAAAAGAAAGGAGCCAGAATTCTGGTCTACTCATCCAGATTGCTTTCCACTATTGTTTTGCTGAAACTCTCCCAATGTCATGAGAAAAATAACAATGATAATAATAATACTAGTAGTAAATACAGAAGATAAGTCAGTTAAAATTGAGCTGGTAGCATGCATGACTTCAATTCTGTATTCCAGGTTTCAAAATAGTCCTTATCCACAGATAGGGAGAAACAGGAAACAGACCCTCAAGTGCCTATCACAATGCAAGATTTGCCAATTTCATAACTTGCTCAGGCACCCGCATAAAAGAATCTAGGCGCACTGGTGACCCCATCTCAAACACACTCAAAACACACAGGCCTTCCTCTCGCTGTCCTGCAGTACATGTTGCTCCTCCAGCTTAAAAAGCAAAACAACAAAGAAATAATACCTCCCAGAGGCTATCACAGTTGATCTTGGACAAATCTTTAGATTAGATTAGTAGTCAATTCAAATGTTGCCTTTACTTGGCTCATATCACATGTTATGAACTTCTTAGGATCATCCCAATGCAAATTCTGAGGCAAAATCTTGAGTTTCTATAATATGTAAAGTAACAATAACCTATTATAACAAACCAATCGACCTGTTCTCAAGACATTGGCCCTACCCAAAGCAAAACTAAATTTCCCAAACACTTACGAGTTTACAGTTTCAAGTCTCTTCAAAAGTAGGTTTCATATGAGTTCTTGAACAGGGCTCAGCACTTTCAGTGAGGTTAAAAGTGGGTGTCCACAGAAACGGTTTCAAGAGATAAGAGAGTCCCCCACTACCCACCACACAGAAGACCAGCAGAATCGCAGAGTCCATGCCCACCCTTTTTCACTTCTGGAATATTTCCCCCCATGTGAAAGACCACCTGTTTTTCACACACTATCCTTTCCAATGAGAACA
>NW_012099910.1:15720-24220 GCF_000951045.1 Mandrillus leucophaeus
CTGGCTGATTTTTATATATTTAGTAGAGGCGAGGTTTCACCATGTTGACAAAGTTGGTCTCGAACTCCTGACCTCAGGTGATCCACCTCCACCTCCTAAAGTGCTGGGATTATAGGCATGAGTCACTGTGCCTGGCCGAGAGTCCCAGTAAAACTTTTATGTGAGATGGTCTTAGAAGATGATGGCCCAGCTCACACGGAAGAGGATGGCTGTGTAGCCAAGTGAAACAGATATTTTTTTTTCTCAGGAACAGAAATCTTTAGGTAGGAGATGGCCACTCACTGAGTAGTTGAGGCATGCCTTCATGGAACTCTCTGGGGGTCAGATTGCACACTGTCTCCCTGAGTTGCATAAAGCATAGGACAGCCTGCCTGCACTCCAGCTTCTAGCATGTACCAACTCAGCAGAAAACACATCACTATTTTGTTTCAAAAATACTTTGTTTGCCATTAAAAAATATAGTAGAATCTCAAGGACTGCTTAGGGGTAGGTAGCAAGTCTCTCATCACCATAAGTATTTAAATGCTGGCTAGACAAACACTCTGTGCAAATAAGTTTCACTCTTTGTGACAGGGTAAAATGAATCATTTTCTTTGGCACTGACAGAGCTAGTGAAGATTTTAGCATCCAGGAGATAAGCAGCAACTTCTGTTTACTAAATAAACTTCATTTTCACAGATTACTGGTGAAGCAAAATATTGATGTATCTCTAAGACATTAAGGGTACAAGACCACTTATGTTCTTTATGGGCTTTCAATGAAGAAATGACTTGAAAAATCAGGCCTTGAAAGGAGTTCTGATGCTCCTAATTAGCATCAGAACTGCTCTGATGGGCTTAAGCCATCCCGAGAGTCTTAGCTTGCTTCCTCCTCAAAGTCTCTTCTCATGAATCCTATGCTTAGAAGTCAAACAGATAAAGCATCACTAAATCAAACACAGACTTCAACACTCTTAACATTTAGGTGTACATCTCATCTGAAAATCATCCAAAAGCTCAGGCCATCTATAAGAAATCTTTCCTTTGCATTTTAGTATCAATAAATTAAAAGGAAAGAAGGAAAAGAATAGGAGAAAGCCATTTAATTATTTTCATATGTAAGAATATAACATTGGTTTATCAGTTACATAAGTACATTTCATGCATCATCCATGCCAAGTACATAATTTTTAACCAACTAAAACACATTATAAGTGGAGAAATAGCTGAAAACATGGAAAACATACATAACTCTTTAAAGGGTGGGGAACATGCCTTGTTCATATACATTGCTTAATCCAGCATTCCAATCTCAGTGAGGCACCACCATCCACCCAGCTATAAAATCCAAAATCAGGAAGTTATCTATCCCTTCCCCACACTATCCCATCGGCAAGCCTCTCTTACCTCTTAAACCTCTATCAGATCCATCTGAGCTCCCATCTTTACTGCCACTATGCTGCAGGCCACCATGGCTTTTCAAAGTTTTCATAAACTAGCCTTCTAACTGATCTTCTTCCAAACAGAAGGCCAGTCATTATTTCCTTCTACCAGGTCTATTTACTAGGGTAAAAATAGTCCTTAGCATGCAAATTTCGTCACACTTCTGTTTAGCCCAACAGTTTTCAAAGTTTTCCAGAGTTCTTACAATCGGCTCTAGCCCCTACCTACTTCATCATTCCGGTCATTCACCTCATTCAGTGTCTTTTCTTCTTCCAAACACACTGTACTTCCCCCGTTTCCCTGGACACATCCACTTTTTCAGCCTCAGGGCTTTTGTACCGGCTGTTCTCTGAAGCTTTCTTTTTTCTCCTGTCACCCATCCTTCAGATATTAGCTGAAATGTTACTTCCACAGGATACCCTCCTTGACCTGCATCCTGGCATCCTCCATTCCTCTCCCATACACAAAGGCCAAAGTTTACTTTATAGGTTCTTGTCACACTTAACTTTGAGCAGTTAATACTGATAGAAGTGACCTGTTCATGGCTAGATGAGTCTCTTTCAATGTGATCTTTCATCAGATTAGCAACTGTCTGTCTTTGCCATACAAGTAGACTTGGTGGTACAGACAGAACCTTCACAAGCAGATATTTGAATATTTATGGAATAAATACAAATCTCTAAATGTAAAAAAAAAAAAAGGGAATGGTAAATTTGGTAGTAAAAAACAGTCTGTTTTCCAAAAGGAGCCTAAGTCTGATTAAAAAAAAAAAAAAAAAAAATTGTACTTAGGAAAATTAAGTTGTGAAACCTTAATAAGTTTTGAACACAAAAATGGTTCTTTGAAAACGTATTTTCATAATATAAATACAAATCAAATTCAGAGAAACACAAGTTAAGACATCTTTTAGTTACTCTTGGTTTAAAACTTTGAAGTAGAATATTTTAACCAAATACATATAGATTTAACTAACCCAATCACAGAAAACCTGTTTGGGTTGTTAATTAAACCATTATAAACCACTGAATGATCAATTAAAACTCTGAAAGATAAAATGGCTTAAAAAGTCTATTTTCTGTATCACAGAGGAAAATATACAAGCCTCCTCAGACATGAAACTAAGTTAGAATATTATATCTAAGTGTATCTGCCAGGTATAAGTGTAAATACTAGTTAGCATGTAAGCACTTATTGAAAGACATTTAAAGTTAGTAATGTATCTTTAATCAGTCAGGATTTCATCTTGTATAAAAGATACTAAGAACATTTCACCCACAATGCAAACTTTTTCTTTGTTAAAAATTTGTTGTTTGACAAGAAAACCCATTCAAATGTTTCACCTTGTGTTTCAGAATACCTACCTTATCTTCTGAGTATCCCATTTATTTCTGAAGATATATGTACCTCTTTTAAAAGAAAGTTAAAATTTGGATTTTTAGTATTTAGAGAAGTGCTTTGTTTTTTTTTAACAATAAAGTATCAGGGTAAAGTTTGTTCTCCTAAAACAGTACAAATGATCCTTTTTATAAATATGATATATAATCAATTATTATCAAGTATGTACATTGCACACACACACATCAAGCAAGATTTATACCCTGTAGGTTTCTGGTTTTGCATTCAAATTTAAAACCAAGAAGTAATGGAATAAAGAGAATTTAAATTATATACAAAGCAACACTCCTATTTACTCATGCCACTAATGAAATAAAACTCTAAATAAGTAGAGAAAATGGATTCACACATTGGGGCTCTGAAATGATCTGGGTTCTTTATCTGTGCATTTATTTTTCCAATTGAATTTAAAGTTCAACCCAAAATCCATTAAAAATGTTTATAATTATTAAAGGCCACAGTGTGACAGCTTTCAGTGCAACCAGACATTAACAAGCATTTTCTTTTCTCTTTAAACTGAGCCAACTTTTGTTTTAGAATTTCTGTAATTCAACAGTCTTTTCCACCAAAGCACCTAAATCTTTTCCACCTTGCAGCAAACTACTGCATGACAGATGTGCCAAAGTTGCTAGTTTATGCCCACTTCCTTTGCTGAATGTGCAGTAATAGTTAGGCCTTAGCTTCCAATTTACATGAGGGTATTCTCCAAAATCTTCAAAAATTTCATTTTTATATTAGAAATCAGCATGCAAGTCCAGGCACAGTGGCTTATGCTTGTAATCCCAGCATTTTGCCAGGCCAAGGCAGGTGGATCACTATTGGGAGAACCTGCCCCTGATAGTTCAATGTGGGTCCCTTTCTGTTTTCCCTAAGTGTCAGCTGGTCTGATAAATAAAGGGAAAAGTACAAAAGAGAGAAATTTTAAAGCTGGGTGTCCAGAGGAGACATCATATTACGGCAGGTTCCATGATGCCCCCTGAGCTGCAAAACCAGTAAGTTTTTATTAGCAATTTTCAAAGGGGAGGGTGTGTAGGAATAGGGTGTGGGTCACAGAGATCACATGCTTCAAGCACAACAAAAGATCACAGGGCAGAAGGTCAGGGCAAGATCACAAGGTCAGGGTGAAATTAGAATCACTAATGGACTTCCATGTCTTGCTGTGCATGCATTGTCATTGATAAACAAGGCTGAGGAGCAGAGAACCCGTCTGACTAGATTTGCCAGGCTGGAATTTCCTAATCTTAGCAAGCCTGGGGGTGCTGCAGGAGACTAGGGCGTGTTTCATCCCTATCTACATCTGCATAAGGCAGACACTCCCAGAGCGGCCATTTCAGAAGCTTTTCCTGGGAATGCATTCTTTTCCCAGGTCTGTTAATTGTTAATATTCCTTACTGGGGAAAGAATTCAGGGAAACTTCTCTTACCTGTTTTCGGTAATAAGAGAAATATGGCTCTGTCCTGCCCAGCCCACAGGCAGCCAGACTTTAAGGTTATCTCCCTTGTTCACTGAACATCGCTATTATCCTGTTCTTTTTTCAAGGTGCCCAGATTTCATACTATTTAAACACACATGCCTTATGAACAATTTGTGCTGTTAACGCAATCATCACAAGGTCTCAGCATACATCCTCAGCTTATGAAGATGACGGGATTAAGAGATTGAAGTAAAGACAGTCATAGGAAATTACAAGCGTGTTGATTGGGGAAGAGATAAATGTCCATGAAATCTTCACAATTTATGTTCTTCTGCCATGGCTTCAGCCAGTCCCTCCATTCAGGGTCCCTGACTTCCTGCAACAGATCACCTGAGGTCAGGAGTTTGAAACCAGCATGACCAATGTGGTGAAACCTGTCTCTACTAAAAATACATACAAAAATTAGCTGGACATGGTGGTGGGTGCCTGTAATCTGAGCTACTTAGGAGGCTGAGGCAGGAGAATTGCTTGAAACAGGGAGGCAGAGCCTGCAGTGAGCCAAGATTGCACCACTGCACTCCAGCCTGGGCAACAGAGCAAGACTCCATCTCTCAAATAAATAAATAAATAAACAAACATGCAGTAGTCAGTGAGCACCAACCATGCAATTGTGCTAGGTACAGAAGATGGAAAAAATATTATTGAGGTGGGAGAAACATGTTAACAGATGAATTACAGCAGACATACTTGATAGATGGCAGTGAAAGTTATTAGGAACAGAAGGCAGAATTCTCCCTAGAAAAGGTAGTATTTGAGATGGGTCTCAACAGAAGAGTGAAGAGTAAATGTTCTTTGCTGGGGGAAGGGGATGGAGACACAACAAAAAGGACAAACCATGCAAAAGCAGAGGCAGTAAAGAATTACTCAGTGTGGCAGTGATGTGGAAGATAGAGACAAGAGCCCACACTAGCAATTTGGTTTGGAAGCAGATGAGGGTCTTTTTAAAATAAGTGAAGGAGTTTGGATTTTTCCTTTTGTAGACAACAGGGAGCCAAGAGATGTTATTAGGCAGGCAAACAACGAAAGCAGCTTTAGTTTTTGAGGATAATGACTCTGGCAGCAGGGTGGAAGAGTAACAGCAGTAGGGAGAAACTGGTGGCGGAAAATTAACTTAAGAGGTGCTTATGACTCAATGAGGACCTTAGATCTGAAGTGATTAAACAGCCAAAGTCAGTGACTGGAGCCTGGTTTTGGGGAGACCCTGGTGACTGATTGGACATGGGGGTGAGAGAGACTTGCATCAGGACAGCCAGCAGTAATGTTTCTGGCATAGTAGATTGTGTGCATGGCAATCACCTTCCAGAAGGAATGGACATTACTTTTATTTTTACAAGTACTTGCAGGATGAGGGAATCGTACAGTGATCAGGATGACAAAGGATTACTGCTTCAGAAAAATTGTAAGTGAAAATACAGAATTAGAGTTGCCAGTTTATAGGTTAGAGGAGAGGGCACAAAAGCACCAGAATGCACAGGGCACTCTGCAGGAACAGAACTCACTCCCAGGTATGGGACCACAAAGGTTGCTGCAGACAACAGGCATTGGACACCTGGCCACTGACACCAATGGGATGCTTACAGTCTGTTCACTGATTTAAGAATTATAAAACAACTATTCTCAAGTGTTGCACATGTCTCTAAGGTAAGTGGGGGCCCACACCACTTTGGGGGCAACTGTCTGCTTACTGCAGGCAGCCCTTTCTTTTCTGGAATTCAGTCTCCTCATCTTCCTGCCTTCTCCCTTGCATACCTCCTGCTTGTGTAATAAAGTGGAAAGTGGGAGGGCAGGAGAAAATGCAGATCAGTGGCACTTGTTTGCTAGAAGTATACTAGACAGTTCTGGTGTGAGGCCAGGGGTCCCAGATCATAGAGATTATTGGTATCTCCTTTATTGCATCCCTGTATTATCCCCATCCCTCTCAGCTAGGGTAACTGGCTGACATCCACTCTCAAGAGGACATGTATGGGCAGAAGACCTGGCTCACAAACACTGCTGTTTGAAAAGGGCAGATAGTTATTACATAACTCTTACAGAATTCTTACAGAATTTTGCAAAACCTTGAGAAATGAAAATAAGGGAATATTATATGCAAAATAAGAATTTTGCATTCATGGTCAAAAACATTAACTGTCAAGCAAGTAAGAGCTTGTTCAAAGAATTTTTTTAAAAGATATACTCCACAAACCTGAAAACATGAGGGAGACTGGCAGATGACAGCATCAGAGCGAATTTCCTGAATAACTGAGGCGGTGACTGGGAAAACTGAGCCACCTACCAAAACAGCTTTACAGAGCCAATGCATTTCATTTGTTGTAGAAGCTTGATGAGTTCTAGAACTCTTATTTACTATGGAGTTTTCAAATACATTCAACAACACTTAATGTTTTCCTCAATCCCAAGCTTTTTGTAAAACTTTGACCCTGCCAACCATGGCACCTTAGAGGCAAATAAAAGCTTACCTACTTTATGGAATTTCAGATTTCTAAAAATAGCACATGCAATACAGGGAATGCACCAGCTGTGCTTGTGGATGCAATAAAGGCCACTACTATACCTCTCAAGCAGGCTTCCTTAACTTCAGCTCTGTTGACCTTTGTGGCTGTCCTGTGCATTGTAATATGCTAAGCAGCATTTCTAGTGTCTGTATACTTAAGGCCGGTAGCACCCTTCCCCAAAGCAAGCCACTCAAAAATTCAGAATTCTGGAAAGGAAATCCACAGTGGATACCCACAAAGCTTCCTGATCTCAAAATATACCACTTGATTCCATATGTAGGTTTTGAGTTTCTGGAACATTTATTTTATCCTTACAACAATCCCATTAGGTAGAAAAGCTACTGAAAAAGATGCCTATCATATTCATCAATGGCAGTGTCATCAAAGGCTAAAGTTTCATTTTAAATTCCCTTTTACCTTCAAATTCAACCAAATTTATTTTGATAAAAAAATATGGTCTTCTTCTTTAAAAATAAAAACACATACACAGAAGTAAATAAGCAGTATGCATTTAAAGCTATGAATTTGTTTGTTTATTTATTTTTTAGATCAAGCTGACTCTGTAAAGCAGCTGTTCCATGGAGCTAGGTGGTAGTTGGGAATTCTGGATCCTGAGCTTAATTTATTGCTAGCCCCTGGGTATATCATAAAGCAGCTATTAAATGGGTCAACATACCCACCAAACCCTAAGAGTGTTGTTCTGAGTATAAACGTGGAATCTTTGCTGAATGATTTCAAAAAAGCAGGGTGAAAATACCTTAGTCCAAGAAGGTACACCAAAATGAATGAAGAACATTTTAAAGTAATTAAGCTACCAGAAGTATCACACATTTATATAGTCCTACCCCATTTTCTCTGAGAACAGGGAAAAAAGAGAAAATACAAAGCAAGCTAGGGAAAGACAAATACAGTTTTTAAAAGCTCTAATTAACCCCACTAAGAATTTTTTTGGCTACCTGGTGTATGCCAGGCAGTGTACAATGTAGGGCAGTGCTCCCCAACCTTTTTGGCACCAGGGTCTGGTTTTGGGACAGACACTTTTTTCACAGATGTGGCAGGATGGTTTTCTATTGGGATGATTTAAGCCCATTACACTTACTGTGCACTCCGATTCTATTATTACATTGTAATATATAATGAAATAATTATACAACTCACCATAATGTAGAATCAGAGCCATGGGAATATTTCCCTGCAACTAAAGGTTCCCATCTGGGGGTGATGAGAGACAGTGACAGATCCTCAGGCATTAGATTCTCATAAATAGTGTACAACCCACATCCCTCACATGTGCAGCTCACAATAGGGTTTGCACTCCTATGATAATTTAATGCTGCTGCTTATCTGTAATGCAAGTGATGGGGAGTGGCTGTGAATACTGATGAAGCCTCGCTCATCCACTGCTCACCTCCTGCTGTGCAGTTTGGTTTATAATAGACCACAGACTGGTATCAGTCTGTGCCCTGGGTGTTGAGGACTCCTGATGTAGGGCAACAATATTGACTGATTGAATGAATAATTGATTGATTGATTGAGTACAGTGGTGTAATCTCAGCTCACTGCAATCTTTGCCTCCGGGGTTCAAGTGATTCTCCTGCCTCAGCCTCCCGAATAGCTGGGACTACAGGCATGAGCCAAGATGCCCGGTTAACTTTGTATTTTTAGTAGAAATGGGGTTTCACCATGTTGGTCAGGCTGGTCTCGATCTCCTGACC
>NW_012099910.1:27030-28238 GCF_000951045.1 Mandrillus leucophaeus
CACCTCAGCCTCCAGAGTAGCTGGGACTGTAGGCATGGCCCATCACACCTGATTAAGTTTTTTTTTTTTTTTTAGTGACGGGGTCTCAACACGTTGCCTAGACTGGTCTGAAACTTCTGGGCGCAAGCGCTCCGCCTGTCTTGGCCTCCCGGAATACTGAAGTGAATTTATTTGTTATAGAACCGCCGTGACTAGGATGATGCAAGCCTCCCAGGCCTGAAACATCTTCCTGACGCTGCTCCCCACCTTCTGCCCTCTCTTTCCTGGCATCCTTCCCCTGTGGAATGAGGAACTTTCCTTCTAAGGTCTCTCCAGCCCCTCCCTGGCAGGGAAGCCTGGAAACTAGGGCCCCTGCTTTCCCCTGCAGCCGCAAAGCATCGGGGTGCTGGCCAGGAGGTGGCCTCCTGGGGTGCTCTTGTCGGGGTGCTCTTGTTGGGGTGCTCTTGTCACGGTGTTCGGTGGAAGCCCGTGCCGCACCCTGCTCTGCGGATTTGATCTTCCTGGGCAGAGGACACTGGCTTCGAGGGGGCAGCAGGCAGCCCTGCGCCCTGGACCTTTCCTGGCTGGCGGTTTTGGTGTGGCTGACTACCACCTAAGACGCCCAGGAAGGAAGGGGGCCAGGGCCTGGCCATGGGGGCGCCTATCATTCCTCGCCCTTCTGTTGGCGAGGTGCGTGTAATACAGGGATCCGTCGGTGTGGTGTGCACCTTCCTTGCACTAGTTGGGGGCTCGGTGCCGGGTCCCGTTATTAGTCCAGGAAAAAGGCGGGGAGCCTTCTTCCGCTGGAAGAATTTGCGGCTAGTTCCTGGGCTTCCCTTCCTCCTCCCACACCGGCCTATTATCAGCCTCTTCCTGGGCTCCCTCCTCCTCTTCCCACTAGCGTCTCTTAGGAAACTGCGACCGCAGTGTTTGCTAAGGAGCAGGGGAGGTTGTTCCCGTCGCGGACGCCTCCCCGGGAAGCGGCGCGTTTTCTGAGCCGAGGGCGCATCGAGGATGTTACGCCCTCCCTGGCCAAGGGTGAGGATGGGGAACAGCGACCGATCCCACTGCCTGACGGGGCCACTTCCTTTCCAGGCAGGGCGGAGACCTGCTGGGCGCGGGAACCCCGCCCGGCACAGAACGCGCTGGCCAGTGGGCCACTTGGCAGGGGCCCCGTGCACCTAGCGACCCTCCTCAGCTCTGCATCCATGAGAGGTTATAAATGAGGC
>NW_012099910.1:29529-31042 GCF_000951045.1 Mandrillus leucophaeus
AGAGGAGGAGAAAAAATAGGAGGAGTAGGAGATGAAGAGAAGAAGAGGGGGAGAAGGAAAAGTTTGGGAGAAAAGAAAAAGGAAAAGTAGGAGAGGAGAAGGAGTACAAAAGAGGAGGAGAAGGAGGAGAAGGAGGAAGAGAAGATGAAAGAGAAGGAGATGAAAAGAATGAGGAGTAGAAAAAGGAGAGAAGGAAGAGGAAAGGAGAAGAAGAGGAGAAGGAGGAGGAGAAGAAGGAGGATCAGAAAGAAAAAGGAGAAAGGGGAGGAGGAGAGGAGAAAGAAACGGAGAAGGAGAGAAGGAAGAGGAGAGGAGAAGAAGAGAAGAAGGAAAAGAGGAGGAGGAAAGGAGGAGGAGAGGAGAAGGAGAAGAGCAGGAGGAGGAGAAAGAGGAGGTGGGAGAAAGAAGGAGGAGGAAAAGAGAAGAAGGAAAAGGAGGAGGAGAGGAAGAGGAGAGAAAAAAAGGAAACGGAGGATGAGGAGAGGAAGAGCAGAGAAAATGGAAAAGGAGGAGAAAAAGAGTAGAGGAGGAGGAGAAGGAGGAGAGAAAAAGGAGGATGAGGAGAAGAGGAAGAGAGAAGGAGGAGAAGAGGACAGAGAGAAGTAGAGGAGAAAAAAAGGAGGAAAAGGTTCAGGACAAGGAGGAAAGTAGGAGGAAAATGAAGAAAAGAAGTAGAAGAAGGGGGAAGAGAGTAGGAGGAAGAGGAGGAGGGGAAGAGGAGGAAAGGAGAGGGAGAGGAGGAGAGGAGGATGAGGAGAAGGAGAAAAGAGGAAGATGAGGAGGAGAGGAGGAGGAGAGAAGCAGAAAGAAGAAAAAAGTAGGAGGAGAAAGAGGAGAGGTATAAAAGGAGGAGGAGAGGAAGAGGAGGAACAGGAGGAGAAGAGAAGGATAGGAGGAGGAGAGGAGAAAGATAGGAGGAGGAGAGGAGAAAGAAAAGGAGGAAGAAAGGAGGAGAGGAAGGGGGAGAAGGAAAAGAGAAGGAGGAGGAGAGGAGGAGGAAGAAAAGAGAAAAAAGAGGGGAGGATGAGAAAAAGAGGAGACAAAAAGGAGAAAGAGAAGGATGAGGAGAAAAAGGAGAAGAGGAAAAGGAGGAGGAGGAGAGGAGATGGAAAAGAAAGAGGAGTAGGAGAGGAGGTGGTGGAGGGGAGTAAAAGGGAGAAGGAGAGGAGGAGGATGAAGGGAAAAGAAAAAGGAGGGAAGAATGAGAAGGAGCAAGAGGAGAAGAGGAGAAGAAAAGGTGGAGGAAAAAATGAAGAGGAGTAGGAGAAGAGAAAAACGAGGTGGGGGAGGAGAGGATAAGGAGGAAGAGGAAAAGAGGAAAAGAAGGAGAGGAGGACAAGAGGTGAAGAGGAGGAGGAGGACAGGAGAGGAGAAATGGAAAAGGAGGAGGAGAGAAGAAGGAGGGGAAAAGATGAAAAAGGAGAGGAGGAGGAGAGGAGAAGAAGGTGCAGAAGGAAAAAAGAGAAGGAGGAAAAGAAGTGGAGGAGGAGAGGAGAAGCAGAGGAAAAGAAGG
>NW_012099910.1:35507-36518 GCF_000951045.1 Mandrillus leucophaeus
AAAAGGAAGAGGAGGAGGAAAATAAGGAGAAGAGGATAAGAAGGAGGAGAGGAGGAGGAGTAAAAGATGAATAGGAGGAGGAGGAGATGTTTAGGAGGAAAAGGAGGAGAGCAGAATGAGGAGAAGAGGAGGGAAAGAGGAAAAAGAGGAGGAGAAGGAGGAGATGAGGAGGATGAGAGAAGAAGGAGAGGAGAAAAAAGAGGAGAGGAGAAGGAGGAATAGGAAAATTAAAGGAGGAGAGGAAAAGAAGGAGGAGAGCAGGAGGAGTAAAAGGTGAGTAGTTGTAGGACAGGTGGAGTAGAAGAAGAGGTTAAGGGGAGGAGGAGGTGAGGAGAATGAGGAAGAGAGAAGGAGGAGAAGAGGAGGAGAGGAGAAGGAGGAGCAGAGGAGGAAGAGAGAAAAAGAAGAAAAGAAGGAGGGGAAGGAGAGGAGAAGGAGGAGGAGAGGAGAAAAAGAGAAAAGTAGGAGGAGGAGAGAAGGAGAAGGAGGAAATTGAGAGGGTGAGAGGAGGAGGAGAGGAGAAGGAGGAGGAGAAGAGGAAACATGTAGGAGTGGAGCAAGAGAAGAAAGAGGAGGAAGAGGAGAGGAGGAAGAGGGGGAGGAGGAAACTAGAAGAAGGAGTAGGAGGTAGAGGAGGGAAAGGAGAGGAGAAGAGGAGGAGAAGAAAAAAAGGAGTGAAGGAGGAAGAGGAGATGAGGAGAAGGAGGAGAAGACAAAGAGGAGGAGAAGAGAGGGTGAGGAAAGGGGAGGAGGAGGAGATGAGGAGGAAAAAGAAGGAGGAGGAAGGGAGAAAGAGGAGGAGAGGAGAAAAGGAGGAGGAGGAAGAGAGGAGAAGGCGGAGGAGGAGAGGAAAGGGAGAGGAGAAAAAAGAAGGAGAAAGAGGAGAGAAGAAGAGGAGGACAGGAGAAGGAGGAACAGGAGAAAGAAAAAGAAAGGAGGAGAGGAGAAGAAGAAGATAGAGGAGTAAAGGATGAGTAGGAGAAGGAGAAGAGGTGAAGGAGGAGGAGAGAA
>NW_012099910.1:37224-39995 GCF_000951045.1 Mandrillus leucophaeus
AGAAGAAGAGGAAGAAGAAGAAGGAGGAGGAGGAGGAGGAGGAGGAGGAGGAGAGGAGGAGGAGAAGGGAGAAGGAGGAGGAATAAGAAGGAAGTGGAGAAGAGAAGGAGGAAGGGAGAAAAGAATGAGGAGGAGAGGAGAAGTAAAAAGAGCAGAAAGGAGAGAGAAGATGGAAGAAGACAGGAGGAGGAGGAAAATAAGCAAAGGAGGAGGAGAGAAGGAGGAGGAGAGGATGACGAGTAAAAGATGAGTAGTAGGAGTAGGAGTGGAGACAGAGGAGGGGAGGTTTGGGGAAGGAGGAGGAGAGGTTTGGGAAGGAGGAGGAGAGGAGGAATAGGATAGGAGGAGAAGGAGGAGAAAAGAAGGAGAAGAGGAGTAGTAGGAGGAGAGGAGTAGGAGGAGAAAAGTAGAAAGAGGAACAGGAGGAGAAAAAGAAGGAGAGGAGGAGGAGGAAATGGAGATGAAGAGAGGAGGAGGAGAGGAGAAATAGGAGAAAAAGGAGTGGAGGATGAGGAGAATGAGAGGAGGAAGAGGAGAAAAATAAGAGGAAAGGAGAGACGAGGAGAAGACAGGAGGAGGAGAAGACGGGAAGGAAGAGAAAATGGAGAGGAAGAGATGAGGAGAGGAGGAGGAAGAGGGTAGAGGAGCAGAATTGAAAGAGGAGGCGAAGAGGAGGAGAAGAGGAGAAAATGAGAAGGAGGAAAGGAGCAGAAGGAGGAGAGGAGGAGAGAAAGAGAGGAGAAAGAGGAGGAAAAAACGAGGAGGAGGAGATGAAGGAGGGTAGGAGGTGCAAGAGGAGGAGAGGAGAAAGATGAGAGGAAGAAAAGGAGAGGAGGAGGAAGAAAGAAAGAGGAGAAGTGGAAGAGGAGGTGAGAAAGAAGAGGAGGTGAGAAAGGAGAAAAAGAAAAGGAGGAGAACATGAAGAAGGGAAGAAGAAGAGATGAGGAGAGGAGGAGAAGAGGAAAAGGAAAGGAGGAGATGGAAAGGAGGAAGAGAAGAGGAGGAGGAGGAAAAAAGTTGTCACTTTGTGACAGTAATTATGACTATTGTCATGGCTTTTGGATTAAAGTTTAAACTCAACAGGAGAGATGGGCACAAAGTTTAAAAATCCAGATTATTTCAGAGCTCAATTTCAGAGTTAAAGGAAAAGATATGTGGTAATACAACAGTGGACATTGTCAATGCAAAAGAGTTGCATTATTTTGGTTTCGAATCCAGCCATATTTCACCATACACAATGTATGCAGTGCCTAGGAGAGAGCAGAGAGCCACAACACTTAGGTGCTGGGCCCAGTGATACATCACAATCTCTTTTTCGTCAGAGACCATACAGTAGAGGAGAGTCACATCACCTAGGTTCTAGGTCCACCAATACATCACAATACTTTCTGAGAGGAAGACCAAAGCAGGAGAGCCACATCACCTAGGCGAGAGCCCCAGAGATACGGCACAATGCCTTCCATGGGCAGGGCTCAGGAAGAAAAGGAAAGTTATATATCCTATAGGCTACAGCCAGCTATTTGTCACAATCACCCCAAGGGGCAGGGATGATGCCTGAGAGGAGAGTCACATCAAGTAAGTGGTGAGCAAAGCAATATGTAACAATCAGAGGAGAATGTCATCTCCTACATGCTGGCCCATGAGATATGTTACAACATCCCCTATGGGCAAAGCCCAGGTAAGAGAAGAGATTAACATCAAATAGTTGATGGGCTAAGAGATAATTCACAATCACCCCCTGTAGAAAGAGACTAGGAGAAATAAATCAGACTGCCTGTGTGCTGGGCCCAGGGAAAAGTCAAGTTTTCATCTGTGGACATGGCCCAGGCAGATGAGGAGAGTCACATCATTTAGATGCTGGGCACAGAGATATGTAACAATCTCTTCTATAAGCAAAACCCTGGTAAGAAAAGAAAGACACATCAAATATTTTATGGACCCAGAGATATGTCATGATGTTTCCTCTTGACAGAGTCAAGGCAAGAAAGTCACATCACCTTGGTCCTGGGCCCAGCAATAGGTCACAATACCTTCTGAAGACAGGGACAAGACAAATGAGTAACATCTTAAAGCTGGGCCCAACATATGTGCAAAAATCTCCCCTGTGGGCAGAACCTAGGAAGAAGAGAAGTGTCACATTAGCTAGGTGCTGAGCCCAGAGATATGTCACCATCCCTCCTGTGAGCAGAAACCAGGCAAGAGTACATTACCTGGGTGATAAGCGCAGAGAGATGTCACCATCCCCCCTTTAGGCTGGGCCCAGACAGAAGAGTCACATCACCTGGGTGTTAAAATGAGCAATATGTCACAATGCCCCCTGTGGGCAGCGCCAAGGTAGGAGAGAAAACTTACATCACCTGAGTGCAAGTCCCAGTGGTATGTCACAATGCCTTCTGTAAGAAGCACCAAGGCTTGAGAATAGAGTCATCTCACCTGGGTGCTGGGTCCAACTATATATCACGATTCTATTTGTGAACCGAGCCCAGGCAGGAGAGTCAAATCCGGTGTTTGGCAGAGGCGTATGTCACAATCACACCTTCAACAAATCCAGGGATGAGATTACCAGTCCCTCACATGTTCTGGTTCTAGGTATGAGAGTCAACATGTCTTGTATGTTGTGTGAAGTACGTGAGTCACAACCTCAACTGTGAACTGGATCTGTGCAGCAGCTTCTCAATGTTTTCTGGGCATTGTGTCCCCTTAGATAAGTCACAGCCTGACACATGTGCTAAATGATGGTTTGAGGGTCACCAAATCCATGCATAACAAAT
>NW_012099910.1:40410-43163 GCF_000951045.1 Mandrillus leucophaeus
TAAGTGTAAGAATTTCCTCCTTCATTCACTTTCTTCCTCCTGCCACCTTGTGAAGAATGTCCCTGCTTCCTCTTCTGCCATAAATGTATGTTTTCTGAGGCCTCCCCAGGCATGTGGAACTGTGAGTTAATTAAACCTCTTTTCTACATAAATTACCTGGTCTTGAGCAGTTCTTTATAGCAGTGTGAATATGAACTAATACAATATGATATGCATGAGAGTTGCAATCTGCATTAAGACCTTCATGCTGATATGGGCCCATGTTTGTATGTGTCACTCTAAGCTCAGGTATGACAGTCAACACCTCCCCAGTTGGCTGGGTCTAAATAGAAGAGTACTCATCTGCCTATGAGCTGGGTTTGGAAATGGGTCACTATCCCATCTGTGGCCAGATGTTCACATATGACTAACACAATTCCATCTGTAGACTGTGTCTACGTGTGAGATTCAGGATCTCACCAGTGGGTTGTGTCCATTGTGAGGATGACAATTTTAAGGACTGACAGGGTGTGCATATCAGAAATACAGTATCTCCTGTGTCCTTGGACCTGTGACGACACTCTCTGTACCACTTGAGGACTTTACACAATATGCAAGAGAGTGGTAAACCTCTGTGACCTTTGTACAAAATGGACATCCAGAATCTTACCTTTTTCCCTAAGCCTAGCTATAAGACAGCGTATCTCTCTAATTGGCAAATTGAAGGTATGACAGTCATCATCACACCAGTGAGCTGGGCCAAGATACATGTGACAATCACTCCTCTGGATCGGGAGTAAGCAGGAGAGTAACATTACCTGGGTTTGGGGCCAGATGTATGTCACAATCATCTCTGAGGGCTCAGCAATATGTCACAATGATCTATGTATTCAAGACCCAGTCAAAAGAGACCCTTCACCTTGTTGCGGGGTCCAGTGATGTATCATAATCTTTTCTGTTAGGAGGGTCCAGGCAGAAAAGAAGAGTCACATTTCCTAGGTAGTGTATGCAGATATATGTCACAAGGCCCCCTGTGGGCGGGGCCCAGGCAGGAGCCTCTTATTTTCTAGGTGTTGGACCCAGCGTTATTTCACAATACACCAAATATGTGGGGCCTGGGAGAAAGGAGAGTCACATCACATAGATGCTGAGCCAACTGATATGATATAATAACCCTCTTTAGCAGGGCCCAGACAGAAAAAAAAAAAAATGTGTCACATCATCCAGGTGATAAACAAAACGATAAGGCATAATACACTGGCGGGCAAGGCTCATGCAGAAGAGGTGCATCACATAGTTGTAAAGACAGGCCGTATGTCACATTACACAATCTAGGCTGAGCTCAGGCAGGAGAAAAGAGTAACATTACCTAGGTTCAGGGCTCAGCGATACATCACAATACCTCCTTGGTCAGAGCCCAAGAAGTAGAAGAGAGTTACCTCACCTAGGTGCTGCGTCCATCAATATGTCACAATACTCACTGAGGGAAGAGCCCAAGAATGAGGAGGACATCATTTTGGTGAAGGGCCCAGAGCTGTGTACCAATGCTCCCTGTGGGTAGGGCTTAGGAAAAAAGAAGAGAGTCACATAGCTTAGACAGATGAGCCCAGCCCTATGTTAAAATTACAACAGCAGTCAGAGTTCAGGAATGAGAAGAGAACCATATCCCATAAATGTTGGTTGAAGGAATATGTCACAATCCCTACTGGGAAGAGAAGCAGAAAAATAAGGAGAATTACATCATCTAGGTAATGGGCCCAGAGATATGTTGCAGTGACCCATGTGGGCAATGGCCAGGCAGTAGAAGGACATCACCTATGTGTAGGGCCTAGGGCTAATTCACTCCACCTTCTGTGGGCATAGCACAGGCAAACGAGGAGAGTCACAACACCTGGCTGCTGGAATCAGAGACAACTGGCAATCTCTTCTAACCGCAAAGCCCAAGTAAGTGAGAAGAGTCACATCAAATAGTTCATGAACTTAGAGATATGTCATAGTGCCCCCTGTGGGCAGTGCCCAGGCAAGAGACTCACATCATCTTGGTGCTGAGCCCAGAAATATGTCACAAAGCTTTCTGAGGTAAGGACCAAGGCAAAAGTGTAACATCACCTTACCATTGGGTCCAGAGACACATCACAACTCTCCTGCAGGCAGAACCAGAAAGAATAGAAGAGTCACATCAACTCAATGCTGGGCCCAGTGATAGGTCACAATATTCCCTGTGAGCAGAGATCAGGCAAAAGTGAGTCACGTCACCTGGCTAATGGGTGCAGAGATGTCACAATGCCTCCTGTAGGCAGGGCCAAGGCAAGACAGTTACATCACCTGGGTTCTGGACCCAGCAATATATCACAATGGGCCATGTGGGCAGGGTACAGGCAGGAGAATCACATAACTTGGGCATGGAGCCCAATGTCACAACGCCTTCTGTGCACAGTGACAAAAGAGAAGGGTAGACTCACATTAACTGGATATAAGGCCTAGTGACAGTGATATGTCACAATGCTGTCTGTGGGCAGTGCCAAGGCAGTGGACTAGAGTCCCATCATGAAGGTGCTGGGTTTAGCAAGATGTCAAAATTCCATCTGTGGGATGGGCACAGGCAGAAGGGTCAAATCACTTAGTTCCTGGACAGAGGCATATGTCACACAATCTCACATGCAGAATGATACAGGGATAAAGTTAAAATTCTTGCACATGGCCCAGTTCTAAGTATGGGAGTCAACATCTCCTCTATGTTGGGTCTAAATACATGAGTCACAATCTCAGTGCTG
>NW_012099910.1:44123-46762 GCF_000951045.1 Mandrillus leucophaeus
TCATAATCTTTTCTGTTAGGAGGGTCCAGGCAGAAAAGAAGAGTCACATTTCCTAGGTAGTGTATGCAGATATATGTCACAAGGCCCCCTGTGGGCAGGGCCCAGGCAGGAGCCTCTTATTTTCTAGGTGTTGGACCCAGCGTTATTTCACAATACACCAAATATGTGGGGTCTGGGAGAAAGGAGAGTCACATCACATAGATGCTGAGCCAACTGATATGATATAATAACCCTCTTTAGCAGGGCCCAGACAGAAAAAAAAAAAAATGTGTCACATCATCCAGGTGATAAACAAAACGATAAGGCATAATACACTGGCGGGCAAGGCTCATGCAGAAGAGGTGCATCACATAGTTGTAAAGACAGGCCGTATGTCACATTACACAATCTAGGCTGAGCTCAGGCAGGAGAAAAGAGTAACATTACCTAGGTTCAGGGCTCAGCGATACATCACAATACCTCCTTGGTCAGAGCCCAAGAAGTAGAAGAGAGTTACCTCACCTAGGTGCTGCGTCCATCAATATGTCACAATACTCACTGAGGGAAGAGCCCAAGAATGAGGAGGACATCATTTTGGTGAAGGGCCCAGAGCTGTGTACCAATGCTCCCTGTGGGTAGGGCTTAGGAAAAAAGAAGAGAGTCACATAGCTTAGACAGATGAGCCCAGCCCTATGTTAAAATTACAACAGCAGTCAGAGTTCAGGAATGAGAAGAGAACCATATCCCATAAATGTTGGTTGAAGGAATATGTCACAATCCCTACTGGGAAGAGAAGCAGAAAAATAAGGAGAATTACATCATCTAGGTAATGGGCCCAGAGATATGTTGCAGTGACCCATGTGGGCAATGGCCAGGCAGTAGAAGGACATCACCTATGTGTAGGGCCTAGGGCTAATTCACTCCACCTTCTGTGGGCATAGCACAGGCAAACGAGGAGAGTCACAACACCTGGCTGCTGGAATCAGAGACAACTGGCAATCTCTTCTAACCGCAAAGCCCAAGTAAGTGAGAAGAGTCACATCAAATAGTTCATGAACTTAGAGATATGTCATAGTGCCCCCTGTGGGCAGTGCCCAGGCAAGAGACTCACATCATCTTGGTGCTGAGCCCAGAAATATGTCACAAAGCTTTCTGAGGTAAGGACCAAGGCAAAAGTGTAACATCACCTTACCATTGGGTCCAGAGACACATCACAACTCTCCTGCAGGCAGAACCAGAAAGAATAGAAGAGTCACATCAACTCAATGCTGGGCCCAGTGATAGGTCACAATATTCCCTGTGAGCAGAGATCAGGCAAAAGTGAGTCACGTCACCTGGCTAATGGGTGCAGAGATGTCACAATGCCTCCTGTAGGCAGGGCCAAGGCAAGACAGTTACATCACCTGGGTTCTGGACCCAGCAATATATCACAATGGGCCATGTGGGCAGGGTACAGGCAGGAGAATCACATAACTTGGGCATGGAGCCCAATGTCACAACGCCTTCTGTGCACAGTGACAAAAGAGAAGGGTAGACTCACATTAACTGGATATAAGGCCTAGTGACAGTGATATGTCACAATGCTGTCTGTGGGCAGTGCCAAGGCAGTGGACTAGAGTCCCATCATGAAGGTGCTGGGTTTAGCAAGATGTCAAAATTCCATCTGTGGGTTGGGCACAGGCAGAAGGGTCAAATCACTTAGTTCCTGGACAGAGGCATATGTCACACAATCTCACATGCAGAATGATACAGGGATAAAGTTAAAATTCTTGCACATGGCCCAGTTCTAAGTATGGGAGTCAACATCTCCTCTATGTTGGGTCTAAATACATGAGTCACAATCTCAATGCTGTACTGGGTCTGTGCGTGAGAAGCTCGCTTTCTTCTGTGCACTACGCCTCCTTAGTAGAGCCGCAGCCTCACAGGTGGGTTGAATCTTGGTCTGAGTCACCAGCCCACCTGTGGACTGGATCTACATATAACAGTCACTCTTTCAAGTTTCCACTGCCTCCAAACGTGACATTCAGAACCTCAAAAGTTGGCCATGTTCACATGGCAGTATGACCGCCTTTATTGTCAAGTGGATGTGCATACAAGTGTCAAAATATCACCTGTGCTGTGCCTTGTCAGGAAACACTTTGTAGCACCTGAGGGCTTTCTGCATGAGAGTCTCGATATGCTCTGAGACCTCCCCGCTGGTATGGAGCCATGGTTATAATTTTTACCCTAAGCCCTTGTCAGAGAGTCAACTTCTCTCCAATTGGCTGGGTCCAAATAGGACTGTCCTCACCTAACTATGAACTAGGTTCAGAAATGAGTCACCTGGCCGGGCGTGGTGGCTCACGCCTATCATCCCAGCACTTTGGGAGGCCAAGGCAGGCAGATCACGAGGTCAGGAGATAGAGATCATCCTGCCTAACACGGTGAAACCCCGTCTCTACTAAAAATACAAAAAAAAAAATTAGCCGGGCATGGTGGCAGGTGCCTCTAGTTCCAGCTATGCAGGAGGCTGAGGCAGGAGAATGGCGTGAACCCGGGAGGCAGAGCTTGCAGTGAGCCAAGATTGTGCCACTGCACTCCAACCTGGGCAACAGAACGAGACCCTGCCTCAAGAAAGAAAGAGAGAGAGAGAAATAAAGAAAGAAAGAGAGAGAGAGAGA
>NW_012099910.1:47032-50778 GCF_000951045.1 Mandrillus leucophaeus
TGGGCTCTGTCCACATGTAAGGGTGAAAATCCTAATGGATGGTAGGGTGAGAATATGAGAAACACAATCTCATTTGGATGCTGGTCTCTGTGATGGCATTCTGTTCCACACTAGGGATTTGCACAATGTGTGAGAAAGTAATAATTTTCTATAACCTTCATACAAAGAGGAGACATGGGATCTTACCCGTTTCTCTAATCCCAGCTAAAACAGACAGTATCCTTTCTGTTGGCTGACGTGTGGCATGAGAATCATTATTGCAACTGTTAGTTAGACCAAGATATATGTCACAGTCTTACCTGTGGGTAGGGAGCAAACAGGAGAGTCACATCACCTGTGATGTGAATATTGTGAAATATTCACCTGTGTTCTGGGCCAGGAATATATCACAATCTTCCCTGACACAAGGGACCAGGCAGAAGAGTCACATCACCTGGGTACTCAGCCAGGAATATGTTACAATCCCCTCCTGAAAGCAGGGTGCAGGCTGCAGAGTCACCTCACCTCAGCAATGGGCCCAGCGATGTGTCAAAATGCTTTCTGTGGGCAAGGCCCAATTACGAGAGACTCATCATCTGTTTGCTGAGGCCAGCAATATGTCACAACCTTCCCCGTAAGCAGGGTGCAGGAGAAGAAGACAGCCACATCTCTTAGTTGATGAATACAGAGATATGTCACCAAGTCCACCGCGGACAGGCCCCAGGCAGGACCTTCCATTTTCTAGGTATTGGGCCCAGCGATATGTCACAAAACCCAAAACATGTGGGGACCAGGCAAAAAAAAAAAAAAGACTCACCTCACCTCGATGCCGGGTCAAGTGATATGTCACAATCTTCTTATTTGGCAGGTCCCAGGCAACAAAAATGTGTCATATCTCCTAGGTGATGAGTAAATTGTAACATCTAATACCCTTGTCTTCAGGGCTCATGGAGAAGAGTCACATCACCTACTTGCTGGGTCCAGCCATATATTACAACACACAATGTATGCTGGACCCAGGCAGGAGAGGAGAGTAACATCCCCTAGGTCCTGTGTCCAGGGATACATCGCAATGCCTCCTTCAGCAGAGTCCAAGAAGTAGAGAAGAGTCACATTACTTAGGTGCCAGGTACAAAAAATTCCTATAATACTTCCTGAGAGAAAGGCCTAGCCAGAAGTGTCACATCACCTTGGTGAGGGGACAGGAAATATGTAGCAATGTCCCTGGTAGGGCTAGAAAAAAAGAGAAGCATCACATAACATAGTGTCAATGCTCATTTATCTGTCACAATCACACCCATGGGCAGGGCTCAGGCAAGAGTGGAGAGTAATATCATGTAGGTGCTGCAAAAAGCAATATGTCACAATTACCACTGTGGGCAGGTCCAACAAATAAAACAAGAATCACGTCACTTAGGTCATGAGCCCAGAGATATGTCACAGAGGGCCTTGTGGACAATTATCAGGCAGAAGAATGACATTGCTTGTGTGCTGGGTCTAGTGATAGTTCATTATCCCTTCTGTGGGCCTGGCACAGGCAAAAGAGGAGAGTCACAACACCTAGCTGCTTGGCCCAGAAATATGTCACTATCTCTTCTATGGGCAAAGTCCACATAAAACAGCAGAGTCTCATCAAATAATTGATGTAGCCGGAGATATGTCATAATGCCTTCTGTTGGCAGGGCCCATGCAAGACAGTCACATCACCTAGGTGTTGGACCCAGCCATATGTCACAATACACAATGTATTCAGGGCTCAGGCAAGAGACGATAGTCACGTCATTTAGGTCTTGGATCCATTGAAAAATTACAAATTTTTCCTTGAGCAAAGGTTAAACAGCAGAGGAGAGTCACACCATCTGCTTTAGGTCCAGCAATACCTGACCCCTGAGAGGAGGGCCCAGGTAAAAAGGTAATATCATGTAGGTGAGTAGCCTAGAAATATGTCACAATTCTCTATGTGGGTAAAGATCAGAATGAAAATGGAAGTTACATAACCTAATAGGTGGGCTGATCTATATGTCACAATCACTCTAGTGGGAAGAGCTCAAACACGAGAGGAGAGTCACACCACATAGGTGCTGCATATTTTGCAATACAGAATGTATGCAGAGCCCGGAAAGGAGAGGACAGTCACATCACCTAGGTGCTGTGCCCGGCAATACATTACAATCTCTTCTTGGGCAAAGCCCAAGCAATAGAGGAGTTATATTACCTTGCTGCTAGACCCAAAAATATGGCAAAATACACCCTGAAAAAAGAGCCCAGGCAAAAGAGTCACATCATCTCGGGAGAGTTCCAGAAATATGTCAAAATGTCTCCTGTGGGTAAGGCTCAGGATGAAGAGGAGAAAAATAACCTAGGGGCTGTGGCCAGCCATATGTTACAACAACCTTAGTGAGCAGGGTCCAGGCATAAGAGGAGGGTCACATAACATAGGTGCTGTGCCAAGTGATATGTCACAAGTCACACTGTGGACAGGTCTCTGGAAATAAAGGAGAGTCACATAATCTAGTTTATGGTTGCAGAGATACATCAAAATGTGTGTATCTGTTATCCTTATGGACAGGAACTAGGCAGAAGAATCACATCTCCTGTGGGCTGTGTACAGGGATAAGTTACCCCCTCTTCTGTGATCAGAGCCCAGAAAGAAAAGAACAGTCACATTACCTAGGTGGGCCCAGAGATATGTCACAATGTCACCTGCTGGCAAATACCAAGTAAGAGAGGCGAATAACATCAAATAGATAATGGGTCCAGAAATATGTCACAATTCCCCCTACAGGCACAATCTAGGCAGGAGACTTACATCACCTGGGTTTTAACCTAGCCATATGTCACAAGATGCAATTTGGGCAATGCCAAGAGAGAAGAATAAAAAACATATACCCTAGGTGCTAAGGGCAGGAATATGTCACAACTCCATGTGACATTCCTGGACCTAACACCTAGGGTGTATGTCTTTATTGTGACATCCTCACTCAGGTGCTTGAAAGAAGTGTATGTCACAATCAGAGCTGCAGGTAGGTTCAAGGATAAGATTAAAAATCCTACACATGTCCCTATTCTGGGTACGAGAGCAAACACTTCTTGTATGTTGGGTCTGAGTACAAAATTTACAGTATCAGCCATAGACTGAATCTGTGCATGAGAACTTCAGTTCCTTATTTGCAATGTGTCTTATTCATGGGGTCATAGTCTGAGATTCAGCAACCTACCTGTGAATTACGTCCATGTATGAGAGTCAATTATCCAACTTTTAACTTCCTCCTAAAGTGAGATTCAGAACCTCAGCAGTAAGCTGAGTTCATGTGCAAGAATGAAAATCTTTACTATGAGTTTTGTGTGCTAAGAGTGTTGCAATCTCACCTGGGCCAGAGATAGGTTACAATCCCCTCCTGAAAGCAGGACACGGGCAGCAAAGTCACCTCACCTGGATGCCGAGCCCAGCAGTAAATCACAATGTTCTCTGTTAGCAAGGAACATGAAGGAGAGACACATCACCTGGGCTTCTGGGCCCAGTAATATTTCGCAATCTCCCCTGAGGCAAGAACATAAAAAGAAGAAGAGGAGTCACATCAGCTTGGTGCTGGGTCAGTCATAGGTCACAATCCCCTCTGTGAGCAGGAACCACGCAGGAGAAGTGAGTCCCAACAGTGTCCCCTGTGGGCAGCGCCAAGGCAGGATAATAGGGTCACATCAAGAAGGTGATGTGTCCAACAAGAAGTCACAATCCTGTATGTGGACTGGGTCCAGACTACAGATCA
>NW_012099910.1:50843-60052 GCF_000951045.1 Mandrillus leucophaeus
GCACCGGGTGCAGACAGAAGAGGAGAGCCACATTTCCTAAGTGATAGATGTAGTGATATGTCACAGGTCTTCTATGGTCAGGGCCCAGGCAGGAGAGGAGAGTTACATCACCTGCTTACCGGGCTCAGTGATATGTCACCATCTCCCCTGTGCACCGATACACATCTAGATGTGTATAAGAGACAGCCTGTGGGCAGCGCCAAGGCAGGATAATAGGGTCACATCAAGAAGGTGATGTGTCCAACAAGAAGTCACAATCCTGTATGTGGACTGGGTCCAGACTACAGATCAAATCACTCAGGTGCTGGCCAGAGGCATGTATCACATTTACACCTGTAGGAAGGTCATAGAATGATATTTACAATCCAGCACATGTCCTGTTTCTAAGTATGTAAGTTAACACCTCATATACGTTGGGTCTAACAACATGAGTTCATCTCAACAATAAACTGGATCTGTGCACTAGAGGCACAATCTTCCCTGTGTGCTGTTTTATCTGAGTGAGTTACAGCTGTACAGGTGTGCTGAATATTGGTCTTAGAGTCATCAACCTATCTGTGGACCAGATTCACAGATGAGAATCAATTTTCCAACATTTGACTGCTTTTGGTTGGGAAATCCAGAGCCTTCACAATGGGCTGTGTTCATGTGGGAAGATGACAATTTTTTCTGTCAACTTGGTGAGTGTCAGAATCTCACTTATGTGTCACCCTAGGACTTTATACCTTATGCATGAGATCCTCAATCTGCTCGGAGGCATTTGTGCTGGTATGAATCTTGATCATTCCTGTGCTCTTAAGCCCAAGTATAAGAATCAACATATCTCCAATTAGCTGAGTCCAGAATGAAGAATCTTCACCTTCCTATGAGCTGAGCTTAAAACGAGTCACCGGCCGGGCGCGGTGGCTCAAGCCTGTAATCCCAGCACTTTGGGAGGCCGAGACGGGTGGATCACGAGGTCAGGAGATCGAGACTATCCTGGCTAACATGGTGAAACCCCGTCTCTACTAAAAATACAAAAAACTAGCCAGGCGAGGTGGCGGGCGCCTGTAGTCTCAGCTACTTGGGAGGCTGAGGCGGGAGAATGGCGTGAACCCGGGAGGCGGAGCTTGCAGTGAGCCGAGATCAGGCCACTGCACTCCAGCCTGGGAGACACAGCGAGACTCCGTCTCAAAAAAAAAAAAAAAAAAAACGAGTCACCATCCCAACTGTGCTCACATGTTTACATATGATAGTCACAACCTCAACTGTAGACTGTGTCCGCATGTAAGATTCAGGACCTCAATAATGGGCTTTGTTCGTGTGAGAAAATGATGAGAAACACAACCTCACCTGTGTCTTGGGCTCTGTGTTGACACTCTCTGTACCACCCAAGGGCTTTCTATGAAATGTGACACAGGGGTAGTTCTCTATGACCTTCATACAAAAATGAGACCTAGGATTTGACCCATTTTCCTAAACCCAACTAAGAGAGACAGTATCTTTCATACTGGCTGGCTCAAGTTATGAGAGTCATTGTGACACCTGTAAACTGAATTAAGATACATGCGACAATCCCACAACCGGGTAAGGAGGGAGTGAGCAGGAGAGTCACACCACCTGGGTGCTGTGCCGGAGATATTTACAACCTTCTCTGAGGGCAGTGACCAGGCAGGAGAGTCACATCACGTTGTTGCTGGGCTAGGGTTATGTCATAATTTTTCCTGACAATAGGGACCAGCAAGAGAGTCATAGTACCTGTGTTTTCAGCCAGCGATATGTTACAATCCCCTCCTGAAAGCAGGACTAAGGCAGCAGAGTCTCTTCACCTGGTTGCTGGGGCTAACGATATGTCACCATGTCTTCTGTGGCTAGGCCCAATCAGCAAAGGTACATTACCTAGTGCTGGCTCCAGTGATGTGTCACAATACTTTTTTTTTTTTTTTGGCATGGCCTAGGCAGAAGACAAAATTTGAAGTACCTAGTGATGAACAAAAGACACACCATAATAAACTTGTGGGCTGGACCCACACAGGAGAGTCACATCACCTGGGTGTTGGACCCAGCCATATTTCACAATGCACAATATACGTGGGGCCCAGGCAGGAGAGGAGAGTTACATCACCTGCTTACCGGGCTCAGTGATATGTCACCATCTCCCCTGTGCACCGGGTGCAGACAGAAGAGGAGAGCCACATTTCCTAAGTGATAGATGTAGTGATATGTCACAGGTCTCCTGTGGGCGGGGCCCAGGCAGGAGCCTTTTATTTTCTAGATGTTTAGTGTAAAATTATGTCACAATATCCTAAATATCCAGGGCCCAGACAAAAGAGGAGTGTCATGTTAACTAGAATCTGTGTCCAGTAATATGTCACAATCCCCGCTTTTGGCAAGGCCCAGGCAGAAGAGGAGAGACACATCACATAGGAAACAGACATAAAAAATGTCATAATGCCTCTGTGAGCAGGGCTTATGTGAGAGAGTAGCATCACCTAGGTGTGATAACATGCAATATGTCACAACACAGAATATGTGCAGGGCCCAGGCAGGAGAGGAGAGTCCCATCGCCTAGATGCAGAGCACACATCAACACATAAAAATTCCTTATCGGTCAGAGTCCAAGATGTTGAGCAGGGTCACATCACCTAAATGCTTGGTCCAGCCATATGTCACAATACCCTCTGAGCGAAGGCCCCAGGCAGGATAGTGAGTCACATCACCAAGGTAAGAGACCCACAGAGAAGTCACAATATTTTCTATGACCCAGGTCCTGGCAAAAGAAACACATCATCTGGTTTCTGGATCCAGTGATATGTCACAATTATTTCTGTGGTCAGGGTGTAGGCAGAGGTGAAGAGTCACATTTTCTAGGTGATATGTCACAATGCCTGCTGTGGGAACGGTCCAAGCAAGAAACTCAAATCACCTTGGTAATAGTCCAAGCAATTTGTAATAATGCCTTTGGAAGGCAGCGCTAAGGCAAAAAAGTGACATCACCTTGGTGTTGGGTCCAGCCATATGTCACAATGCTTCCTGTAGACATCACCAAGGCAGAACAGAAGACTCACATCACCTAGGGACAAGGTCTACCACTATGTCACAATGCCCCTATGGACATTGTCAAGGAAAGAGTAGAGTCACATCACCTAGCTTCTGAGTTCAGTGATGTGTCACAATCCCTTCTGTGGGCTGGTCCCACACAAGAAGAGTCAAATCACTTGGGTTCTGGGAAGAGGCACATGTCACACCTACAAGAAGGTCCAAGGATGAGATTAAAAATTCCACACATGTCCAAATTCTAGGTATGAGAGTCAATGCCTCCTGTATGTTGCTTGGAAATACATGAGCCACAATCTCTACAATGGACTGAATCAACTCATGAGAGCCTCAATGTTTTCTGTGTACTGTGTTCCCTTATTAGAATCACAGTCTCACGGGTGTGCTAGATTTTGGTCTGAGAGACAGCAGTCAACCTGTGGACCAGATCCACTCATGAGAGTCAACTTTCCAACTTTTGACTGTCTCCAGGTAGGAGATTCAGAATTTCAACAGTGGGCTGTGAAAGGATGATCATCTTTACTGTTTGCTGTGTGTATGCAAGAGGGTCACAATCTTACCTTTGTTCAGGGCCATGTTAAGACATGTTCTGTATCACCCAAGGGCTTTATATGGTATGCATGGGAGTCACAATTTCCTCTAAATCCTTTGTGCTGGTATGGACCCATGATAGTGTCTGTAGCTTTAAGCCCAGGTATGACAGTCAACATCTTTCTAATTGGCTGGGTCCAGATAGGAGAGTCCTCACCTGCCAGAGCTGGGTTTAGAAATGAGTCACCGTCACAACTCTGAACAGAAATTCACAAATGAATGTCACAACTTTAACTGTGGACTGCATCCATGTGTGAGATTAAGTTCCTCACTGGTGGGCTTTGTCCATCTGTAAGGGTGACAATCCTAATGGTTGTCAGGGTGAGCACACAAGCCACACAATCTCATCTGCATGCTGGGCCTTGTGATGACACTCCACTCTCTCTACCACCCAAGGGCTTTATACAATATGTGAGAGAGTGGTAACCTTTTTAACCTTCATACAGAAAGGAAACCTAGGATCTTACCCATTTTTCTACACTTAGCTATGACAGACAATATTTGTCCTCTTAGCCAGTTCAAAATATTAAAGTCATTATCGCATCTGTGCACTGATCCAATATATATGTCAGAATCCTACCTGCGTGTAGGGAGCAAACAGAAGAGTCACATCACATAAGTGCTGGGGAAGAGATATGTGACAATCTTTTCTAAAAGAAGGAACCAGAAAAAAGAGACACATCACCTGGGTTCTCAGCCAGGGACATGTTACAATTCCCCACTGAAAGCAGGGCACAGCCAACAGCAACACATCACCAGGATTCAGGGCTCAGTGTTATGTCACACTGTGACCTTTGGGTAATACACAGGCATGAAAGACACATCACCTCATTTCTGGGTTCCACGATATGTAGCAATCTTTCCTATAAGCAGCATCAATGCAGAGAAGGAGAGTCACATCTCTTAGGTGATAGATGCAAAGATATGTCACAAGGCTTCTGGTGGACATCGCCCAGGTGGGAGTCTCTCATACATTATAAGTTGGGACCAGTATTAGGTCACAATACGCAACATATGCAGGGCCCAGGCAAAAGAGAAGAAAATCTCCTGACCCAGGGTCTGGGAAATAAACTGATAGTAAAGCCATGTAACACTTTCTGTGAAGGTTAACATTTCTGAACCTTGCTTTCCTTCTCATTGTATGCATGAGCTATTCTCATCCACCACCACTGGGGTCTTGATTAATCTATAGTTGCAATTTAGAGAACTGGCTGATTGAATCCACCTGGGCTGATCTAACTGACTGAAATCACCTGAGCTGAGCTTATTGGCCAGTTAAAACTATGTGGGCTCAAATATTGGCTGACTGGAGTCACCTGGGCTAAACTAGTTGGCTGATTTTAATCTCCTGGGATCAACTAATTGACTGTAATAACCTGGTTTGAGTTAACTGACTGACTGAAATCAAAAGTGCTGACCTAATTGGCTGATTGAAATCACCTGGAATGAGGTAATTGACTGATTGGATTTACCTGATCTGAGCTAACTGGCTGATCAGAATTACCTAGACCAAGTTAGTTGGCTAATTGGAATAAACTGGGTTGAGCTAATCAGCTGATTGAAATAATCAGGGCTGAGTAAATGGGCTGATTTTATTCACCTCCCCTGAGAAGAATAAGTAGGGAAATGACCTCTGACTTACTTTTTTTTTTTTTTTTTACAAGGCTTACTCATAAATGGACATTACATATATCTATTCCAGCCACTCCCCAGGAACAGCATTGCACTTACCTGGGATGGGACAGAGTTCCTGGAGGCAGGCGCAGGCTGCCATATTCGCTGTTTGGATGACTCAGCCATTCTAGCCTGCGGGTTTAGGAAAGTCCAAACAAAACTGACAGCCTATGGAAAGAAGCCCCCAGCACAGCACAGTGGCTCCACCAAAATGTGGCCAGACTGTTTCTTTAAGTGGAACCCTGACACTTTTTTTTTGTCTCAGGGTGGGGCCTCCTATCAGGGCCTCCAGCTGGCCCCTCCCATATTCTCTGGCAGACAGGGTTTTGATTTCTGTCTGGGATGCAGTGCCCAATGGGAGGAGTGGGACACCACATCTGGTGTTTGGACAACTCAGCCATTCTAGCCTGTGAGCTTAGCAGAGACCAAATCATCAAAGGTCAGAAGGAATCTCCCAGCGTAGCACAGTGGCTCTACCATAATGTGACCAGACTGCTTCTTTAAGTGGGACTCTGATATGCTCCTCATCTCTGAGAGATAATTCCCAACCAGGACCTCCAGCTCCTCCCACTGATGTTCTCTGGGCAACAGAGGTTTGAAAACATTTTGGGGCAGAGTTCCTAGAGAGTGGGGTGGGCCAACATCTTTGCTGTTTTGCAACATAGCTGTTTCAGCCTCCAGGCTTGGGAGTGCCCAACCTGATGAGGGGCAGAAATGGCACCCCAGCACAGCATGGCTGCTCTATGAAAGTGGAGCTGGACGGCTTCTTTAAGTGGATCCCCAGTTCTGTTCCTCCTGGCTGGGTGAGACCTTCTAACCGGGATCTCCAGTCACCTCCTCCAAATGTGTTTGGGCCCGCAACATGTCTGCACCTCCCCTGGGGATGGAGCTCCCAGGGGAAACAGTGGGCTGCTATATTTGTTGTTTTACAGCCTTCACTGGTGATACATCCAGATACTGAAAAATCCAAGAACTAGGAACTGGGGCAGATGCCCAACTAACTGCAGCAGCTCTACAAAAAATGGCCAAATACAGACTGGTCTCGAACTCCTGATCTCAGGCAATCTGCTCACCTCGGCCTCCCAAAGTGCTGGGACTATAGGTGTGCACCACTATGCCCAGCCTGGAGAGTGTTGTTCTAAGTGAAGTAACTCAGGAATGGAAAACCAAACATCGTATGTTCTCACTCATAAGTGAGAGCTAAGCTATAAGGATGCCAAGGTATAAGAATGACACGATGGAATTTGGGGACTCAGGGGGAAAGGGTGGGAAGGGAGTGAGGGATAAAAGACTACACACTGGGTACAGTGTATACTGTTAGGGTGACGGGTACACCAAAATTTCACAAGTCACCACTCAAGAACTTACTCATGTAATGAAACACCACCTATTCCCCCAATAACCTATGGAAATAAACAATTTTTTTAAAGTAACTTCATTTTTTAACAGAACATTAAAAAAATGGCCAAATAGTTAAAAAGAAAGAAACAAACAAAAACCTCCATTCATAGGTCAGCAACCTCAAAGATTAAAGGTAGATACGCACACAAAGGTGAGAAAGAATCAGCACAAGAATACTAAAAACTCAAGAAGCCAGAGTGCCCTCCCTTCTCCAAATAACCGTATTACTTCTCCAGCAAGTGTTCAGAATGGGGCTGAGGCTGACATGGCTGAAATAACAGAAGTAGACTCCAGAATGTGGATATAAATGAACTTCACTGAGCTAAAGGAGGATGTTCTAACTCAATGCAAGAAAGCTAAAAATTATAATAAAACATTGCAGGAGCTGACAAACAACATAGCCAGGATAGAGAAGAACTTAATCAACCTGGTAGAGCTGAAAAACACAATACAATAATTTCATAATGCCATCACAAGTATTAATAGCAGAATAGACCAAGCAGAGGAAAGAATCTTGGAGCTTGAAGACTATCTTTCTGAAGTAAGAAAGGCAGACAAGAATAGAGAAGAAAGAATAAAAAAGAATTTAAAAAATCTCTGAGAAAAATGGGATTATGTAAAGAGACCAAATCTATAACTGATTGGTGTACCTGAAAGAGCTGGTGAGACTAGAACTAATTTGGAAAACATATTTCAGAATATGATCCATGAGAATGTCCCCAACCTTCCTATACAGGCCAACATTCAAATTCAGAAAATGCAGAGAACCCCAGTAAGATACTCCATAAAAAGATCATACCCAAGACATACAAAAATCAGATTCTACAAGGTTGAAATGAAAGAAATAAATGTTAAGGGCAGCCAGAGAGAAAGGCCAGGTCATCTACAAAAGGAAGCCCATCAGACTAATAGCAGACCTCTCAGTTAAAACCCTGCAAGCCAAAAAAGACTGAAGGCCAATATTTAATATTCTTAAAGAAAAGAAATTTTAACCCAGAATTTTATATCTTGCAAAACTAAGCCTAAGCTAGGGTGAAATAACATTCCCTTTAGACAAGCAAATGCTGAGGTAATTCGCTACCACCAGATCTGCCTTTCAAGAGCTCCTGAAGGAAGCACTGATTTGGAAAGAAAAAATTATTCCCAGCCACCACAAAAACACACTGAAGTACACAGACCAGTGACTCTATAAATCAACTACATAAACAAGTCTGCAAAATAACCACCTAGCATCAAGATGACAGGATCAAATTTACATATAAAAATACTAACTTTAAATGTAAATGGACTAAATCCCCCAATTAAAAGACACAGAGTGGCAAGTGGATAAAGGACCAAGACCCATTGGTATGCTGTCTGCAAGACACCTATCTCACATGCAATGACACACATAGGCTCAAAATAAAGAAATGGAAGAAATTTTACCAAGCAAATGGAAAACAGAAAAAAGCAGGGGTCGCAATCCTAGTTTCCAACAAAACAGACTTTAAACCAACAAAGATCAAAAAAGACAAATAGAAGCATTACATAATGGCAAAGCATTCAATTAAACAGGAAGAATGAACTATCCTAAATATATATGCACCAAACACAGGAGCAACCAGACTTCTATAACAAGTTCCTAGAGATCTTCAAAGAGACTTATACCCCCCACACAATAATAGTGGGAGACTTTGATGCCCCACTGATAATATTAGACAGATTATTGAGACAGAAAAGTAACAAAGATATTCAGTACCTGAACTTAGCTCTGGATCAAATGGATGTGAAAGATATTTACAGAACTCTCCACCCCAAACAGCAGAATATACATTTTTCTCTTCACCACATGGCACTTTGTCTAAAATCGGTCACATAGTGACAAGGAAAACACTCCTCAGCAAATGCAAAAGAACTGAAATCATAATAAACCATGTCTCAGACCATAGCACAATCAAATTAGAACTCAAGACTAAGAAACTTACTAAAAACCATACCCATGGAAATTGAATAGCCTGTTCCTGAATGACTTTGGGGTAAATAATGAAATTAAGGCAGACATCAAGAAGTTCTTTGAAATTAATAAGAACAAAGACAAAATATACCAGAATCTCTGGGACACAGCTAAGGCAATGTTAAGAAGAAAATTTATAGCACTAAATGCCCAAGAAGAAAATTTATAGCACTAAATGCCCATATCAAAAAGCTAGAAAGATCTCAAATTGACAACCTAACATCACAACTAAAGTAATTAGAGAAACTAAAGCAAAGAAATCCTAGAGCCAGGAGAAGACAAGAAATCACCAAAATCAGAGCTGAACTGAAGGAGATGGAGACATGAGAAACCATTCAAAAGATCAGCAAATTCAGGAGCTGTTTGTTTGTTTTCAAAAATCTGATAATATAGATATATCACTAGATAGACTAATAAGGAAGAAAAGATCAAAAATTCAAATAAACACAATCAGAAATAATAAGGAGTATATTACCACTGACTCCACAGAAATAAAAATAACCATCAGAGAATA
>NW_012099910.1:60102-62140 GCF_000951045.1 Mandrillus leucophaeus
TTCTCTTCACCACATGGCACTTTGTCTAAAATCGGTCACATAGTGACAAGGAAAACACTCCTCAGCAAATGCAAAAGAACTGAAATCATAATAAACCATGTCTCAGACCATAGCACAATCAAATTAGAACTCAAGACTAAGAAACTTACTAAAAACCATACCCATGGAAATTGAATAGCCTGTTCCTGAATGACTTTGGGGTAAATAATGAAATTAAGGCAGACATCAAGAAGTTCTTTGAAATTAATAAGAACAAAGACAAAATATACCAGAATCTCTGGGACACAGCTAAGGCAATGTTAAGAAGAAAATTTATAGCACTAAATGCCCAAGAAGAAAATTTATAGCACTAAATGCCCATATCAAAAAACTAGAAAGATCTCAAATTGACAACCTAACATCACAACTAAAGTAATTAGAGAAACTAAAGCAAAGAAATCCTAGAGCTAGGAGAAGACAAGAAATAACCAAAATCAGAGCTGAACTGAAGGAGATAGAGACATGAGAAACCATTCAAAAGATCAGCAAATTCAGGAGCTGTTTGTTTGTTTTGAAAAATCTGATAATATAGATATATCACTAGATAGACTAATAAGGAAGAAAAGATCAAAAATTCAAATAAACACAATCAGAAATAATAAGGAGTATATTACCACTGACTCCACAGAAATAAAAATAACCATCAGAGAATAGTATAAGCACCTCTATGCACATAAGATAGAAAATCTAGTAGAAATAGATAAATTCCTGGACACATACACCCTCCCAAGACTAAACTAGGAAGAAATTGAATCCCTGTGAAGATAAATAACAGGCTCTGAAATTGAGGAAATAATAAAGAGCCAGCCAACTAAAAACACCCCAGGACCAGAAAGATTAACAGCTGAATGCTACAAGACTTACAAAGAAGAGCTGGTAAAATTCCTACTGAAATTATTTCAAAGAATTGAAACAGAGGGACTCCTTCCTAACTCTTTCTATGAGGCCAGCATCATCGTGGTACCAAAACCTGGCAGAGACATACACACAAAAAGATAACTTCAGGCCAATATTCTTGACGAACATTGATACAAAAATTCTCAACAAAATACTGGCAAACCAAATCCAGCAGCATATAAAAAAAGCTTACCCACCACAATCAAGTAGGCTTCATCCATGGGATGCAAAGTTGGTTCAACATACACAAATCAATATGTGATTGATCATACAAACAGAATTAAAGACAAAAACCACATGATTATCTCAATAGATACAGAAAAAGCTTTCAATAAAATTCGACATCCATTCATGTTAAAAACTCTCAATACACTAGGTATTGAAAAAATGTACCTCGAAATAATAAAAGCCACATATAACAAACCCACAGACAACATCATACTGAAAGGGCAAAAGCTGAAAGCATTCCCCATTAAAACTGGCACAAGACAAGGATGCCTTCTCTCACCACTCCTATTTAAGATAGTATTGGAAGTCCCGGCCAGAGCAATCAGGCAAGAGAAAGAAATAAAAGGCATTCAAATTGAAAGACAGGAAGTTAAACTATGCCTGATGGCAGACAATATGATCCCATATGTAAAAAACCCAATCGCCTCAACCCCAAAGCTTCTTAAGCTGATAAACATCTTTAGCAAAGTCTCAAGATGCAAAATTAACGTGCAAAAATTACTAGCATTCTTATACACCAACAGCAGTCAAGCTGAGAGCAAAATCCTGAATAAACTCCCATTCACAATCACCATATTGAATAAAACACCTAGGAATGCATCTAACAAAGGAAGTGAAAGGCCTCTACAAGGAGAACTATAAACCACTACTCAAAGAAATCAGAGCAGGGCATGGTGGCTCACCCCTGTAATCCCAGCACTTTGGAAGGCCGAGGCTGGCAGATCATGAGGTCAGCAGTTCGAGACCAGCTTGAGCAACATGGTGAAAACATCTCTACCAGAAATACAAAAATTAGCCAGGCATGGTGGCACATGCCTGTAATCTCAGCTACTCAGGAGGCTGAGGAAGGAGAATCGGTTGAACCTGGGAGGCA
>NW_012099910.1:62190-74948 GCF_000951045.1 Mandrillus leucophaeus
CCACCACAATCAAGTAGGCTTCATCCATGGGATGCAAAGTTGGTTCAACATACACAAATCAATATGTGATTGATCATACAAACAGAATTAAAGACAAAAACCACATGATTATCTCAATAGATACAGAAAAAGCTTTCAATAAAATTCAACATCCATTCATGTTAAAAACTCTCAATACACTAGGTATTGAAAAAACGTACCTCGAAATAATAAAAGCCACATATAACAAACCCACAGACAACATCATACTGAAAGGGCAAAAGCTGAAAGCATTCCCCATTAAAACTGGCACAAGACAAGGATGCCTTCTCTCACCACTCCTATTTAAGATAGTATTGGAAGTCCCGGCCAGAGCAATCAGGCAAGAGAAAGAAATAAAAGGCATTCAAATTGAAAGACAGGAAGTTAAACTATGCCTGATGGCAGACAATATGATCCCATATGTAAAAAACCCAATCGCCTCAACCCCAAAGCTTCTTAAGCTGATAAACATCTTTAGCAAAGTCTCAAGATGCAAAATTAACGTGCAAAAATTACTAGCATTCTTATACACCAACAGCAGTCAAGCTGAGAGCAAAATCCTGAATAAACTCCCATTCACAATCACCATATTGAATAAAACACCTAGGAATGCATCTAACAAAGGAAGTGAAAGGCCTCTACAAGGAGAACTATAAACCACTACTCAAAGAAATCAGAGCAGGGCATGGTGGCTCACCCCTGTAATCCCAGCACTTTGGAAGGCCGAGGCTGGCAGATCATGAGGTCAGCAGTTCGAGACCAGCTTGAGCAACATGGTGAAAACATCTCTACCAGAAATACAAAAATTAGCCAGGCATGGTGGCACATGCCTGTAATCTCAGCTACTCAGGAGGCTGAGGAAGGAGAATCGGTTGAACCTGGGAGGCAAAGGTTGCTGTAAGCCAAGATCACACCACTACACTTCAGCCTAGGTGACAGAGCAAGACTCCAACTCAAAAAAAAAAAAAAGAAAAAAAAAAGAGATGATATAAACAAATAAAAAAAATTCAATGCTTATGCATAGGAAAAGTTAATATTGCTAAAATGGCCATACTGTCCAAGTAAACGTGTAGGGTTAATACTATTCCCATTAAACTATCACTGGCGTTTTTCACAAAACAAGAAAAATGTATTTTAAAATTGATATGGAACAAAACAAGAGCCTGAATAGTCAACAGAATCCTAAGCAAAAAGAACAAAGCAGAAGACATCACGCTACCCAACTTCAAACTATGCTGCAGTGCTACAATAACCAAAAAAGCATGGTACTAGTACAAGAACAGACACATAGACCAATGAAACACAATAGAGAACCCAGAAATAAGACCACATATCTACAACTATCTGATTTTTGATAAACCTGACAAAGACAAGCAACGGGAAAAGGACTCCCTATTCAATAAATGGTGCTGGGATAATTGACTAGCCATATGCGGAAAATAGAAACTGACCCCCTTCCTCCATCATCCTCAGCAAACTAACACAGGAATGGAAAACCAAATACCACATGTTCTCACTCATAAGTGGAAGTTGAACAATGATAACACGTGGACACAGGGAGGGGAACAACATACACCAGAGCTAGTCAGGGGATAGGGGGGCGAGAAGAGGAAGAGCATAAGGACAGATAACTAATGCATGCAGGGCTTAAAACCTAGATGATGGATTGATTGGTGCGGTAAACCACATGGCACATGTATACCTATGTAACAAACCTGCACGTTCTGCACTTGCATCCTGAAACTTAAAATTTAAAAAAAAGAAACGGAACTCCTTCCTTACACCATACACAATAATTAAGTCAAGATGGTTTAAAACTTAAATGTAAAACCCAAAACTATAAAAACTTTGGAAGACAACCTAGGCAATATGTTTCAGGACATAAGTATGGGCTAATATTTTATGAGGAAGATGCCAAAAGCAATTGGAACAAAGGAAATATTGCCAAATGTGATCTAATTAAACTAAGGTGCTTCCACACAGCAAACAAACAAACAAAAAAATGTCAACAGAGTAAGTGGACAACATACAGAATGGGAGAAAATTTTTGAAAACTATGCATCTGACAAAGATTTAATTTCCAGCATCTATAAGGAACTTAAACTTACAAGAAAAAAGCAAACAATCCCATTAAAAAGTGGGCAAAGGACAGGAAGAGACACTTCTCAAAAGAAGACATACACACAGCTAATAAACCACGTGAAAAAAACTCAACATCGCCAATAATTAGAGAAATGCAAATCCAAACCACAAAGAGATACTGTTTTATACCAGTCAAAATGGCTATTACTAAAAACTCAGAAAATAACAGATGCTGGCAAAGTTGTGCAGAAAAAGGAACATTTTTACCCTGTTGGTGGGAATGTAAATGAGTTCAACCATTGTGGAAGACAGTGCGATGATTCCTCAAAGACCTAAAGACAGAAATATTATTCTTCCCAGCAATCTCATCACTGAGTATATACCCAAAGGAATATAAGTCTTTCTATTATAAAGACACATGCATGCACACGTTCATTGCAGATCTAGTCACAATAGCAAATACATTAAATCAACCCACGTGTTCATCAATGATAAACTGAATAAAGAAAATATAGTACATATACACCATGGAATACTATGCAGTCGTAAAAAAGAAGAAGATCACGTCCTTTGTAGAGACACGGATGAAGCTGGAGGTCATTGCCTTTAGCAAACTAACAAAGATACAGAGAACCAAATACTACATGCTCTCACTTATAAGTGGGAGCTGGATGATGAGAACACACAGACACAGAGGGGAACAACATGCACTGAGGCATATTGTGAGGTGGAGAGTTGGGAGGAGGGTGAGAAGCAGAAAAAATAACTAATGGATAGGAAGCTTAATACCTGGGTGATAAAACAATCTGTACGACCAATCTTTATGACACATCTTTACCTATGTAACAAACCTGCATATCCTTCACATGTACCCCTGAACTTTAAAGTTAGAAAAAGAAAAAAAAATGTAGTAAAAAGATAGATTATTTTTGACTGCCTTGGTGAACAGTCCAGAGTCAGCATGGACTGTTCAGCTCTAAGATTTTTACTTATGGGAAAGAAAGCATTCTGTATCTTGTCTGCACTACTGTTATATTAGGTATTCTTCTACTTGTAGGCAAATGTAATCCTAACCAAAGGGCTAGCTTTGTCATGGAATCCCTGGTAATCTTCGGTAAGACATATCTCTTTCCAAGGACAGTTTTTTTTATCTGCATAGTGGTGGAGGCAGGAGTGGGAAAGATTCTCAAGTTCTAGTGCCTTCATATGCCCCACATCCATAGTTCCTTGCACAGTTAATAGCATCTCAGATTCTCTTTGTGGCACTACTCCACCACGAAGTGTCCATCAGTCCATGTGTTAAGTGAGGATGTCACCACTTTCTAGATGCAGAGGGGAAGGGACATATTGGGTATGCTCCACAGGGAGCTGCTGGGGGATAAAGGTGGGGCTCACATGCACACATTGTCTGTGGGCCTTGAAGGATCCTGTGTGCATGACCTTTTTTGGACAGGTCCAGCTGCCCAGGGCAGAACCCATCTATTTCTGCCCAAGTGAGGAAGATCTGGGCACACCCTGATCACAGCCCTGCTACACTCATCCTACTTGGTAGGGAGATTGCAGCATGTGCATGCTGAGCTGTGGCTTAAGCACTTTGACATCTGATATCTCACTGGATAACTGGGAAACTGAGGTCTGGAGAGAAGCAGAGAATGGCCCAGAGAACATAAAGTTGGCAGAGTCCAGAGGAGAAAAGCGCATTCTGATCTCACAGGCCAGGGCTCAACCCTATGATAGGGTTTGCTTTGGGAATGAGAGTCCCTGAAATCTTGAGAATTTCTACCAATTTTCTTATATGGAGCAAACGCATATCTGCACCATTAAACTTGCACAGGTTTGTGTGCATACTGAGCGTACACACACACACACAAAGACTTCTCAGATTAAAGGTCAGAAGAGCAGTTAACACTGATGGAGTGACAAGAAGAAAGAAGACAGAGGATGAGGGCAGCTCTGCCATGGGGTAGGGGCACGCAGTCTTCTGGTAACATGCCCAGGACCTATAACATGGAGAGGAAAAAAGACTTGGGAACCTCAAGGTTCCCATGGATCTGCCTGGGCTGTGGCCATCCACAGGAAAGATTTCAGAGGACAAAACCTTAGTGTCTGCATTCACTGCTCTGTGTAATTAAAATTGGCAGTAATCCGCCTACACTCAGTATGAAGTAGTGAACGAGCTCAAATTTTTCTCTATAAATTGAGGTAATTGACCTAGGTGGCCTCTATATTTCAAAGGCTTAAAAAAGTGAGTTGACCTTGCTGTCTATCAATTACCCACTGTACTCTCAGATCCTTGGAAATTTCTCTGCATCCTCTGGAGGTCTTTCAGAGCAGAAATTGGCTTGGGGGTTTGTGGGACTGAGCACTCAGGTTAGTGTAGAATGTGGCAGAGCATCAGATCACTGCTCTGAAGACCATCCCTGTCATAGCTTTGGGCTTCTTTTTTGGAAGTGGAACCAGACTCATTTTCCAGGCTGGGATGATGAAGCCTTGTGAATTAACTGGATACCTCAGAACAGTGGGGGGAAACAAGGAAGCACAGGAGGCTTCTGAGGTCTCTTACATTGCCCTGGAACCTGTAGGCCTCATTTATTTGCCCTCCTGTATCATAGTTTATGTTTTTGTTTGTTAAATTGTTTTAAATTTGGATTTAAAATTTTTGTTAGTCTGTTAAAGGTTTGTCAATTTTTAACTTTTCAAAAAAGCCAATTTTTTTCCTTGATCTTTTGTATTTTTGTTCAACTTTTTTTCTGCTCTAATCTTTATGTTTTTTTATTCTAATAACTGGGTTTGGTTTGCTCTTGCTTTTCTAGTTCTCTAAGATACAGTATTAGGTTGTGTATTTGAGAATTTTTCTTTTTTGGGGATGTAGGCACTTATACCTATAAACGCTCCCGTTAGTACTGCTTTTGTGTTCCCATAGATATTGATATGTAGTGTTTTTATTATCATTTGTTTCAAGAAAATTTTTAATTTTCTTAATATCTTCATTGACCCACTGATCATTTAGGAGCATATTGTTTATTTTTCATGTATTTGTATGGTTTTTATAACTCCTCTTTTTGTTAATTTCTAATTTTATTCCATTGTGGACAAATAAGATGTTTGATATTATTTCAAGTTTTTGAATGTTTTAGGACTTGTTTTGTGGCCTAACATAGAGTCTATCCTTGAAAATAATCCATGTGCTAAAGAAAAGAATGTGTATTCTGCAACCATTAGATAAAATGTTATCTAAATATCTATTAGATACATTTGGTCTATAGTACAAGTTAAGTCCAACGTTTCTTTGTTGATATTCTACCTGGAATACCAATTCAATGCTGAAAATGGAGTGTTGGAGTCTCCAGCTATTATTGTATCAGAGTCTATCTCTCTCTTTGGTTCTAATAATATTTGCTTTATATATTTCAGTGCTCAAGAGTTGGGTGCATTTATATTTAAAATTGTTATATTCTCTTGTTAAATTTATCCCTTTGTCATAATATAGTAACCTCTTTGTCTTTTCTTATAGTTTTTGTCTTAACTATTTTTCTAATGTAAGTATAGCTACTACGGCATTTTTTTTTTTGTTTTCATTGACATTGAATATCTTTTTCCACTTCTAAAACTTTTAGTCTATGTGTGTCTTTATAGATAAGGTGAATTTCTTACCGGCAAAGGATCAATATATCTTGTTTTTATATACATTTATCCCCTCTGTCTTGACTGAAGAGTTTAGTCTATTTACATTCAATGTTATTATTGATAAGCAACAACTTACCTTTGCCATTTTATTTGATTTATGGTTGCTTTGTGATCCTCTCTTTTATCTTTCTTTGCTTTTTGTCTTCCTTTTAGTGAAGGTAGTTTTCTCAGGTGATATGATTTAGTTTTGTGCTTTTTATCTTTTGTGTATTCCTTGTATGTTTTTTGGTTTGAGATTACCATGAGGCCTGCAAATGCTATCTTATAACCTATTATTTTAATCTAATAACGCCTTAACACTGTTTGAATAAACAAAGAAGCAAAAAGAATATACAAACTCTATGCTTTAACTCTTTTTCCCTCACTTTTTGTTGTTTCTATTTGTGTGTAATTTTACTGTGTATGTCTTGAAAAGTTGTTGTAGTTGTTATTTTTGATTGGTTCATTGTTTAGTCTTTTCTACCTTGCATAAGAGTAGTTCATATACCACAGTTACAGTGTTACAATATTATTTGATTTTCTGTGTACTTACTATCACCAGCAACTGTATGTAACTATATGGTTTAAATGATTCCTCCATCAGCAGGTGTAAGCTGAGTTTGGTTTGGTTTTTCTTTCTGTTATAACACGAAAGCACTGAGTTGAATGCCTCTCAATTGCTGAACTCCCCCTTTCTGCACCATGCCACCATTGTTGGGGGATGTGGGAGAAATGGTGATTCAAGACTATTTTTCCTGCCCGTTCAGTGCCTCTTTCAGCAATATGAAGTTAAAACCAGGTACCATGAGTGCTCACCTGATTTTTGGTTCTCATGAAGGTGCTTTTTAAATATAGGTCATTGTTAAATTGGTTTGTGAAGCCTTCTATTCTGCCACCTTGATGTGCCTATGAACCAGTCATAGCTTTTTATTTTTTTTTCTTTTTGAGGCAGAGCCTTGCTTTGTTACCCAGGCTGGAGTGCAGTGGCGCTATCTTGGCTCACTGCAACCTCCACCCCCCGGGTTCAAACGATTCTTCTGCCTCAGCCTCCAGAGTAGCTGAGATTACAAGCACACACCACCACACCTAATTTTTATATTTTTAGTAGAGACAGGGTTTTGCCATGTTGGCCAGGCTGGTCTCGAACTCTTGACCTCAGGGAATCTGCCTGCCTCACCCTCCCAAAGTGCTGGGATTACAGGCATGAGCCACCGCGCCTGGCTGACATTTTAAATTAATCAGTTTAAAGCCACATACCCATATAAGTTTTCCATTGTCTCTAAATTACTAGAGGTCCCATTTTAAAACAAATTTTTGGCCTCTAAATTTCTTTATTATAACATTTAGTAAATAGAAAATTATCAAAGAACTATTCAAAGCATTTAGTCTGTAACTGTCATTGCTACTATATAATAAATTCTATGGCCAGGCGCAGTGACTCACGCTTGTAATCCCAGCATTTTGGGAGGCTGAGGCGGGCGGATCACGAGGTCAGGAGATCGAGACCACGGTGAAACCCCGTCTCTACTAAAAATACAAAAAATGAGCCGGGCGTAGTGGCGGGCGCCTATAGTCCCAGCTACTCGGAGAGGCTTGCCGTGTCTAAGGTGGACCAGACAGCTCTCACCAGCAGCAGTACTATTCAGGTAAGGCAGAGGGATGCAATTGTGAGTCACTGCGGCATTGATCTCCCTGGTCTTGCCCAGATGGTCGTCTCATCCATCTCGGCCTCCTGAGTACCTGAAACTACTTGGATCTTCCTGTTTTTTTTTCCAACTCCACTTTCAGTTTGCTTCCACAGAACGTGCAGTTGCTGTGGTTTTTCTCCCTTGTTTTTTGTTCTCTTTCTTTTATTTCCTTACACTCTTTTCTGAAAGCACGCTGAAAGTGATGTTTTAGATTTTTTTTTTTTTTTCTTTAGCTAGGTCTTCTCACTCTGTCACACCCTGGCTGGAGTGCAGGTGGGTGATCAGCAATGAGCTGTGACCACACACGTGCACTCCAGCCTGGCTGTGAAACTCTGACACATACAGATCAAGGGAGAGAGAGACAGAGAGAGAGAGACAACAATTAATTGTGACATTAATTACCTTTTATTTTTGTTCTCTCCCACTTATTTATTTGTCTTATTATTGTTTGTTATTATTTCTTTATTGTTGAATATTTACTGTTGGTTGTTTATTTATTTTGAGACAGACTTCAGCCATGAGCATTGGACTTGGCTGCCAGCTGGCCATGTCTAAGGTGGACCGGATAGCTATCACCAGTGGTAGTACTTTTCAGGTCCAAAGGAAGGATGCGATTGTGATTCACTGCAGCCTCGATCTCCCCGGTCTTGCCCTGGTGGTCTTTCCATTCAGCCTCCTGAGTACCTGAAACTACTCAAACCTTCTTCCTCTGTTTTTTTTTCTAGCCCCACTTTCAGTTGGCTTCAACAGTACTTAGAGAGTTACTGTAGTTTTTCTTCTGTGTTCTATGTTCTCTCTCCCTCCTTTTAAAATCTTTTATGCTCCTTCCTGGATGCTGAAGTTGATGTTATATATATACATTTCTATTTAGCTAGGTCTTCTCACTCTGTCAAACCATGGCTTGAGTGGAGGTGTGCGATCAACAGTGAGCTGTAACCATACATCTGCACTCTAGCCTGGGTGTGATAGTGTGACACACAGAGATCAAGGGAGAGAGACAGAGAAACAGAAAGACAGAAACCGAGACACAGAAAGAGAAGAACTAATTGTGATATTAATTACCTTTACTTTTGTTCACTCCTACTTATTTATTGGACTTATTGCTTGTTATTGTGTCTTTGTTATTGTTAAATATTTACTGTTGGTTTTTTTAAAATTTATTTTCAGAGAGATGTTGGCCGTGAGCTTTGGACTTTGCTGTCAGCTTGCCATGTCTAAGGTCGACCAGATGGCTCTCACTGGTACCAGTACCATCCAGGTCCACATAGATTATGATTCACTGTGGCCTCGATCACCTTGGTCTCTCCCAGTTGGTCTTCCCATCACAGCCTCCCAAGTACCTGGGACTACTCGGACCTTCTTCCTCTGTGTTTTGTTTTTTTTTTGAGGCGGAGTCTCGCCCTGTTGCCCAGGCTGGAGTGCAGTGGTGTGATCTTGGCTCACTGCAAGCTTTGCCTCCCGGGTTCACGCCGTTCTCCTGCCTCAGCCTCCCGAGTAGCTGGGATTACAGGTGCCCGCCACCACGTCCGGCTAATTTTTTGTATTTTTAGTACAGACGGGGTTTCACCATGTTAGCCAGGATGGTCTCCATCTGCTGACCTCGTTATCTGCCCTCCTCGGTCTTCCAAAGTGCTGGGATTACAGGCGTGAGCCACTGCGCCCGGCCTTTTTTTTTTTTTTTTTTCTAGCCCCACTGTCAGTTTGCTTCCACGGTACTCAGAGGGAGATTGAGGGAGAGAGACAGAGAGACAAAGAGAAAGAGACACAGGCAGATAGAGACAGAGAGGCAGAGAGAGAGACAACAATTAATTGTGATATTATCACCTTTTACTTTTGTTCACTTACACTTATTTAAATATTGGTGTTATTATAGTTTGTTATTATTTCTTTGTTACTGTTAAATGTTTACCGTTACTTTTACTGTTTATTTATTTTGAAACACGTGTTGGCCAGGAGCATTAGAACTGGCCACCAGTTGCCATGTCTAAGGTCGACCAGATCGCTTACTGGCAGCAGCACTGTTCAGGTCCAGCAGAGGGATGCGGTTGTGTTTCACTGTGGCCTCGATCTCCTTAGTCTCACCCAATTAGTCTCCTCATCTTGGCTTCTCGAGTACCTGGGACTACTCGGATGTACTTCCTTGTTTTTTTTCTAGCCCCATTTCAGTTTGCTTCCACAGTGCTTAGAGGGAAATCAAGGGAGGGAGAGAGAGGGTGACAAAAAGAAAGAGACACAGATAGAAACAGAGAGACAGAGACACAGACAGACAGAGATGGACAGAGACAGAGAGACAACAATCAATTGTGATACTAATTACCTTTTACTTTTGTTCACTTCCACTTTTTTGTTCATTGGTCTTATTATTGTTGGTTAATATTTCTTTGTTTCTGTTAAATATTTACCATTGGTTTTATTGTTTATTTATTTCAAGACAGATGTTGGCCATCAGCGCTGGAATTGGCCACCAGGTTGCCATGTCTAAGGTTGACCAGATGGCTCTTGCTGGCAGCAGTACCATTCAAGTCCTGCAGAGGGATGCTATTGTCACTGCAAGGTAGACCTCCCCAGTCTCGCCTGGGTGGTCTTCCCATCTCGGCTTCTTGAGTACTTGAGACTACTCAGACCTTTTTCCTTTTTTTTATCAGCCCCACTTTCAGACTGTTTCCACAGTAATTAGGGTGACTTGCTGTTGTTTTTCTTTTTTCTTTTCTCTATTTTCCTAGGCTTCTTCCTGCATGCTGAATTTGACCTTTTAGTTTTTTGTTGTCACACTCCAGCCTGGGTGTGACAAAGCGAGAGAGAGAGAGAGAGAGAGAAGATCTTAATTGTGATATTAATTACCTCTTGCTTTTGTTCACTCCCACTTGTTTATTTCTTGGTCTTTAATGTTGTTTGTTATCAGTTCTTGGTTATTGTTAAATATTTACTGTTTTCTTTTTTGTATATATGAGGCAGATGTCAGCCACAGAGGCTGGACTTTGCCACAAGTTTGCCATGACTGAGGCCCACCAGATGGCTCTCGCTGATAGCAGTCCTGTTCAGATCCAGCAGAGAGATGCGCTTGTGATTCACTGCGGCCTCGATCTCTCCGGTCTTACCCGTGTGGTCTTCCCATCTCGGCCTCCCAAGTATCTGGGACTACTTGGACCTTCTTCTTTCTTTTTTCACTAACCCCACTTTCAGTTTCTTTCCACAGTACTTAGAGTGACTTGCCGCTGTTTTTCTCCTCCGTTCTTTTCTCTATTTTCCTACACTTTTTCCGGCACACTGAAGTTGACCTTTCGTTTTTTGTTTGTTTGTTTGTTTGTTTTGGCATACTGCAGCCTGGGTGTGACAAACAGAGTGAGAGTGAGAGAGAGAGAGAAAGAGAGAGAGAAGATCTTAATTGTGATATTATCTTTTACCTTTCTTTACTCCCACTTATGTATTTATTGGTGTTTGATATTGTTTGTTATTATTTCTTTGTTATTGTTAAATATTTACTGTACTTATTTTGTTTATTTTGAGACAGGTATTGACTCTGAAGATTCGACTCAAGTGCCAGTTTGCCATGTCTAAGGTCGACCAGATGGCTGTCTCCAGCGGCAAGGTCAACCAGATGACCCTTGACAGTGGCAGTATTGTTTAGACCCAGCAGAGAGATGCAATCATGCTTTACTGCAGCCTCAATCTCTCCAGTCTCAGCCAGGTGGTCTTCCCATCTCGGCTTCCTAAGCACCTGGAACTACTTGGACTTTTTCCTTTCTTTTTTTTTCTAACCTCACTTTCAGTTTATTTCCACAGTACTTAGAGTAACTTGGTGTTGTTTTTCTTCCTTTTTCTTTTCTCTCTTTTCCTGTGCTTCTTCCTGCATGCTGAATTTGACCTGTTAGTTTTGTTTTTGTCACACTCCAGACTGGGTGTGACAATCAGAGAGAGAGAGAAGATTTTTTTTTCTTCTTCCTCTTCTTTTTCTTTCTTCTGACATAGAGCCTCACTCTTTTGCCCTGGCTGGAGTGCAGTGGCGCAATCTCAGCTCACCGCAACCACCACCTCCCAGGTTCCAGCGATTCTCCCACCTCAGCCTCCCAAGTAGCTGGGATTACAGGCACCTGCCATGGTCTTGAACTCCTGACCTCAGGTGATCCGCCTGCCTCAGCCTCTCAAAGTGGTGGGATTACAGGCATGAGCCACCGTGCCCAGCTATTCACTTGGTTTTTGAAAGTGTTTGAAAAATACGGCACGGGCTGGGCACAGTGGCTCATGCATGTAATTCCAGCACTTTGGGAATTAGAAAAAAAGAAAAAAAAAGAAAAATCCAGCGTAATTACTCAAACACTATGTTCATGTAAAAAAAAGGAAATTTTTTTTTTTTTTTTTTTTTTTTTTGAGACGGAATCTTGCTCTGTTGTCCAGACTGGAGTGCAGTGGCACGCTCTCAGCTCACTACAACCTCCACCTCCCGGGTTCAGGTGATTCTCCTGCCTCTCACCTCCTGAGTAGCTGAGACTACAGGTGCATGCCACCACGCCCAGGTAATATTTTTTATATTTTTAGTACGGGGTTTCACCATGTCAGCCAGGATGGTCTCTATCTCCTGACCTCGTGATCTGCCTGCCTCAGCCTCCCAAAATGCTGGGATTACAGGCATGAGCCACCGCGCCCTGCCAAAAGGAAATTTTAAGGTGCTTATATTTCAGACCTCAACAAGGAAAGCAAAAGCATCTATTCCCTTCAGACAATAAATGTATTATTGCACTATTTTCATGAAAAATTATGTAGTAAACAATTAGACATATGTGAACATTTCTGGGAGGTACCAATTTTTTTGTTTTTTGTGGTTTTTTTTGAGATGGAGTTGCACTCTGTTATCCAGGCTGGAGTGCAGTGGTGTAATCTCAGCTCACTGCAACCTCCGCCTCCCAGGTTCAAGCAATTTTCCTGACTCAGCCTCCCAAGTAGATGGGAGAACTACAGGCACACACTGCCATGCCTGGCTAATTCTTTTGTATTTTAGTAGAGATGGGGTTTCACCGTGCTGCCCAGGCTGGTCTCGAACTCCTGAGCTCAGGCAATTCGCCAGCCTTGGACTCCCAAAGTGCTAGGATTTCAGGCATAAGCCACCGTGCCTGGCCTCAAGTTTTATCTCATAAAATTTAGCATGAAACTCAGAAATAAAAATCACAGGATATACAACAAAAATATTCACTGTCATGAATTTAACCTGGGAAAAGAGAAACTGATGTTTTAATGAATCTATGTGACTCACTAAAATTAAACAGGAAAGGGGGCAGCTTTAGGATATAATTAATTTAACAGTTT
>NW_012099910.1:76923-77751 GCF_000951045.1 Mandrillus leucophaeus
TTGAGGAGAAAGTGGAAGCTAAAGCAGTTGACCCTCAAACAGCTCCGCCAAGCCCCGGGCCAGGCCAGGCCATCTGAACACTCCAAGGCCACATGGTAGTTACAGAGGAGGACAGTTCCCACAGGTACTTGTCAAGCACTGTGCCAGCTTCTCACAGAGTCTCAGAATGCCTCCTCGACAATACCTTGTGAGGGGAAGCCCTGCCTCACTAGGGCACAAGAGGTTCCTAAGCTCTTCCCAGGAAATGGTTAGCAAAGTGTGGAGCGGGGCAGTTGGGGAAAGCCCAGTCAGAACAAGTGACTAGCCAGGGTCTTCCTAGACTCCATCCCCTCCTCCACATGGGGCCTGGAGGTGACGTGGACAGCCTCCTAACCCCCTCCATCCCACAGTCTCCTCAAAGTGACTGTTTTTGTGTTTGCTTGTTTATTTATGGGATTTTAAAAACCTGATTTTTATTTATAGTAGTTTCAGGCTTATATGTGTGTATTTTTATAGACTTTATTAGAAGGAAGAGGGCTTAAGACAACAACTTTTTTTTTTTTTTTTTGAGGCGGAGTTTTGCTCTTGTTGCCCAGACTGTAGTGCAATGGCATGATCTCACTGCAACTTCCGCCTCCCAGGTTCAAGCGATTCTCCCGCCTCAGCCTCCCGAGTAGCTGGGATTACAGGCACGTGCCACCACTCCGACTAATTTTTGGTATTTTTAGTAGAGACGGGTTTTCACCTTGTTAGCCAGGATGGTCTTGATCTCCTGACCTCAGGTGATCTGCCTGCTTTGGCCTCCCAAAGTGCTGGGATTACAGGCGTGAGCCACCGCACCCAGGAAGA
>NW_012099910.1:78735-80151 GCF_000951045.1 Mandrillus leucophaeus
TTTTTTTTTTTTTTTTTGAGACAGAGTTTTGCTCTGTTACCCAGGCTGGAACCCAGTGGCACAATCTCGGCTCACCGCAACCTCTGCCTCCCGGGTTCAAGCAATTGTCCTGCCTCAGCCACTCAAGTAGCTGGGACAATAGGTGTGTGCCACCATGCCCAGCTAATTTTTGTATTTTTAGTAGAGATGGGGTTTCACTGGGTTGCCCAGGCTAGTCTTGAACTCCTGACCTCAGGTGATCTGCCTGCCTCAGCCTCCCAAAGTGCTGGGATTACAGGCATGAGCCACTGAGCCCAGTCCACTCCTGTATCTTTAACTTTTCCCAAGGATTTATGATTCCACTCTGGTTTCTCCTCAGGTCCCTCATCCCACCCATACTCACTCCCTCACTGTGTTAGGCAGGTACAGTTAAAATGGGGAGAATAACACATTCAGATTGTAGCCTCCAAGGTATTCCCATCTGGGGTGCAGGGAGGAGGGAGGCAAGTCAGAGTCTGTGGTGGTACTTTTTGCTGGGTCTGAGGGCAGGAAGGCCACGGCTGGTCGCATGGATATCTGGGGAACCACCACTGCCGATTCCTTCCCCCACCGAGAGCTAAAACCAGGTCAGGCTAATCACGATTCATAAAACCACTGCAGCTCTCATTCTGCACACAACTAAAGTGTACCCCAACTCCCAGCCCTACCACAGATCTCCAACTTCCCATCCCAGAACACAGGAAGCCCTCCATTGTTTTGACCTAAAGCCTGGACTTTAAGCCAGGTTGGTCTTGAGGATGGTGGCAGCAAAAGCAGCAGCCACAATGTCAAACTTACTCATGACGAGAAATCTCATCTGCACGTCATTCACTCGGAACTGACCTAGAGTCGTGTACAAGTTAAGAAGGACAGATCTATACACTCATGGGCATGGACACATTCCACACTTACTGGGGAGAATGAGAGGCACCTGTTTCCCAGCTGCAAACTGATGTCCACATTCACCATTCACATGTCTTCATTTAGGCCTCTGCATTGTATATTCATTGAACCAATGCAAATACATCTTCCGGGGGGGCATCATTTAGTGCAGCACCACCCCCAACTTGTTCTGCGGGGCACTCAGGAGGTATCTGGTCAGCTCCTAATTCCCTAGGACAAAGGTGCCTCCCCCTTTCCAGCACTCACATCCAGCAGCACCATCTCAGGATGGTTTTGTTTTGTTTTGTTTTGTTTGAGACGCAGTCTCGCTCTATTGCCAGGCTGGAGTGCAGTGGCACGATCTCGGCTCACTGCAACCTCTGACCCCGACTCCCTGGTTCAAGCGATACTCCTGCTTCAACCTCTCGAGTAGCTGGAATTACAGGTGTACACCACCACACCCAGCTAATTTTTGTGTTTTTAGTAGAGACGGGGTTTCACCATGTTGGCCAGGAT
>NW_012099910.1:80201-82122 GCF_000951045.1 Mandrillus leucophaeus
GAGAATGGCGTAAACCCAGGAGGCGGAGCTTGCAGTGAGCTGAGATCCGGCCACTGCACTCCAGCCTGGGCGACAGAGCCAGACTCCGTCTCAAAAAAAAAAAAAAGGTAGCAGGGCATGCCTGCAATCTCAGTTACTCGGGAGGCTGAGGCAGTGAGGCAGGAGAATCGCTTGAACCCGGGAGACGGAGATTGCAGTGAGCCAAGATCGCACCATTGCACTCCAGCCTGGGCAAAAAGAGCGAAACTAGGTACCAAAACAAAACAAAACAAACAAACCACAGTCCAAATGTTCTTTTCATACCCTTAAGTAGTAAATAAGATGCATTATACAAGCAGACCCAGGTAAGGGAAAGAGCAAGTGCATCTCAAGTCTCAGCTCACTTCTTAATTAGCTGTAATTCCCTGTGCCCGTTACCCTACCTACTTCACCCTGTTTTCCTATCCGTAAAATGCACTAACGCTGAGAGGAGGCGGGTGGTATGGACAGAATGCTGGTGCTTTATCCAATCAGTGGCGCTGGCGCGGGAACCGCCCAGTTGGAGAGGAGGGCGTGGCTTCCGGCATTCGGTGGGGCTTTTGTATCTCGCTGGCGCCAGAGCTTGGGATCGGTCTCTGCTGTTCTTCATCCTCCACCTTGGGAGCCCCCGGTGACTGTCACAATCTCTGTTGCCCTGTTATCTGCAGGTTCTGGGAGACGCACAGTTAAGATACCAGGACATCATGGAAGATGGGAAAAGGTGAGTGTGCGGGGTTGGGCATCCCGAGAGGGGAGAGCGGTGGTACCGGCCTCCCCACAGTCCGCTCCCGGGTCTCCCACCTGAGTCCCCGCTGGCGCAGCTCCACCCTAGGTCCCTCTTGCAGTAAGATGGCGGCTGGGCCCGCAGCCGGGACCCCGGCGTCTCGCCCCGACCCTACTGTGCGGAGCCCTGTCTGGAGCTCCCTGGGCAGCTCTGCACGCAGCCCCGAGTATTTCCCGGATTGTTCAGGGATGCCAGGCGGGTCATCAGGGCAGAATCCTGACTCGGTGTGTCCGTGGGAGGAGCTGCGGCAGGTGAGACTCCCAGTCTCTTTTGTTAAACATTTTGTTTGAGACGGAGTCTTGCTCTGTCAGCCATGCTGGAGTGCAGTGGCGTGATCGCTGCGACCTCCGCCTACCAGGCTCAAGCGATTCCCGTAGCTCAGCACACGCGAGAAGCAGGGATTCAGACCTGCGCCACCACGCCTGGCAAATTTTTGTGTTTCTAGTAGAGAAGTGGTTTCACCATAGTAGAAACTGGTCTGGAACTCCTGGCCTCAAGTGATCCGCCCGCCATGGCCTCCCAAAGTGCTAAGATTACAAGCATGAATCACCGCGCCCAGCCTCTTCTATTAAATATTAAAGGGAGTCAGTGTTAAAACGTTAACGAGTTTATTTGAGCAGTGATTGGTGAAATGGAAAGCACCCAGCCATAATATGTGGCCCACCTGAGCGGCATAAAGGAAAGGGTTTTATGAAGGGCGTGTGAGAAGGCAAACCAAATTCAAAAAGTGGTTAGTTATGTAGTCATCTTATTTGTATGATTCAGGTGGAAATTTCCTGGTTATGTAATCAGAGGTTAATTGCAGGTTTATGATTGGTTAAGCCTGAATTTTGTTTCTGCCTAAAAATAGTAATTTGTAAGAAATCGAGTTAGGTTTTTTTTAACTTATGAACACAGGTTACTAGAGCCACTTCAGTCTAATTTCCTGCTTTTTAATTATCTTAACACTCCACAGGAGGACTGGTTTCCTCTGTGACTTCCTAATGTATGGCAAACAGGACTTCAAATCCACCCTTTCTCCTAGCTTAACTCAGGAAATTATAAATTTCCACTTTCGTTCCTACATTCTCAAATGTAGGAAATGAGGACAACTTCCTCTCTCCAATTTACAACACTATC
>NW_012099910.1:82172-82532 GCF_000951045.1 Mandrillus leucophaeus
ACTTTGTGTTTATATATTAGGTTTTTAAAAAACATAAAGAAGCAGACACAAAAACAGCCACTTTGAGGAGAAAGTGGAAGCTAAAGCAGTTGACCTTCAAACAGCTCCGCCAAGCCCCAGGCCAGGCCAGGCCATCTGAACACTCCAAGGCCACATGGTAGTTACAGAGGATGACAGTTCCCACAGGTACTTGTCAAGCACTGTGCTAGCTTCCCACAGAGTCTCAGAATGCCTCCTCGCCAATACCTTGTGAGGGGAAGCCCTGCCTCACTAGGGCACAAGAGGTTCCTAAGCTCTTCCCAGGAAATGGTTAACAAAGTGTGGAGCGGGGGGAAAGCCCAGTCAGAACAAGTGACTAGC
>NW_012099910.1:87187-89861 GCF_000951045.1 Mandrillus leucophaeus
CTTATGCACTGTTGGTGGGAGTGTAAATTAGTTCAACCATTGTGGAAGACAGTGTGGCAACTCCTTGAAGACCTAAAGACAGAAATACCATTTGACCCAGCAATTCATTATTGGGTATTTACCCAAAGCAATGTGAATCATTCTATTATAAAGACACATGCATGCGTATGTGCATTGCAGCACTATTCACAATAGCAAAGACACGGAATCAACCTAAATGCCTATCAGTGATAGACTGGATAAAGAAAATGTTGTACATATACTCCGTGCCACTGTGCACCTATAAAAAAAAATGAGATCGTATCCTTTGCAGGAATGTGGATGGAGCCGTAAGCCATGATTCTTAGCAAACTAACACAGGAATAGAAAACTAAATACCACTGGAACTTAAAAGAATTTGGTAGCTTTTCCAATAATTCCCTGACAGCATTTTGATTTTGTTTGTATATGACATCTATTACATATAAGACATTTGGATTACACAGATGAACAGGGTTCGACATACCTGCCCTACAGGAGTTTATAGTTCATTGGCATGGATAGGTGTAAATGATTAATTTATTCTGGAGAATAATACTTGTAAATAAAAAGACTTGTATTGAGGAGCTGAATGGTAATAGTGATCAATTGTGCCACTGACATAGAGGGAAAATCAAAGAGGGCTTTATAGAGGAGGTGACATTTGAGTGGGTGTCAGGGTTTAATACAACCTTTTTTTGTGTTAATGCTGCTGGTGCAGAGTATACTCTTTTTTTTTTTGAGACTGAATCTCACTCTGTCACCCAGGCTAGAGTGCAGTGGTGCAGTCTCGGCTCACTGCAACCTCCGCCTCCCAGGTTCAAGAGTAGCTGGGATTACAGGCATGAGCCACTGCACCCAGCCCCAGAGTAAAAAATTATTTGCAGCCTGGCCAACATGGTGAAACTCTGTCTCTACTAAAAATTCAAAACATTAGCTGGGCATTGTGGCGTGTGCCTGTAATCCCAGATACTCAGGAGGCTGAGGCGAGAGAATTGCGTGAACCCGGGAGGCGGAGGTTGCAGTGAGCCAAGATCGCCACTGCATTCCAGCTTGGGCAATAGAGCAAGACTCCATCTTAAAAAACAAAACAAAACAAAAGCCTGGGCATGGTGGCTCATGCCTGTAATCTCCGCACTGTGGCAGGTGGAGGTGGCTGGATCACAAAGTCTGGAGTTTGAGACCAGCCTAGCCAATATGGTGAAACACTGTGTCTACTAAAAATACAAAAATTCGCCAGGCATGGTGGCGGGCACCTGTTGTCCCAGCTACACAGGAGGCTGAGGCAGGAGAATTGCTTGAACCCGGGAGGTGGAGACTGCAGTGAGCTGAGATCACGCCACTGCATTCCAGCCTGGGTGACAGAGCAAGACTCAGTCTCAAAAAAAATTATTTAAAAAAAAATGTTACCCGTTGACTCTAAAATATATTGAGGGGTCCTCCCCCAATGACATAAAAATGAACAAGTGTGTAAACAGTTAAAAAGTTCCTTCTCAACTTTTTTTTTTTTTTTTTTTGAGCGACAGGGCTCTGTCTCCCAGACTGGAGTGCAGTGGTGTGATCTCAGTTTACTGCAAGCTCTGCCTCCCGGGTTCACGCCGTTCTCCTGCCTCAGCCTTTCAAGTAGCTGGGACTACAGGTGCCCGCCACCACACGCGGCTAATTTTTTTTTGTATTTTTAGTGGAGACAGGGTTTCTCCATGCTAGCCAGGATGGTCTCGATCTCCTGACCTTGTGATCTGCCCGCCTCCGCCTCCCAAAGTGCTGGGATTATACAGGCGTTAGCCACCACGCCTGGCGGAGATGGAGTTTCACTCTTGTTGCCCAGGCCGGAGTGCAGTATCCCAATCTCGGCTCACTGCACCTCTGCATCCCAGGTTCAAGTGATTCTCCTACCTCAGCCTCCTGAGTAGCCGGGATTACAAGCACCTGCCACCATGCCCAGCCGATTTTTATATTTTTAGTAGAGATGGGGTTTCATCATGTTGGCCAGGCTGGTCTCGAACTCCTGACCTCGGGTGATCCACCCGCTTTGGCCTCCCAAAGTGCAGGGATTACAGGTGTGAGCCACTGTGCCCAACCTTACTTAAGCTTTTTATATTGTAGTAGAAAATTTAAGTCTTACAATTTCCTTAAAATATTCCATAAACAATGTGTTGGAGTGATTTTACTCTTTTCTTGAAACATTGGTCATTTTTTTTTTTTTTGACTTTTTTTTTTTTTGAGACTGAGTCTTGCTCTGTCGCCCAGGCTGGAGTGTAGTGATGTGATCTTGGCTCATGGCAACCTGTGCCTCCCGGGTTCAAGGGATTCTCGTGCCTCAGCCTTATGGATAGCTGGGATTACAAGCGCATGCCACCATGCCCAGCTAATTTTTGTATTTCTAGTAGAGACAGGGTTTCACCATATTGGCCAGGATGGTCTTGAACTCCTGACCTCAAGTGATCCTCCTGCCTTGGCCTCCCAACGTGCTGGGATTACAGGCATTGAGCCACTGCGCCTGACCATACATTGTTCATTTTCTTATTTAAAACTAAGTGAGTAACCCTGACTGGTAAGTAGAAGCCTGAACTCAGTGACTCCAAGCTAAGTATAGTTTTGCCTGTAAAGGGAGATCATTGAAGGAGCGGCCGGTTCTGCCCGAGAGCCTCCTCTA
>NW_012099910.1:96811-98042 GCF_000951045.1 Mandrillus leucophaeus
TCAGCCTTCCCAAGTAGCTGGGATTATAGGCATGTGCCCTCAAACCTGGCTAATTTTGTATTTTTAGTAGAGATGGGGTTTCTCCGTTTGGGTCAGGCTGGTCTCGAACTCCTGACCTCAGGTGATCCGCCCACCTTGGCCTCCCAAAGTGCTGGGATTACAGGCGTGAGCCACTGCGCCCGGCTGACAATAACATGTTTAAAAGGTCTCAGTGGCGAATAGACTTCCATGTCACAAACGACGACGTTGGCCTCCTTCGGCTGTGTTTGGGCAAAGTATAAACCGTGTGAGAATTGTCATGTTCTGGGTTGTAGTTTCAGTGTGGGAGGGCAGTTCCTCAAGATGGAAAAACAAATCTCACAAAACTGTAGGAGCCACACTCACCTTTTATCACATTCCCCACAATGGTCTTTCACTTTTTTTCTGTGCTTAAATTTCTTTAAACATATATTATTTTGATTATATATATAGGGTGTATATGTGTGTGTGTGTGTGTATATATGTATGTGTGTATGTGTGTGTGTACACATACAGGTCTCACTCTGTCACCCAGGCTGGAGTGTAGAGGCCGAATGATAGGTCACTGCAGCCTCAACCTCCAGTGATCCTTCCACCTCAGCCTCTCGAGTAGCTGGGACTATAGGCATGCAACACCACACAAGGCCAATTTTTAAAATTTTTCTAGAGACTGAGTCTCACTACATTGCCCAGACTGGTCTTGAACTCCTGGGCTTAAGCAATCATTCCACCATGGTCTTCCAAAGTGTTTCGATTACAGATGTTGGCCATCAAACCCAGCCAAAAATATTTTTTAAAGAACTGTTACAACCGAATTATGAGCTATGGTTGTGCCACTGCACTCCAGCCTGGGCACTAAAGTGAGACCTTGTCTCCAAAAACAAAGCAAAACAAAAAATTGTATGACCTAATTAACTTCTAAGGTTGTGTCCTCTGTGTCCCCTTCCTGCCCTGTAAGCTATCACTGTTAAATATAATGGGTATTGAGAAAACTGTTAGATGTTAAGAAATTCCTATATATTCTCTAACTGAGAATAAGGTGTTCTGATGTGTCTCAATATTTCCTCACCCCTACCACCAGGGTCTAAACTAGCAAATCAAATCAGGACACCCACAAAGGACAGTTGGCCATTTTCAAATAGAAAATGAAATACCCCCGTTAGTGAGAGTAATCCAGTGATTTTAAAAAAGAGAAGTCAGACTGAGATGCAGC
>NW_012099910.1:98092-139700 GCF_000951045.1 Mandrillus leucophaeus
GTATTTTTAGTGGAGACAGGGTTTCACCATGCTAGCCAGGATGGTCTCGATCTCCTGACCTCGTGATCTGCCCGCCTCCGCCTCCCAAAGTGCTGGGATTATACAGGTGTTAGCCACCGCGCCTGGCGGAGATGGAGTTTCACTCTTGTTGCCCAGGCTGGAGTGCAGTGTCCCGATCGCGGCTCACTGCACCTCTGTATCCCAGGTTCAAGTGATTCTCCTACCTCAGCCTCCTGAGTAGCCGGGATTGCAAGCACCTGCCACCACGCCCGGCTAATTTTTATGTTTTTAGTAGAGATGGGGTTTCATCATGTTGGCCAGGCTGGTCTCGAACTCCTGACCTCGGGTGATCCATCTGCTTTGGCCTCCCAAAGTGCAGGGATTACAGGTGTGAGCCACTGTGCCCAATCTTACTTAAGCTTTTTATATTGTAGTAGAAAATTTAAGTCTTAAAATTTTCTTAAAATATTCCATAAACAATGTGTAGGAGTGATTTCACTTTTCTTGAAACGTTGGTCATTTTTGTTTTTTGACTTTTTTTTTTTTTTTTTTTTGAGACTGAGTCTTGCTCTATCGCCCAGGCTGGAGTGCAGTGATGTGATCTTGGCTCATGGCAACCTGTGCCTCCCGGGTTCAAGGGATTCTCGTGCCTCAGCCTTATGGATAGCTGGGATTACAAGCGCATGCCACCATGCCCAGCTAATTTTTGTATTTCTAGTAGAGACAGGGTTTCACCATATTGGCCAGGATGGTCTTGAACTCCTGACCTCAAGTGATCCTCCTGCCTTGGCCTCCCAACGTGCTGGGATTACAGGCATTGAGCCACTGCGCCTGACCATACATTGTTCATTTTCTTATTTAAAACTAAGTGAGTAACCCTGACTGGTAAGTAGAAGCCTGAACTCAGTGACTCCAAGCTAAGTATAGTTTTGCCTGTAAAGGGAGATCATTGAAGGAGCGGCCGGTTCTGCCCGAGAGCCTCCTCTACAGATGTCCCAGCCTGCTCACAATAGCCATAGACAGAGCATTTATACTTAGAGAAGCCGCGGAGCCCTGAAAACCTTGAAATCCACAGGCAGATACAGTTGGGATTGGCACAGAAGTGGGGTTGGGAAGCTCTTTCTGGGAATAGAGTTGTTGTTATTCCAAGGTTGTTTCTAGATTTTGTAAAATATGACAAATTTAGATTTAGGTAAGAAGTCTCTTAATTTTTTTGAGTCTCATTCTCTCACCCAGGATGTAGTACAGTGGTGCAGTCTCGACTCACTGCAACCTCTGTCTCCCATATTCAAGCGATCTTCCCACCACAGTCTCCCCTCCCTAGTAGCTGGGACTACAAACAGGCACCCCGATGCCCGGCTAATTTTGGGATTTTTAGTAGAGATGGGGTTTCACCATGTTGGCCAGGCTGTTCTCAAACTCTGGACCTCAGGTGATCCACCCATCTCAGTCTCCCAAAGTGCTAAAATTACAGGTGTGAGCCACTGTGCTTGGCAAGAAGTTGCTTAATTTTTTTTTTTTGAAATGGCATTTCGCTCAGTTCCCCAGGCTGGAGTCCAATGGCACGATCTCGGCTCATTGCAACCTCTGCCTCCTGGGTTCAAGCAATTCTCCTGCCTCAACCTCCCAAGTAGCTGGGATTACAGGCACCTGCCATCATGCCCAGCTAATGAATTTACTTAATTTTAAAGTAGTATTGCAACAAGGGGAAAGCACCAACTATAAGATGGTGGAGAATTTTAAAGGTTAGAGAGAAAAGGACTTTCATAAAGAAGAGAAAACAAGGTCAGAAAAAAACTGGGAAGGGGAGGGATAGAACGTGGTGAAAGTAGATGCTAGATCAGGGAATATTTTACGCAGAAGTCAGCCTGGTGATTTTGTTTGTTTGTTTGGTTTTCTTGAGGCGAGGTCTTGCCCTGTTGCCTAGGCTGGAGTGCAGTGGCACAGTCTCAGCTCACTGCAGCCTCCACCTCCGCCTCCGCCTCCCAGGTTCAAGCAATTCTCTCACCTCAGCCTCCTGAGTATCTGGGATTACGTGTGTACCACCACGCCTGGCTAATTTTTTATATTTTTTTATTTATTGTATTTATGTATTTTTTTTGTTTGACTCAAAGTCTAGTTTTGTTGCCGGGTGGAATGCAGTGGTATGATCTTGGCTCACTGCAACATCTGCCTCCTGGGTTCAAGCCGTTCTTCTGCCTCAGCCTCCCGAGTAGCTGGGACTACAGGCGCAGGCCAGCACACCTAGCTAATTTTTGTATTTTTAGTAGAGACAGGGTTTCACCATGTTGGCCAGGATGGTATTGATCTCTTGACCTTATGATCTGCCCACCATGGCCTCCCAAAGTGCTGGGATTACAGGCGTGAGCCACCACGCCAGCCTGAGTGCTATTTTAAATCATCCAGAATCAGCTGTGTATAATTCTCAGCAAAGTCAGTGATTTAGAAGCATACTTTGCAAATTGTGTCGTGTGCAACAATAAACTGGAGATCTTCTTGAAATGCAGATTCTCATTCAAGAGATCCGGGGTTGGTCTTTTGTTTCTGCATTTTTTTTTTGTTATTTATTTTTTTTTTAGAAAAAGTCTCGCCTATTCCTCACGCTGGAGTGCGGTGGCAATACTTCTGTCTCAGCTTTTTGAGTAGCTGGGATTACAGGTGTGTGCCTGTAATAATTCATGGAGAATATGAAATTGAGAGTTTTATAGGATTTGCAGGTTTATAGCATGATAGCAAGAATGGCAAAAATCTTTGTCTTCTTTTTGAGACTGAGTCATCTGTCACCCAGGATGGGGTGCAGTGGTGCGATCTGGGTTCACTGCAACCTCTGTCTCCCAGGTTTTAGTGATCTCCTGTCTCAGCCTTTTGAGTAGCTGGGATTGCAGGTATGCACCACAAAGTCTGGCTAATTTTGTATTTTTGATAGAGACATTTCACCATGTTGGTGAGGCTGGTCCTGAACTCCTCAATTTAAGTGATCCTCCTCCTTTGGAGTCCCAAACTGCTGAGATTACAAGCATGAGCCACCATGCCTGGCAACAATCTTTCTTGGACTATATTGACTATATACTAAATTTTATCCTAGCAATTTTTTATATATTAATGAACAATACAACAAAATAATTCATGAGAAGTAATAATATTCGTCCCTGTTTAATATGCATCCCTGGGCCAGACACAGTGGCTCACGCCTGTAATCCCAGCACTTTGGGAGGCTGAGGCGGGCGGATCACAAGGTCAGGAGTTCAAGACCAGTCTGGCCAACATCGTGAAACCCCATCTCTACTAAAAATACAAAAATTAGCTGGGTGTGGCGGCGGGCGCCTGTAGTTTCAGCTACTGGGGAGGCTGAGGCAGGAGAATCGCTTGAACCCTAGAGGCAGAGGTTGCAGTGAGCCGAGATCATACCATTGCACTCCAGCCTGCCAGCCTGGGCAACAAGAGTGAAACTCTGTCTCAAAAAAAAAAAAGAAAAGAAAAAAATATTTTGTCAAATATTTAGTACATAGTAGAGCTTTTTTTTTTTTTTTTTGAGACAGAGTCTTGCACCGTTGCCTGGGCTGGAGTGCAGTGGCACAATCTTGGCTCACTGCAACCTCCGCCTCCCGGGTTCAAGCAATTCTCCTGCTTCAGCTTCCCAAGTAGCTGGGATTACAGGTGCCCACCACCACGCCCAGCTAATTTTTTATATTTTTGGTAGAGAGGGGTTCTTCCATGTTGGTCAGGCTGGTCTCGAACTCCTGACCTCAGGTGATCTGCCCACTTTGGCCTCCCAAAGTGCTAGGATTACAGGCATGAGCCACTGTCCGGTGACTCTTTTCTTACCTGTGCTTTGCTAATAGTAGAGGTTGTGACCTATCTCTGGCTCCAGCACTTAGATATTATGACTCTCCTCCCCTGCCTGGTCTATGCCCACAGAAAAGAGAGTGACTTATCGCTAGGCTCAACACACAAGTGATTCGATTCTTCTTCATGATCCCAGCCCACACGGCTTATTGTGACATCTTTAGACCAATCACCTAGGTGATGTGACTCTCCTTTTCTTCCTGGGAACTGTCCATAATGAGGATTGTGACACATCACTTGGTCCAGCACTTATGTGATGTGACTCTCTTCTTTTGTCTGGGTCTATCAAATTGGGTGATTGTGTCATATAGCTTTACTCAGCACCTAGATAATGTGACTCTCCTGTTTCTCCTGAGTCCTACCTACAGAGGTCATTGCAACATATCTCTGAGCCCCTCATTTAGGTAATTTGACTCTCCTGCCTGGGCTCTGTGCTCAGTGATTTTTGTGACACATTTTTCGATTCAGCATCTAGGTAATGTGACTCTTCCCCACTGCTTGGACTCTGTCACAGAAGGTATTGTGATGTATCACTGGGCCTGACACTTGGGTGAAGATACTGTCTTCTCCTGCCTGGACACTGCATGAATTGTATATTTTGACATGTCACTGGGTTTAACACACGGGTGATTCAGCTCTCTCACATGTACCATGAGCATGGGTTATTGGGACATTTATTTTTGTTCATCACCTGAGTGATATGACTCCTCTCCCCCCGAGCCCTGTCAAAAGGAAAGATTGTGACATATCACTGAAACCAGAACTTAGGTGATGCGACTCTTCTATCTAGCAACCACATATTTTGGGAATTGTGGCATTTCACTGGGCCAAACACCTAAAAAATGAGAAGCTCCTGCCTCAGCCCTGTCCCCAGGGGTTCTTGTGACATATATCTGCATCCATTACATAAAAGATGTGATGCCTTTTCTGCCTGCACTCTGCCCGCAGGAAAGATTGTGACACACTGCAGGGCCCAGCCACCGGGTGATGTGTCTCTCCTGCATGTGCATAACTTTCAGGAGAAAATGGTAACACACCACTGGGTGAAAACCCAGATGACGTGACTCTCCTGCCTTGTCACAGCCCTCAGGGAAAAAATGTACATATCATTGGCCCAGCATCCAGGTGATATGACTCTCCTGGGTGCTTTCTGCCAGCAAGTTGGTTGGTAACATGTATCTCATCCCAGCTCACAGGTTTGATGATGACTCTAATACCTCATACCAGCCAATAGAAGAGATACTGTCTCACAGCTAGGCTTAGAAAAAGGAGTAAAATCCCGGGTCTCCTCTCTGCATGAAGGCTATAGAGAATCACCACTCTCTCGTATATTGTATAAAGCACTCGGATGGTACAGTGTACAGAGCATGTCATCATAGGACCCAGCAAACAGGTTAGATCATGTTTCATGGAAGCACTCCCTGCCAATTTTTAGAATTGTCATCCTCACACATGGTAAAAGCCCACTGATGAGGTCGTAATTCTCATCCACAGATGCAGTCCACAGTTAAAATTGTGACTATCATATGTGAACATGTGTGTTCACATATCATATGTGGCCACAGTTGAGATGGTGACTCATTTCTAAACCCAGCTCATAGGTGGCTGAGGACTCTTCTCCCTGGAGCCAGCCAATTGGAGAGATGTTGACTGTCATAGCTAGACTTAGGACCATGTTAGATCATGGGTCCAAAGCAGCGCAGAGTTCTCAGAGCAGGTTGCAACTCTCATGCACACCATATACAGTCCACAAGAGAGTGCCCTCACGGGGCCAAGCACACAGGTGAGATTGTGAAACATATTCACACCCAGTCAATACCAAAGATTGTCATTTACTTAAATAAACACACCCTACTTTTGAGGTTCTGAACCTCACTTTTGGAGGCAGTTGAATGTTGGAAAATTGACTCTCATTTGTGGATTTTGTCCATAGTTGGGTTAGTGACTCTTTAATCAAAATTCAGCACACCTTTGTGACTGTAACTTCACTATGGAGCTTTATTTATTTATTTAGAGATGAAGTTTCACTCTTGTAACCCGGGCTGGAGTGCAGTGGCCTGATCTCGACTCACTGCAACCTCTGCCTCCTGGGTTCAAGTGATTCTCCTGCCTGATTCTCCCGAGTAGTTGGGATTATAGGTGCCCACCACCCCACTGGCTAATTTTTTGTATTTTTAGTAGAGCTGGGGTTTCACCATGTTGGTCAGGCTGGTCTTGAACTCGTGACCTCTAGTGATCCGCCCACCTTGGCCTCCCAAAATGCTGGGATTACAGGTGTAAGCCACCATGCCCAGCCTAAGGCACATAATTTGCAAAGGAAATTGAGGTTCTTGCACAAATCCAGTCCACCACTGAGATTGTGACCCCTGTACTTAGACCCAACATGCAGGAGGTGTTGACTCTCATCCCTTGACTGAGGACAAGCGTGTAATTGTTAATGTCATCACAAGACCTTTCGACAAGTGTAATTGTGACATACACCTTGGCCCAGCATCTGAGTTATTTGTCTCTTTCCTGGGCCCAGCTCATAGTGACATATCACTGGACCTAGACCCTTGGTAATGTGATTCTATTCTGCCTTGATACAGCCCATAGGGGTCATTGTGACATCACTGGGCATTGCACCCAGGTGATGTGAGTCTCCTCCTCTGCCTTGGTGCTGCCCACAGGTGTATTGTGACATATTGCTGGGTGTATGTTATGTGACTCTTTTGTTTGTGCCCTAAACACATAGGCCATTGTAACGTTGCTGAATCCAACACCCAGGTGATGTAACGCTTCATCCTGGACCTGTCTACAGAGGGGATTTTAATATATGTCTTCACCAATCACCCAGGAAATGTGACTTTTTATTCCTGCCTGTTCTCCACTCACAGGGGATATTGGAACATATTGTTGGGTACAGCACCTAACTGATGTGACTTTTCTTTTTTCTAGGTTCTGCCGACAAAGGAGATTATGACATATTGCTGGGCCTAACACTAAGGTGATGTTACAGCTTTGGCTGTGCCCTTGGAAGGCATTGAGACATACTGCTGTGCCCAGCACCAAGATGATGTGAGTTCTCTGCCTGAACCCTGACCACAGGAAGCATTGTGACCTACCTATTGACCCACTGCAATCTCTCCTATGGGAAAAGCACAGATAAATGCCCTCTTTTACCTACATGATTTGACATTCCTCTACTGCCTGGGCCATGCCCACAGAATAGAGTGATTTATCGCTGGACCAAGCAGTGATGTAATTATTCTGCTTGGTCCTTGCACACACAAGTCACTGTGATACATGTTTGGACCCATAACCTAGATGATGTGCCTCCTCTTCTGGGGTTTGTCCACAGCGGCAATTGTGATATATCGCTTGACGTAGCTCCTAGGTGATGTGACTCTTCTTTCATGCTTGGGCCCTTCCCACTGGGATGATTGGAACATAAAGCTGAGCCCAGCACCTAGGTTATGTGACTCTCTTCTTGTTTATGAGCCCTACCCACGGGAGGCATTGTGACATATCTCTAGGCCTCTCACTTAGGTAATATGACTTTTTTGCCTAGGCCCTCCCCTCCAGAAATATTGTGAAATATTTCTGGACCAAGAACCTAGGTGATATGACTCTCCTCTCCTGCTTGGGACTTGCATACATGGCGTGTTGCAACACGTCTCTGAGTCCAACACCAGGGTGATGTGACTGCCCTGCATGGATGCTCCCACGGAAATATTATAACATCTCTTTATTCATTATCTAGGTAATGTGACTCTTCTCTTCTGCTTAAGGCCTGCCAAAAGAAAAGATTGTGACAGATCACCGGACCCAGCACCTAGGTGATGTGACTCCCCTCATTTGCCTGAGACCTGCTATATTTTGGATATTGTGACATACAACCGGGACAAACACCTAGGGGCTGGAAGGCTTCTGCCTGAGTCCCTCCCACAGGAGACCTCGTGATGTTTTTTTTGTTGGTTTTTTGTTTTTTTGAGATGGCGTTTTGTTCTTGTTGCCCAGACTGGCATGCGGTGGCGCGACCTCGGCTCACCGCAACCTCTGCCTCTCGGGTTCAAGCGGTTCTCCTGCCTCAGCCTCCCGAATAGCTGGGATTACAGGCATCTGCCACCGTGCCCGGCTAATTTTCTATTTTTAGTAGAGACAGAGTTTCTCCATGTTGGTCAGCCTGGTCCCGAACTCCTGAAATCAGGTGATCCACCTGCCTCGGCCTCCCAAAATGCTAGGATTACAGTTGTGAGCCACCAGCTTTGTGATGTATTTCTGCATCCATCATGCAGGAGATAAAACCCTGTATTTTTGCCTGCATCCTGCCCACAGGGAAGATTCTGACATATGGTTGGGCCCGGCAACCAGTCGTTGTTGTGTCTGTCATATCTGGGCCCAGCACCCAGGGGATCTCACTCTTCTACCTGTGCCCTGCTTTCAGGAGGGGATTGTAACATCCCTGGTGAAGCCCCCAGTGATGTGATTCTCCTGCTTTTGTGACATAGCCCTGGCCCAACACATAATTGATGTCACTCTTGCATTTGCTCTTTCCATACAGGTAGGATTGTGACATATATCTGGCCAAGCATGCAGATGTAATGGTAACTGTCATACCTTGCAGAAGCCAATAGGAGAGAGAATGTTGCCCTCAGCTAGGCTGAGGAAAATGAGGAAGTCCTCCTGTACAAAAGTCATAAAGAATTAGTACTCTCTCACATCTATAAAGCCCTAGTGTGTACAGAGAATGTCATAACAGGGTGCAGCACACAACTGAGATTGTATTTGTCCTATGCACACCACACCAACCTTTACAGTTGTCACCCTGATCCATTGACAGAGTCCACTAGTGAGGTCCTGAATCACATGTGAACACAGTCCACAGTTGGAATCGTGACTGTTATATGTGAACATCTGGCTACAGCTGGGATGGTGACTGATTTCTAAATCCAGCTCATAGGAAGGTGAAGATTCTCCTATCTGGACTCAATTAGAGAGACGTTGACTCTCATATCTGGGCTTAGAACCACAGGAAAGATTCTGGAGCTCCTTCTTGTGCAAAGGTCACAGAGGATTACCAATCTTGCATATTGTATAAAGTCCTCAGGTGACACAGAGAGTGTCTGTCCAATGCACACCCGGGCAACAGTAAGGATTGTCATTCTCCCATGTAAACACATCCCACTGTTGAAGTTCTGAATTTCACAGAGGCTGTCAAAAGTTGGATAATTGCCTCTCGTGTGGATCTGGTCCACAGGTGGGTTAGTGACTTCTAGACCAAGAGTCACCACACGTGTAAGTCTGTGACCGCACTAAGAAGATACAGTCTGCAGAAGAAACTGTGGCTCTTTTGCACACATTCTGTCGATCATTGAGATTGCGACTCATGTACTTAGACCCAACATACGGGAGGTGTTGACTTTCATACCTTTAGAACCTGGACATGTTTGGAATTTCTAATCTAATCCCTGGACTTGCCTGCAGGTGTGATTGTATGCATCTGCAGGGCACCTTAGTGATCAGACTCTCCTGCGTTGGCCAGGCCCACAAATGAGATTGTGACATATGGTTTGACTCTGGACCTCCAAGATGTGACTTTTTTCCAGCCTTGGAGCTGTCCACAGGGTGCATTGTGACATATTCCTAAGCCCTGCACTCAGGTTATGTGACTCTCCTTTTTTGCTTAGGCCTGAATATTTTTCATGTTAAGACATATTGCTAGGTCCAACACCTATAAAATGGGAGACTGCCACCTGGGCCCTTTCTACAGAGGGCCTTGTGACAGACCGCTGCATCAGTAACCTGGGAGATGTGACTCTCCATTTTTACCTGTACTCGTCCCACAGAAAAAACTGGCTGGCCCAGGTACCAGGTGATATGTGTCTGCTGCCTGGGCCTGGACCACAGAGGGCATTGTTACTGATTGCTGGGCTCAGCACCCAGGTGATGTGATTCTGCTGCCTGTGTGCTGCTTTCAGGAGAAGGTTGTAACTTATTCCTGGCTGAGTATTCAGGTGATGTCACACTTCTGACTGGTCTCTGCCCTCAGAAAAGGTTGTGTCAAGCCAGGCCTGGTGGCTCATGCCAGTAATACCCAGCACTTTGGGAAACCGAGGTGGGTGGATCGCCTGAGGAGTTTGAGACCAGCTGGCCGACATGGTGAAACCCCGTCTCTACTAAAAATACAAAAATCAGCCGGGTGTGGTGGCAGCCGCCTGTAATCTCAGCTATTCGGGAGCCTGAGGCAGGAGAATTGCTTGAACCCAGGAGGGGGAGGTTGCAGTGAGCCAAGATCATGCCACTGCACTCCAGCCTGGGCAGCAGAGCAAGACTCTGTCTCGGGGAGAAAAAAAAAAAATTACAAAAATTAGCTGGGCATGGTGGCATGTTCCTGTAGTCCCAGCTACTTGGGAGACTGAGGCACAAGAATCATGTACTTGAACCTAGGAGGCGGAGGTTGCAGTCAGCTGAGACTGTGCCATTGCACTCCAGCCTGGGCAACAAGAGCGAAACTCCATCTCAAAAAAAAAAAAAAAAAAGGTTGCGTCATATTCCTGGCTAAAAACCCAGATGATGCGACTCTCCTCTCTCCCTATTCACAGGCAGGATTGTAATATACATTTTTTTTTTTGAGACAGTTTCATTCTGTCCCCCAGGCTGGAGTGCAATGGCATGATCTTGGCTCACTGAAACCTCCACTTCCTGGGTTCAAGCAATTCTCCTGCCTCAGCCTCCTCAGTAGCTAGGAATACAGGCGTGAGCCACCACACCTGGCTGATTTTTGTATTTCTAGTAGAGACAGGGTTTCCCAATGTTGGTGAGGCTGGTCTCAAACTCTTGAGCTCAGGTGATGCACCTGTCTCGACCTCCCAAAGTGCTGGGATTACAGGTGTGAGCAACTGCGCCTGGCCTGTAAAATATATCTTGACCTAGATCACAGATGCAATGATTACTCTCATACCTCACACTATCTAATAGGAGAGATGCTGTCTCTCTCTCTTTTTTTTTTTTTGGAGACAGTTTCGTTCTTGTTGCCCAGGCTAGACTGCAATGGCGTGATCTCCGCCCACTGCAACCTCTGCCTCCCAGGTCTAAGCGATTCTCTTGCCTCAGCCTCCCAAGTAGCTGAGATTACAGGCATGTGCCACCATACCCAGCTAATTTTGTATTTTTAGTAGAGATGGGGTTTCTCCATGTTGGTCACGCTGGTCTCAAACTCCCAACCTCAGGTGATCTGCCCACCTCAGCTTCCCAAAGTGCTGGGATTACAGGCATGAGCCACTGCACCCAGCCCAACCAAGATGCTGTCTCTTACAGCTAGGCCTAGAGTCATGAATAGGATTCTGGGTCTCCTTGTACAAAGGTCATAACGAATTACCACTTTCTTGCATACTATATAAATCTCTTGTGGTGCAGAGAGTGTCATTACAGGGTTCAGCATACAGGTGAGATTGTGGTTCTCATATACACTCCCGGCCAACTGTTAGAATTGTCACCCTCACACGTAGACAGAGCCCACTGGTGAGGCCCTGAATCTCACACACATACACAGTCTACAGTTAAAATTGTGACTGTCATATGTGAACATCTGGCTAGAGTTGAAATAGTGATTTATTTCTAAATCCAGTTCATAGGTGAGAATTCTACCTGTCTAAGCCCAGGTAGGATAGTCAACATGTCCCTAATTGGCTGGGGGACATGTTGACTCTCCTACCTGGGCTTAGGGCCAAACAGTTCATGGAAGGGATGAAGGCTCTCAGCTCTCATGCACAGATTCAGTTGGTGAGATTGTCACTAGCACACTTAGACCCAACATACAGAATGTGGTGACTCACATGTCTAGAACTGGGACATGTGCAGGATTTTTAATTACTGGACCTTCTTGCAGGTGTGATTGTGACATATGTCTTTGTTATGCACTGGAGTGCTTTGATGCTTCTGTCTTGGTTCAGCCCGAAGTGAAGATTGTGATGTATCACTGAACCCAGCATCTCGGTGATGTGACTTTTGTTTTTGGACACCACAAATTTTGGGTATTGTCAAATATTGCTGGATCGTGTACCTATGTTATGTGACTCTCCAACCTGTGTCCTGCATGTTGTGCCATATTGCAGCACAATGTTTCACATTAGACATCATTACATATTGCTGGGCTCAACACCCAGGTGATGGAACGTTATTTTCCTGGGCCCTGACTACAGGGGGCTTTGTGACATAACTGAATGCCCATAACCATGGTGATGTTACTCTTCTCCTGCCTGGTCTCTGCTCACAGGGAAATTGTGACATACCATTGGCTTAGCATCTTGGTGATGTGACTCTCCTCTTTTTTCTCAGGCCCCACATATTTGGGTATTGTGACATACTCAGATGTGACACTGGGCTCAACACCTAAGGGATGGGGAGTCCCCTACCTGGCTCCTTCCTCCAGGGGGCATTGCGATATACCTCTGCACAGGTATGTCACAGTTATTACGTAGGAGATGTGACTCTCCTCTTCTGCCTGCACCCTGCCTACAGTGAAAATTGTGGCACATTTCTGTGGCCAGCAACCAGGTGATGTGTTTCTCCTGCCTGGATCTTTATTACAGAAAAGATGGTTGACATATCACTAGGCCCAGCATCTAGGTGATGTGACTCTCTTCTGCCTGGTCCCTGCTTACAGGAACATTGTAGCATATTGCTATGCCCAGCACTTTTCTCTTCTTTTAGGTTTTGCCTGCAGGAGACTTTGTGACATTGCTGGGCCCTGCACTGACATTATGTGACTCTTCTGTCTCTGTTTTGCCTACTTGGGCCACTGTGACATATTGCTGGGTCCAACATCCAGGTGATGTAACTTTTATGCCTGGGTCCTGGCATCTGAGGACATTGTCTTTGCACCAATCACACAGGTGATGTGATTTTCTTCTGTTACCTGGTCTGTGCACACAGGAAAAATTGTGACCTTGGCCAGGCGCAGTGACTCACGCCTGTAATCACAGCACTTTGGGAGGCCGAGGTGAGTAGATACCTGAGGTCAGGAGTTCAAGACCAGCGTGGCCAACATGGTGAAACGCTGTCTTAAAACACAAAAATTAGCTGGGCATGGCGGCAGGCACCTGTAGTTCTAGCTACACAGGAGGCTGAGGCAGGGGAATCGCTTGAACCGGGGAGGTGGAGATTGCAGTGAGCCGAGATGGCACCACTGCACTCCAGCCTGGGTGACAGAGCGAGACTCCATCTCAAAAAAAAAAGATTGTGACCTTTTGCAGCACATAGCTGATTTGACTGTGCTTTGTGGAGTACACCAAGCAGGTTGTCAAACTGATAGTCCCTTTACTGAAATTTTATTTCCACGATGGTGTTGGAGGGGCAGCAGCAGAATCTATGCCTTTTCTCCTAAAGTGTGCGAGAGTCTGTGGTCCTGAGTATCTCACACAGATGTGGCAATTTATGTGATGTTCTAATTAAGACCATTGGTACAGAAACAGATTCAGACGTCTTCTCGGAAATAATGCATTGTTTAGCAAAGTGCATTGAAGTAATGGGAGACGGATGCCTTAGTAATGAACACTTTGAAGAACACCTTTGCCACATGTCCTCAGGACCTTCTGAGGGCTGTGTCATGGGGCATGGTCACTCATATTTGACTCTGAATAAATTTCTTCAAATATTTTAAAGAGTTTAACTCTTCATTGACACAGCTGATGTATGGAGCACGCTTGCTGTGCCAACCAGTGTTTCAAAGCTGTTTAGATATTTTTGCTCATTAAATCTTCATCAGCAAAAACTGGAGGTAAGCTTAATGATTCCTCGTGTCACAGACAAGGTAACTGAAAGAAGAAAAAATTTAGGAACTTGCCCAAAGTCAGCCAGGTAGGAAGTGGCTGAGCTAATAGTTGATTAAACAACTATTCATTGATCACCTGCCATGGGCTGAGCACTGTGATTGGCACTGGGAATATAGTGGTAAACAAGACATAGCTCCCCGGAACAAAACTATAAGAAAGTAAACAACAAACACCAAGATTATATCAAAGATGTGAAATGCCAGAACGTGCTGCTGCTATAAAGAATTCCACAGGGTTATTGGGGGTAGATTGTAATTAAAAGGAGGTGGGTAAAGCAAAGCTTTCCAGAGAGGGCTAAAGCTGAGCCAGGTCTGGATGCTCTTATCAATGTGAGTACTTAGAGTTTGTCTCAGTTTATTTGCAGCCCCTAAAATCTAGAATTTGTCTCAGTTTCTTCGTATGCAGCCCCTAAAATCTTTGGAATGTCTGAAAAGAGAAGCGTCTTTTGTATGTTAATGAGATGACTTCTGGCTGGAGGCTTCTGGACAGCCTCAGGACCAGGGTTGATTGCCAGAGAAACCAATTGTGTAACAGAGCATTAAAACTCAGCTGGCCCGGCATGGTGGCTCCTGCCTGTAATCCCAGCTCTTTGGGAGGCGGATCACCTAAGGTCAAGAGTTCAAGACCAGCCCAGCCCAAACGGTGAAACCCCATCCCTACTAAAAATACACAAATTAGCTGGGTGTGGAGGTGAGCGCATGTAATCCCAGCTACTTGGGAGGCTGAGGCAGGAGAATCCCGGGAGGCGGAGGCTGCAGTAAGGTGAGATCAAGCCACTGCACTCCAACCTGGGTGACAGAGCAAGACTCCATCTCAAAACAGAAAAACATTTCTTACCTCCTTGGATGGTAGAGAAGCAATCTGGGCTTTGTAAAAGTAAAAAGAGTACCTTATTTGATTCAACTAAGTAAATTGTTAAAGGGGCATATCAATGAAAAGCTCTTCCACCCTAGCCTCACTAGTTAAGTACCAGTTAGGGGAAGTTTTTTTGGTATCCTGAAATTGCTTTCTGCCTTTCCATGCATATCATTAAGAAAGGGCACACTCTTAAACCAATCTGTAACCTCATACCATTCTCAAAAAAAAAAAAAAAAAAAAAATTAAGGTTAATTTTAAGTTTATACCAAAAGTGCACAATTTAGCAATTTAGCTGTTTTCATCAAGCCAACAATATTTTACAAGCTTACGCAAGCCAAGATTATTCTGTCTTGTGCTGGGTTTTATCATTTATAACCCTTAGGGCAAATCTTAGAGTATTCTTGCAGGAATAATCATAAAACCACTTTTTTTTTTTTTTTTTTTTTTTGAGATGGACTCTCACTCTGTCACCCAGGATAGAGTACAGTGGTGCAATTTCGGCTCACTGCAAACTCTGCTTCCTGGGTTAAAGCTGTTCTCCTCCCTCAGCTTCCTGAGTAGCTGGGATTACAGGCATGCACAACCATACCTGGCCAACTTTTGGTATTTTTAGTAGAGACAGGGTTTCACCATGTTGTCAAGGCTGGTTTCGAACTGCTGACCTCAAGTGATCCACCCGCCTTGGCCTCCCAAAGTGCTGAGATTATAGGCATGAGCCACTGCACCGGGCCAAAACCCCCTTGATTAAAAAATTGTTGCTGGGCCCGGTGGCTCACAACTGTAATCTCAGCACTTTGAGGGGCTGGGGCAGGTGGATCACAAGGTCAGGAGTTCAAGACCAGGCTGGCCAAGATGGTGAAACCCCGTCTCTACTAAAAATACAAAAATTAGCCAGGCGTGGTGGCAGGTGCGTGTAATCCCAGCTACTCGGAAGGCTGAGGCAGAGGTTGCAATGAGCCCAGATCATGCCACTGCACTCCAGCCTGAGCGACAGAGTGAGACTCCATCTCAAAAAAAGTTAACAAAATGCTAACAATATTTAAGACATTGCTGATACTATTTTACCAATAATTTTAAAGTTGCCTTATTTGTTAAAGATTATACGTAAGTCACATAAACTTTTTTTTTTGTTTTGAGATTGCCCAGGCTGGAGTGCAGTGGTGCCATCTCAGCTCACTGCAAGCTCCGCCTCCTGGGTTCACGCCATTCTTCTGCCTCAGCCTCCCGAGTAGCTGGGACTACAGGCACCCGCCACCACGCCCGCCTAATTTTTTGTATTTTTAGTAGAGAGGGGGTTTCACCGTGTTAGCCAGGATGGTCTCGATCTCCTGACCTCGTGATCCACCCGCCTCAGCCTCCCAAAGTGCTGAGATTACAGGCATGAACCACCGTGCCCAGCCTCTAATTTTTTATTTCTGATTTAAAGTTGGATGTCTTGGCCCGGCGCCGTGGTTCACTTTGGGAGGCCGAGGTGGGCGGATCACGAGGTCAGGAGAAGGGGACCATCCTGGTTAACACGGTGAAGCACCGTCTCTACTAAAAATACAAAAAAATTAGCTGGATGTGGTGGCACGCGCCTGTAATCCCAGCTACTGGGGAGACAGAAGCAGGAGAATAGCTTGAACCCGGGAGGTGGAGGTCGCAGTGAGCCAAGATCGCATTGCGCTGCTGCACTCTGGCCTGGGCGACAGAGTGAGACTCTGTCTCAAAAATAAAGTTGGATGTCTTGTAAGATAATGCTGAGTAATGCAGAAATACATATAGACATTTATGCATGTGATTTGTCCTTATACTCACACAGACCCCCCACATCACAAAAGAAAACAGGTAACTACAGCCTGACCATTAGGGCCAAGATCAAATAGCAAAATAAGTTTGCCTTTAATCTGTTTTCTTCATATATAAACATAGGAGGTCAAGACTGTGGACAGGGCTGGGCTCATGCCTGTAATCCCAGCACTTTCGGAGGCCGAGATGGGTGGATCACGAGGTCAGGAGTTCAAGACTAGCCTGGCCAAGATGGTGAAACTCTTGTCTCTACTAAAAATACAAAAATTAGCTAGGCATGGTGGTGGGTGCCTATAATCTTAGCTACTCAGGAGACTGAGGCAAGGAATTGCTTGAACCCAGGAGGTGGAAGTTGCAGTGAGCCCAGATCGTGCCACTGCACTCCATCCTGGAGGAGTGCAGTGGCTCATGTCTGTAATTCCAGCACTTTGGGAGGCGGGGGTGGGCAGATCACCTGAGGTCAGGAGTTCGAGACCAGCTTGACCAACATGGAGAAACCCCATCTCTACTAAAAATACAAAAGATTAGCTGGGCGTGGTGGTGCATGCCTGTAATCCCAACTATTTAGGAGGCTGAGGTAGGAGAATCACTTGAACCCCGGGGGTGGAGGTTGTTGTGAGCCGAGATCGCGCCATTGCACTCCAGCCTGGGCAAAAAGAGCGAAACTCTGTCTCAAAAAAGACTGTGGACAGATATGAAGATATAGAGTTTTTTCTCCTGTCACCTCATCAGTTTTTGTTCACTGTCTAATCTCTGGAAGGAAGGTGGGCAACAGGTGGCCAGCAGTGGTCTGTGTGTGGTTATCTTATTCTTGCTGCTTTCTGCTTTTTTTATGACCACTATCTGTTCCAACCTGGGAACTGAGGAGAGATGGTAGGAAGAGGCTTTCCCCCACCTCTGACGTGCAGGCCCTTCATTCAGCTGACATCTCAGCCGCACTTCAATATGGCAGCTATTGGCCACGTGTGGCTACTGGGTGCGTGGAATGTCACTGGTCTAAACTGCGATATGCTAGAAAGGTAAAATACAGAGTTAGTTTCAAAGATTTAGTTTATATATATATATAAAACTTTATATTATATATATAAACTTTATATATATTTCATTATTGAAATAATGAAATTTATATATATTTCATTATTGCTCACAAACTGATAATATTTTGGATATATTGGGTAAATTAAATTGTTACATCAACTCCACCTTTTTCTTGTTTCTTTTTAAAGTTGGCTACTAGAAAGTTTAAAATTCACATGTGGCTTATATTTTATTTCAGAGGGGTTGCCTTTTTAAAAAAATCTCAGGCTGCTTGCTCAAATGCCAGAAGCCAGGAAGATCATCAAAACTGAAATTTTAAAATTATTGTTATATATTTTTCCTTTGTGAATAGCCATATAGTATATTATTTATAAATACATGAAACCTTATACACGAGGTTAAATGCAAATACCCTCCGGAGTGGGCCTGGCTCAGCTCAGGGAGGAAGGCCTGCCTGAAAAGGCTGCAGCTTAGGCTGTCACTCTTACTTCATTCAGTCCAGCATTTGGTCACGTCTTCTGTCACTCAAGGCCTGAAGGGGCCGGGCCTTAGACGTTTTCCAATCAGGAACGCTGAGCTGGGGACTGTCCAATCAGGCACGCAGCTGGAGCGGACAGGGCGGCTTCCGGGATTTGGCGGGGCCTTTGTCTCTCGCTGCAGCTGGAGCTCTTGGTCTCGTCTTCCCTGCTCTGAGTCTCCCTGCTCCTAGAGGCCCAGCCTCTGTGGCCCTGTGACCTGCAAGTATTGGGAGATCCACAGCTAAGACGCCAGGGTCCCCCTGGAAGCCTAGAAATGGTGAGAGTGGCGGCTCCGACATCCGGAGAGAGAGGGAGGGGCTGGTTGGAACCGGTGGGAAGTGGCTGTGGCGGACTGGGGCCTCCCCTCAGTCGTCTCCGCAAACTGCGCCCCGAGTTCTTGCCCAGTTCGGCCTCAGTCCCCTTCAGCCATAAGATGGCGGCAGCGCTGATGGCCGGGTCCCCGGGCGTCTTGTCTGTTCCCTGTGCAGTGACTGTGCCCTGACCTGGAGCCCTCTGGGTAGCTCTGCACCCGCAGCGCCGCGTCTCTCCCGGATTGTGCAGGGACCACGGGAGGGTAGTCGGGAGAATCCTGACTCGGCGTGCGGGTTCGTGAATGGGAAGAGCTTTAGTCCGCTGCGTTTCCAGTTCATCTTTCCCCCTATTAAAAATTTATGGCAGGCAGGGCGCGTTGGTTCACGACTGTAATCCCAGCACTTCGAGAGTACGAGGCTGGCGGATCGCCAGAGGCCAGGAGTTCGAGACCAGCCTGGCCAACGTGGCGAAACCCCGTCTATACTAAAAATACAAAAATTAGCCTGGCGCAGTGGCCCACACCTATAATCCTAGCACTTTGGGATACTGTGGCACGCGGATCACGAGGTCAGGAGTTCAAGATCAGCCTGACCAACATGGTAAAACCCCGTTTCTACTAGAAATACAAAAACTTAGCCTGGCGTGGTGGCGCGGTCCTGTAATCCCAGCTACTCAGGAGGCTGACGCAGGAAAATCGCTTGAACCCGGGAGGCGGAGGTTGCAGTGAGCCGAGATCGCGCCATTTGCCCTCCAGCCTGGGTGACAGAGCAAGACTCAATCTCAAAAAAAAAAAAAAAAAAGCCGAGCATAGTGGCGCATGCCTATAATCCCAGCTAGTCGGGAGGCTGAGGCGAGAGAATCGCTTGGACCCGGGAGGAGGTTGCAGTGAGCCAAGATCGCCCCACTACACTCCAGCCTGGGCGTCAGAGTAAGACTCTGTCTCAAAAAAACATAAACAAAACCAAAAAAATGGCAGTCTCCGCAAAAATATTAAATAATTTCATCAAAGAGTGGTTCAAAAATTTTAGATCACCCCTGTGGGTTGTAGTTTTTGGTTCATAAGAGGGCCTTGAAAGACTTTTATAAGGTACATGATGCAAAAATCCCAAATTCAATAATTGGTTAGGTACAGTTATGTTTTTTCTGTCTTCCTGTCTTTGTTTCTCTCCTCTTCTTTTTAGTGGTTTTTTTTTTTTTTTTTTTTTTTTTTTTACCGAGTCCTGCACTGACGCCCAAGCTGGAGTGCAGTGGTAGGATCTGCAACCTTCGCCTCCCAGGTTCAAGCGATTCTCCTGCCTCAGCTTCCTGAGTAGCTGAGATTATAGGCTTCTGCCACCACGCTCAGCTGATTTTTATATTTTTAGTAGAGACGGAATTTCTCTATGTTGGACAGGCTGGTCTCAGCCTCCTGACCTCAGGCGATCCACCGGCCTCGGCCTCCTTAAGTGGTAGGATTACAGGCGTGAGCCAGCGCTCCCCGCCTTAGTTTCTTAGTTTCTTAATTTTCACCTCGAGGGTACTAATTTCCTGGTTATGTAATTGGAGCTTAATTGACAGTTTGTAGTTAGTTAAGCCTGAATTTTGTTTCCTCTAATGTAGTAATTTACCAAAAAAAAAAAAAAAAATGCATTTGAGTTAGATTTTTTTCAAAGCAGGAATCCAGGGCCTAGATTTCCACCTCAGACTAAACTGCCTGCCACTTAACTATTTTCATACTCCACAGAGGACTGATTTTCCCCTACATTTTCTACAAGTGTTCCAAGCAGAGTCTCCCGTGTGTCCCCCAGTTCTCCTTACCTCCAGCCTAACTCTGGCTTGAAGTAAAAACGCATAGTAAATTTCCGGTTCTGACAATCTCAAGAACTGAAAATTTAGTATTTTACTTCAAGGAACTGTCAACTTTCTCTCCCTAATTCACATTATGAACTATTTGTCCTTTAGTGTACGTTTTTCATACTGTATTTTAATTATTTACGGACAACACATTGTAAACATTTTAAAAATTTATTTTCTGTTTTTAAATATTTTCCATGAGAAGAAAGCAAAGAGTAATCTCCTGACACTGTATTGTAAAAAATCTGTGCCTGTTTTCCTTTTATCTTCCTGAGCACAGAGATCATGTTTTAGGGGTCAGTGGTTTTTGGAAACTTTATGGGGTGATGTGTCCTCAGCCACCCTTTAGTTTTTTCTTGGTCCTGTACTGTCTGAATAAACCAAAATACCCACCGTGTCTGTCTGCTAGAGTTAATATTAGCTCTTGGGTCATTTTCTCTTACAGAACAAGCTGAGGTATGGAGTGTAGCCTCTCAAGGAAGCCAGTGAATGCCCTGGGGCTTAGAGGAATCTCCTGGTGTATTCTTCCTTTGAAAAGCTAACCCTTTGAGACATTAAGATTATTTTTATCCAAGCCAGCTTTCATTTCTTGGAGACACATTGCTGGTCAGCGATCAGATGCTGGTATTGAGGGGAAAACAGAAATAATTTCTGCCACCCGGATTCTCTAAGATTTGTGAAAAAAAATCGTATCCCCAAAGACAGAAAAAAACCTGACCTCAGTGAGATAGTACAAGAACTTGCCAAGTAAAATGCATTTGGGGCGCTCATTGGGGTGTAATGCAGTGTCTCCTGAGAGGGTGGTCACTGGGCACTTAAGTGAGCAAGATGGAGTGGGAGAATCTCTCCAGGATTTGGATGGTCTGACTTGACATATGAGTCAGACACATTGGTTTTCTAATCAACACTGCCACTCCTTTGTTTTGTCACCTTGAAAAGATCTATTCACTTATATTGACTCTTTTAAACTGTAAATTGTAGTTTATTAGTAGAGCTTGAAAGGTAAGAAAATATGTACAAAAACATAAAATAGGCGGGTTTCAAAAAATATCTAATCATATATTCCATTGTTAAAAATTCTCTTTTTTTTTTTCCCCCAGTGTGAGTTTAGAAATTTTCTCAGGTGTGTTTTTTATTTTTTGAAACGGAGTCTTGTTTTGTTGCCCATGCTGGAGTACGGTAGCATGATCTTAGCTCACTGTAGCCTCTGATTCCCGGGTTCAAGCGATTATCCTGCCTCAGCCTCCTGAGTAGCTGGGATTACAGGTGCACGCCACCATGCCCGGCTAATTTTTGTATTTTTAGTAGAGATGGTGTTTCGCCATGTTGGCCAGGCTGATCTTGAACTCCTGACCTCAGGTAATCCGCCCACTTCGGCCTCCCAAAGTGCTGGGATTATAGGGGTGAGTCACTCAGGTGTGTTTTTATGCCTGGGTGTTTTCAAACAGAATTTCAAGGGTTAGCTTTTAGAGAGCTATCAAGGGAAAGAATAAGGAAAATCTCTCTTCCATTTTGGCTGTAGAAAATGAATACACAAGAAAATGTGTATTCATTCACATTTCACAAGAAATGTGGTGGATAATTGCTGAGTTACATAGATTCATAAAAACATCAGTTCCTCTTATTGCAGGGTAAGTTTCTGAGAGTCGATATCTCTGTTCTATATCTTGTAATCTTGATGTATGAGTTTAATGCTAATTTTTTTTTTTCCTCTGAGACAGAGTCTTGCTCTGTCACCCAGGCTGGAGTGCAATGGCGCGAGCTTGGCTCACAGCAACCTCCGACTCCTAGGTTTAAGCAATTCTTCCTCAGCCTCCAGCATACCTGGGAATACAGGTGCATGCCAGCTAATTTTTGTATTTTTAGTAGAGACAGGGGCTTCAGCAGGTTGGCCAGGCTGTTTGTTATTGAACTCCTGATCTTGTGATCTGCCCACTTCGGCCTCCCAAAGTGCTGGGATTACAGGTGTGATCTACCGCGCCTGGCCAATGCTAAATTTTATAAGATAAAACTTGGTAGGTACCTCCTAGAAGTGTCCCCATATGACTAATTGTTTACTACATGATTCATAATGGAGATAATAAAGTAGTACATTTATTGTCTGAAAGAAATAGATTCTTTTGCTTTTCTTGTTGAGGTATAAAATGTAAGCACCTTAAGTTTTTTTTCTTTTGTATGAGCACTGTGTTTGAGTAATTTTACTGGATTTTTCAAACACTTGGTTTCAAAACCTGAGTGAATAACTCTTACTTGAAAATTAAAACTTGAGCCCAGTGACTCCAAGCTAAAGGCTCATATTGAGCCTGCAAAAGGAGGTTATTAAAGGCCCAGTTAGTTCTTCCTGGGGAGCCTCCCCTGCAGATTTCCTAGCCTGTTCACTCCAGCCATGGAAGAAGCCTTTTATCTGGAGAGAAGCTACAGAGCCCTGGAAAGCTGGGGACCCACAGACAGGTGCAGTTAAGATTAAGATGGAACAGGACCGAAAGGATCTTACTAAAGTTGTTTTTGCTTTGAGGCAGTTTCTAAAACAAAGTTAGATTTGTATTAAAAAATTAAGTTCCAAAGGAGTATTGCAACAGGAGAAAGTACCAACTATAAGATCTTTAAAGATCTCAAAGGTTAGGCAGACAAGGGTGGCTTTTCTTCATAGAAAGGAGCAACCAAGATTAGAAACAAAGTGGGAGGGGAATGGCAAATGGAGGGTGAAAAAATCAGATTCTAAGTCGGAGAATGTTTAGCATGTTCTTAGGAGGAGCATATAATGGGGTTGTATGTTGGCTCAGACTGAGGGTAGCTCAAAGCTCAGGAGCTGTGGGAAGGAGATAAACTTAAGTTTGATTAAGTAGTATTTTATTTTGATCACTGAAGACAAATTCAGCTGATTTTTCTAAGAGAAGAAGAAAATGGGCAGAGTCTATGTCTGGCTACGTGATAGGTAAGAAAAGAGTGCATCATCTAAGTCATAATGGGATGTGTGTTTCCATAAACTGTTTCTGGAGCACACAAAAGATGGAGAATTTTATTAATTATAGCCATTTACCAGGATTACTTATGTGCTTCATCTTTCCCCACCTCTTTTCTTTGTCTTACACATTTCTTTCATTTGACTTTTCTTGGGTTGTATCTTTTATAATAATCCAGTCAACATAACTACAGTGTTTTTCTGAGTTCTGTGTATAGCACTGTTAAGTTATTGAACTTGAGCAAGTTTATGGGACTCCTGAATTTTCAAACAGCAGCTCATAATGGGCTCATAATTTGGAAGCATAAATGGGCCCATGGGGTTTGTTACTGGCATCTGTAGTAAGAACAGTATTTTGAGACCAAGCCCTGAATCAGGGTCTGTGCTGACTCTGGGTGGTGTCAGAATTTGAATGTTAGACAAAGAATTGGTGTTGGAGAGTTGCTTGGTATTCAGCAAACTCTATAGCTTTTGTGCCAGAATAAAAATGCCATAAAGGCCTGGCCTGGAATAAAACTCAGAGTGTCTGGGAATGGGAGGCTCTACTCGCCTGTGTACTGGCTGTCACACTGCCCATTGTTTTCTGATTCCAGGTCTCCTCTTAGAGTGAGAGAGGACTGAAAATTTAGAGGAAAGAGAAGCTCTGATGACAGACCTTCTCTTTCCACAGCTGCCACCACAGGATTCCCACCGACTCACAATCATGCCCACTAGACACCGATGCATCCACACCCCTCTCAGGACAAGGCACCACCCTCAGGAACTTCACCACAGCATTTTTGATTCTAGCATTTCTTGCAAAAATCCTACAAAAGTGTCTACAAGTCTCCTGGCATATTCCCGTTCCCCAGACACTGAATCTGCAGCAGCAACCTGTTTTCCCCACCAATTTAGGGTTCTGGGCCACTTGTTCATAAGCTCACGTGCCTGCATGGACCCAGAAATAAATAGCACAAACCGATCTTTCAGCTTACATATTGTACTTACCCCCACCCATAGAGTTTTTTCCTTTCAACTTTTAATTTTAGTTCAGAGGTACACATGTAGGTTTATTACATAAGTAAAATTGTGTCATGAAAGTTTGATGTAGATTATTTTTTCACTGAGGCACTAAGCATAACACCAAATGGGTATTTTTTTTTTTATTATTTAATTAAAAAAATTTTTTTTTGAGATGAAGTTTTGCTGTTGTCCAGGCTGAGGTGCAGTAGTGTGATCTCCGTTCACTGCAGCCTCTGCCTCCTGGGTTCAAGTGATTCTCCTGCGTCAGCCTCCCAAGTAGTTGGGATTACAGATGCCTGCCATCACGCCCAGGCTAATTTTTATATTTTTAGTAGAGATGGGGTTTCACCATGTTGGCCAGGCTGGTCTTGAATTCCTGACCTCAGGTGATCTTCCCAACTCGGCCTCCCAAAGTGCTGGTGTTACAGGCATGAGCCACTGCGCCCAGCCCAAACGGGTCTTTGTCCTGCCAACCTCAGCTAGGCCTGTGTCTATTTTTCTCCCTCTTTGCATCCATGTGTTCTTATTATTTAGCTCTTTTAAAAATGAGATAGTGCATTTGGTTTTCTCTTTCTGCATTAGTTTTTTTTTTTTTTTTTTTTGAGGTGGACTCTCGCTCTGTCACTCAGGCTGGAGTGCAGTGGCACGATCTCGCCTCACTGCAACCTCTGCCTCCTGGGTTCAAGCGATTCTTCTGCCTCAGCCTCCCGAGTAACTGAGATTACAGGCATGTGCCACCACGCCTGGCTAATTTTGTATTTTTAGTAGAGCTGAGGTTTCATCATGTTGGTCAGGCTTGTCTCGAACTCTTGACCTCAGGTGATCCACCCGCTTCCAGCCTCCCAAAGTGTTGGGATTACAGGTGTGAGCCACTGCGCCCAGCCTGTATTATTACTAATATTATTATTTTTGAGATGAGTCTCGCTCTGTCACCCAGGCTGTAATGCAGTGGCATGATCTTGGCTCACTGCAGCATCTGCCTCCTGGGTTCAAGCAGTTTTCCTGCTTCAGCCTCCCAAGTAGCTGGGATTATAGGCGCGTGCCACCAAGCCTGGCTAATTTTTGTATTTTTAGTAGCAGGGGTTTTCACCATGTTGGCCAGGCTCGTCTTGAACTCCTAACCTCGTGATCCACCAACTCGGCCTCCCAAAGTGCTGGGACTACAGATGTGAGCCACCGCGCCCAGTCCTATATTTTCATTAGAAAAAATTTTTTTTTTCTATTTTATTTCATGAAGAGACAGGGTCTCATTCTGTCACCCAGGCTGGAGTGCAGTGGCATGATCTTGACTCACTGCAGCCTTAACATTCTGGGATCAAACAGTCCTCCTACCTCAGGCTCCCAGGTATGGGACTACAGGAACACACCACCATGCCCAGCTAATTTTTCTTTTAGTATTTTTTGTAGAAATTGGGTTTCTTTATGTTGTCTTGACTGGTCTCAAACTCCTAATCTCAGGCAATCTGCCTGCCTCAGCCTCCCAAGGTTCTGGGATTACAGGCATGAGCCATCATGCCTGGTCAGTCTGGCCATTTTAATGATACTGATTTCTCTGTCCATGACCATGAAATAGTTTTGTATTTGTGTCATCTTTGACTTCTTTGAGCAGTGTTTTGTAATTGTTGTCCTAGAGGTCTTTCACCTCCCTGGTTAGCTGTATTTCTAGATACCTTCTTTTTGTGGCATTTTTGAATGGAATTGTGTTTTTGATTTGGCTTTTGGCTTGGATGTTGATGTGCAGAGGTGCTACTTATTTCTGCACCTTTGTTTTGTATTTTGAAACTTTGCAGAAGTTGTCAGTTTATAGGGCATTTCTGCCAAGACTATAGGGTTTTCTAGATACTGAATCATGTCATCTGAAAACAGGGATAGTTTGATTTCGTCCCTTCCTGTTTGGGTGAATTTTGTTTCTTTCTCTTGCCTGATTTCTCTAGCCAGGACTTCCAATTCTCTGTTGAATAGGAGCAGTGAGAAAAGGCATCCTTATCTTGTGCCAGTTTTCAGAAGGAATGCTTCCAGCTTGTGTCCATTTAGTATGTTGGCTTTGGATTTGTCATAGATAACTCATTTCTATTTTATTTTATTTTATTTTACTTTAGTTTATTTTACTTTAGTGTGGTGTGGTGTGGTTTGGTTTGGTTTGACGGAGTCTCACTGTGTCACCCAGGCTGGAGTGCAGTGGCGCGATCTCGGCTCACTGCAAGCTCCACCTGCCAGGTTCACGACATTCTCCTGCCTCAGCCTCCCGAGGAGCTGGGACTACAGGCGCCCACCACCACGCCCAGCTAATTTTTTTTTTTTTTTTGTATTTTTAGTAGAGATGAGGTTTCACTGTGTTAGCCAGGATGGTCTCAATCTCCTGACCTCGTGATCCACCCACCTCGGCCTCCCAAAGTGCTGGGAATACAAGTATGAGCCCCCGCGCCCTGCCAAATTTGTCGTAGATAACTCATTATTTTGAAGTATGTATCTTCAGTGCCTAGTTTGTTGAGAGTTTTATACATGGACAATGTTACATTTTATTGAAAGTTTTTTCTGCATCTATTGAGATAATTTTGTGGTTCTTTAGTTCTGTTTATGTGATGAATCAGTATTGATTTTTTTTTTTTTTGTATGTTGAACCAACCTTGTATTCCAGCAATAAAGCCTACTTGATTATAGTGGATTAGCTTTTTGATGTGCTGCTGGATTTGGTTTGCCCATATTTTGTTGAGCATTTTGCAGCAATGTTAATCAAGGACATTAGCCTGAAGTTTTCTTCTTTGTTTTATCTCTGCCGGGTTTTGGTGTCAGATTGATGCTGTTATATAAAAAGCTGGGGAGAAGTCCCTTAATTTTGTGTAATAGTTTTAGAAGGCATTGTATCAGCTTTTCTTTTTACACTTGGTAGAATTCAACTGTGAATTTTCTGGTGTTGGGTTTTTTTAGTTGGTAGCCTATTTACTACTAACTTAATTTTGGAGCTTGTTATTGATCTATTTAGGGCTTCAACTTGTTTAGTCTTGAGAGAATTTATTTGTCTAGAAATTTATCCATTTCCTTTAGATTTTCTATTTTTGTGTATAGAGGTGTCTATAGTAAACTTCAATAGCTATTTGTATTTTTGTGGGGTCAGTGGTAATGTTCCTGCCATCTTTTTTTTCTTTTTTTTTTAATGAGATGGAGTCTCACTCTGTTGCCCAGGCTGGAGTGCAGTGGCGTGATCTTGTCTCTGCAACCTCTGCCTTCGGGGTTTAAGCAATTCTCCTACCTCAGCCTTTCAAGTAGCTGGGATTACAGGTGTATGCCACCACACCTGGCCTAATTTTTGTATTTTTGGTAGAGATGGGGTTTCACCATGTTGGTCAGGCTGGTCTCGAACTCCTGACGTCAGGTGATACACCTGCCTTGGCCTCCCAAAGTGCTGGGATTACAGGCATGAGCCACTGTGCCTGGCCCCTGTTGTCCTTTTTTTTTTTTAGGCAGAATCTCTGTCACCTAGGCTTGAGTGCAGTGGAATGATCTCAGATTACTGCAACTGTCACCTTCCTGGTTTAAGCAATTATGTGCTTAAATCTGCTGTTTACAAAATGAAGGGGGCCAGCCCCTCCACAATCTGTGGGTTCTCATCAGGTGGGACGAGAGACTGAGAAAAGAAGTAAAATACAGAGACAAAGTATAGAGAAAGAAAAGTGTGCCTAGGGGACTGGTGCTGCTCAGTATAAGGAGGACCCGCATCCTCCCTCAGGCACTGGTCTCTGAGTTCCCTCAGCATTTATTGATCATGATCTCTACCAGATAATGATATGGCAGGACAATAGGGTAATAGTGGGGAGAGCCTCTGAACAAAGGTCTCTGTGTCATAAATAAGTTTAAGGAAAGGTGCTGTGCCTTGATGTGCACTCACACAAACATCTCACATCTCAAACATTTCGCATCTTGGTGTAATAAAGAGCAGTATTGCTGCCAGCACGTCTCACCTCCAACCTTAGAATAAAGAGCAGGATTGCTGCCAGCATGTCTCACCACCAGCCCTAAGACAGTTTTCTCCTATCAGTAAATAGAACATACAAATGGGTTTTACACCGAGACATTCTATTCCCAGGGACAAGCAGAAGACAGATGCCTTCCTCTTATCTCAACTGCAAAGAGGCCTTCCTCTTTTACTAATCCTCCTCAGCACAGACTCTTTGGGTGTCGGGGGGGTGGGGATGTCAGGCCAGGGGGACGGGTCAGGTCTTTCCCTTCCCACGAGGCCGTATCTCAGGCTATCACATAGGAAAAAACCTTGGACAATACCTGGCTTTCCTAGGCAAAGATCCCTGTGGCCTTCCGCAGTGTGGTGTTTCCGTAGGTACTTGAGATTAAAGAACAACGATGACTTTTAACAAGCATACTGCCTTCAAGCACTTTTTTAACAAAGCACATCCTGCACAGCCCTAAATCCATTAGACCTTAAGTCAGCACAGCGCATGTCTCTGGGGGCACAAGGTTAAGGCTAAGGTTACAGATTAACAACATCTCAAGACAAAATAATTTCTCTTAGTACAAAACAAAATAGAGTCTCTTATGTCTACTTCTTTCTACATAGACACAGTAACAGTCTGATCTTTCTTTTCCCCACACAAAAGACAGAAAAAACCTGGTCTGTTTTAGGATCTACCTCTTTCCTTAAATGTTCAGTTCCATTATGTCACATTTAAGCATGAGTGACACCATTTTGGTTAGGTTTGTCTGTTTGAACCTAGTGTACAAACTCAGTCCAGAATAATGTCCTCCAATAATTTTGTTTAAAATTGTCTCCCTGTTTGGTCAGAGTGCAACCAAAACTCTGGGCCTTAGTGCCATTCTCAGTTTTCATCCTTTTTGGATTTGTCCGTCCCCTTTTTTTTTTTTTTTTTTTTTTTTGAGACAGTCTCTCTCTGTCACCCAGGCAACCTCTGCCTCCCGGGTTCAAGTAATTCTCCTGCCTCAGCCTCCAAAGTAGCTGGGACTACAGGCATGTGCCACCTTGCCTGGGTAATCTTTGTATTTTTAGTAGAGATGGGGTTTCAACATGTTGGCCAGGCTGGTTGGTCTTAAACTCCTGACCTCAGGTGATCCACCTGCCTTGGCCTTCCAAAGTGCTAGGATTACAGGTGTGAGCCACGGCACCTGACCCCCTGTTGTCATTTTTAATTGTGCTTATTTGGATCTTCTGTTCTTCATTAATCTTGCTAGTGGTTTATCTTCTTAATTTTTTTCAAAGATTTAACTCCTGGATTACTTGATATTTTCTATGACTTTTCATGTCTAAATCTCCTTCGGTTCAGATCTAATTTTGGTTATTTCTTATCTGCTGCTAGCTTGGGAGTTGGTTTTCTCTTGCTCGCTTGCTTGATTGATTGATTGAAACAGTCTTGCAGTGTTGCCTAGCCTGGAGTGCAATGGCACAATCTCGGCTCGCAGCAACCTCTGCCTCCCGGGTTCAAGGGATTCTCCTGCCTCAGCCTCCCGAGTAGCTGAGATGACAGGCGAGTGCCACCATGCCCGTCTAATTTTTGTATTTTTAGTAGAGACAAGGTTTTACCTCCCAGGCTGGTCTTGAACTCAAGTAATTCGCCTTCCTTGGCCTCCCAAAGTGTTGGGATTACAGGAGTGAGCCACCATACCCAGCCTCATTCATTTATTTATGATGTTAGGTATTTAAATTGATTTCTAAGTTTTTGATGTGAGTAGTTACTGCTGTAAATTTCCTTCTTAACACTGCCTTGGCTGTGTTATAGCGATTCTGGTTTGTGTATCTTTGTTCTTATTTGTTTCAAAGAACTTACTGATTTCTGCTTAATTTTATTATTTATCCAAAAGTCATTCAGGTGAACGTTTTTAAATTTCCATGTAATTGTATAATTTGAAGTGGTTTTCTTTGTATTCAATGATATTTTTGCCAAGCTGTGGCCTAAGTGTGTGTTTGGTATGACTTTGGGAAAATTCAATTTGCTGAGGACTGTTTTATTTCTGCTTGTGTGGTCAATTTTGTATGTGAGTATGTGATATGTGGTGATGTGAATGTATACTGTGTTGATTTCAGTTGAACAGTTCTATAGGTGCCAGTTAGGACTATTTGGTCAAATGTTGAGTTTAGGTCCTGATATCTTTGTTAATTTTTTGCTCCAGTGATCTGACTAATAGTCTCTGTGGGGTGTTGTAGTCTCCCACTATTATTGTGTCAGAATCCAACTCTCTTCGTAGGTCTCTAATTATTCATATGCACTCGTGGATTTTTTTAGAACACCTTTCTGTCTTCTGCTTTTTTCTTTAGTGTGCCCAAGGCTGCTCCTTAGATGCCTAAACCTAGAGTCTACTGAAATTCAGATCTCCAAGAGATAAAGAACCTGTCCAGAGATTTAGCTGTTTTTGTTTTTGGTTTGAGATGGAGTCTCACTCTGACGCCCAAGCTGGAGTGCAGTGGCACGATCTCGGCTCACTGCAACCTCTGCCTCCTGGGTTCAAGTGATTCTCCTGCCTCAGCCTCCCGAGTGGCTGGGATTACAGGCGCACGCCACCACACCTGGCTAATTTTGTATTTTTAGTAGAGACAGGGCTTCACCGTGATAGCCAGGCTGGTCTCCTGACCTCAAGTGATCTAACCACCTCGGCCTTGTAAAGTGCAGGGATTACAGGCATGAGCTACCGTGCCTGGTCGAGATTTGGCTGTTATGGGAGAAAATATAAATTAGAAATTTATATTTCTATATTATATTAATTTATTATTAATCAATAATATTAACAATTACTAACTACTAATTTATATTAGTCTTTATTTTCTTACCTCATAATAAGGGGGGATAGTTTGTTCATCTCTCTTTATTGAAGCATTTTGATTATATGTAGATATTCTCTGCTTTTTTGAAATATACGTAAATCATATTTACAGCTAAAGAAACCTTTTATCATTCTTTCTGTCTCAGGATTGTCTATCTAGGTATCTAGGACCATAGAACCATTGCAGTGTTTTTGCTTTGGCAAAGTTTTTTTTTTTTTTTTTTAAGGCAGAGTCTTGCTCTTGTCGCCCAGGCTGGAGTGCAACGGCGTGATCTTAGCTCACTGCAACCTCTGCTTCCCACGTTCACACCATTCTCCTGCCTCAGCCTCCAGAGTAACTGGGACTACAGGCGCCCGCCACCACGCCTGGCTAATTTTTTATTTTTAGTAGAGACGGGACTTCACCGTGTTAGCCAGGATGGTCTCAATCTCCTGACTTTGTGATCCGCCCACCTTGACCTCCCAAAGTGCTGGGATTACAGGCGTGAGCCACCGCGCCTGACCCCAAAGGTGTGGTGTTTTTTTTTTTTTCAGTCTCTTAAAGTAGATACAGATTTGTTTAGATTAAAACTGAATTTAAGAGCACACAAAAAGTGGAGCACAAAGATAGGATTAAACTTAGCAATACAGAATGATAAAGACTAAAAGATGCTGAGGAAGTTTCTTTGACAAAAAAACTGATTATCCAAGGTAATTATCCAATATTTGCAGGCTGAAGTACTTACACTGCAAAAGAAAGAACAGTTCTGTGTATAAACTCAACAGTGGAGTCAGTGGTTATGCTTTGGTTCCTATTTACTACTTCAAAACAATTAGCATAGTTATGTGTAGTGTTTGTAGACAACTTGCCTTCATATGAATTATACAGTCTTTTCTTTTCTTCTTCTTCTTCTTTTTTTTTTTTTTTTTTTTTTTTTAAAGACAGTGTCTTGCTCTGTTGCCCAGGCTGGAGTGCAGTGGCACGATCTCAGCTCACTGCAACCTCCACCTCCTGGGTTCAAGCGATTCTCCCACCTCAGCCTCCTGAGTAGCTGGGGTTACAGGCATGAGCCACTGTGCCCGGCCTAAATTGTATGGTATTTTCTACAATAGTATGAATATAAGACCACAATATTTAGGGTGAATGTCTTAGTCATTTTAATATTAGTCATACTTTTGAAATATAAAGTATTTTAACTAAATTATGGTTACAGAAAATTTTTTAAAATTCTACATTATTACTGGTACATTAAAATTATTTATGCTTAGATGTTTATATCTAGTATCCAAAAAAATTCACTACAAAATTGTTGTGGTAGATATTAGCCTGACATGCATATTAATTTACCCAATAGATGTAGGTAAGCATGATTTCAGTGTCTTTTATTTTACTAAACTTGAATACTGCTATTACAGGACAAATAAACGTGATGGGTAATGTGACCATGCAAGAAATGTAATAGCTTTTCAGTTAGCTATGTTGTAAGCTCAAATATATTTTACTACATAAACAAAGTCAGATTCTGATTCTTCATCAAAAAGTGTTGGTGAAGGCTGGATGAGGTGGCTCACCTCTTTAATCCCAGCACTTTGGGAGGCCAAGGCAGACAGATCACTTGAGGTCAGGAGTTTGAGACCAGCCTGGCTAACATGGTGAAACCCTGTCTCTACTAAAAATACAAAAATTAGTGGAGGGTGGTGGTGGGCGCCTATAATTCTAGCTACTCAGGAGACTGAGAAAGGAGAATTGCTTAAACTTGGAACGTGGAGGTTGCAGTGAGCTAAGGTCACACCACTACACTCCAGCATATGTGAGAGAGCAAAACTGTGTCTCAAAAAATAAATAAATAAATAAAAAGTGCTGTTGGAAATTGTCAGATGTATTCCAATATAAATCCCCCATTTAATGGCTAGGAGACAAGAGAGCAGCAGAGATAAAAGAGAAATTTTATAAAATTTTGCTGAGGATATGTCCCCTTTCTTCATAATGCTCATGCTTATCATGCTGAGAGTAGCTGTGCAGTTTGGGTGTTTAGAGAGATGTTTATTTTAGGGGAACATTTTCTGGCCAACATGATTAATCCTATATCTAATCTGAGTTTTTTTTGAGACTGAGTCTCGCTCTGTCGCCCAGGCTGGAGTGCAGTGGCACGATCTGGGCTCACTGCAAGCTCCGCCTCCCAGGTTCACGCCATTCTCCTGTCTCAGCCTCCTGAGTAGCTGGGACTACAGGCGCCCGCCACCTCGCCCGGCTAGTTTTTTTGTATTCTTTTGAGTAGAGACGGGGTTTCACCGTGTTAGCCAGGATGGTCTCGATCTCCTGACCTCTTGATCCGCCCGTCTCGGCCTCCCAAAGTGCTGGGATTACAGGCTTGAGCTACCACGCCCGGCCCTGAGTTTTTTTTTTTTTAAAGATGCTCTTCTTTTGTACTCTCAATATAATTTTGCTAAGATGAAGAGCGATTTTTCTCTCCAGTGCTTTGGATGTCTGTTTCAGAAGCCCTATTACTATCCCGTGGTGTCTGTGAATGAGGTGGGCTGTCACAGGGAGAACTCTCTATGTAGACTCATGCTGAAAATCCAGCAGTATTTTTTTCATGTCACCATTATAAATAGAAACTGAAGCTGAAACACTGCTCCCATTCCCATTATCGTGAAGGTGCAATTTTACCTAGGAGGACTGAAGGCTCTCCTCCTGCACCTCAGGCTTCATTATCTGATGTGGGACTAGAGTGCTGCTCTGGTAGTTGGGGTTCATGTAAGATGTGAGCTGCCAGCTGTGAGCCCTGTGGTAGGAGTCAAGAGAGGACACTGGCTGTCAGGAAAGGACAAGCAGAGTCTACTAAGTTGCAAAATTACTTCCTGTCATGAGGATGTGAAAAGTTAATTTTGTCATTGAATATAACCAATTAGCATACATGGATCGCCTCCCCCATTACCAGGTGAATTTAGGATGAACCATGTGTTACATGGTGCTGTGAATTCTTTTACTTGTGGACTAATTATGGGAGTGTCTTTCTGTCTTTGCAGTCTCTTAAGAAGATTGACTGTGATGCATGTCACATTCTGGTTTAATTGTGTAATGAAATAGTTTACTTTCTGCTCTATCATTTTGGAGTTTCTCTAGGGCTGGAGAAATTTTTTCTTTTAATTATATTTTCCAAACATTGTCTAGAATTACTAGACATGATATAAACACATACGGTTCCAGCCAAACTTTACTCTAGAGGGGCCTTTTCCTCTCAGGCTTCCAGTCACTTCAGATTTCTACAAACTTCACAGGGTAGCAATCAGCCATTTTACCTCTTATTTTGTCTGGCCCCACCTTGAAGTCTGGCCTCACAGAACTGACTGATTGGAAGTTTTGGCTGGTGAATCTGTTACATTTTTTAGAGCTGGTGCTCACAATTTTCTGAAACCCGAAAAGATAAAATTAGAAAAATAAAGTATGTATTTTAGCATCTTAATTTTTAAATTTTCTGTTAAACCAATACTTGCAGAGACATTTTATTTAGTAACTTGTTTTCTATTCCTGCAGATCCAGTAGTTGCTCCACAAGTCACAAACAAGTAAACATGAACACAATAAAAATTTCTTTAAACTACATTAAATTCTTTCTGTATCCCTCTCATCTGTCAATATTTAGTATTCTATACATTTTTTAAAAACCAAGGACAGAGAAACGGAAGACGAAATAAAAATGCTGAGCCCTTAATCTAAATCCTGGGAATTATTAAACATCTGTGCTAACTCCCAGTTTGTTATGAGAATTAAATCACATAATGTGTTATTCCAAGCATAGTGCTCTGTAGCATACTCTTGAGCACAGGCGTTGCTACTTTATGTTGCCTCTGTAAACTTTACAGAACCAGCAAAGAATATGATACTTAAAGATGGAGATTAGTTGTCTTCATTTGTGCCAGAAGTATTTGTGTTGTGACAAGAGTGCTGAGTGTAAGGGACAGTGCCTGCTTCTCTAACTAATGCTAATGATGAGCCTAGAAGCAGCAACATCAGCATTGACAGGGGACTTATTTAAAACACATTCATGAACCCTTTGAAAACCTGCAGAATCACATTACATAGGGAAAGTCCAAAGTTACCAAGTGATTTATATGCTTATTAAATATTACAAGACAACTGGGCATGGTGGCTCATGCCTGTATCCCAGCATTTTGGGAGACCGAGGTGGGTGGATCACCTGAAGTCAGGAGTTTGAGAGCAGCCTGTCCAACATGGTAAAACCCCATCTCTACTAAAAGTACAAAAATTAGCCGGGCATGGTGGCAGGTGCTTGTAATCTTACCTACTTGGGAGGCTGAGGCTGGAGAATCTCTTAAACCCAGGAGGTGGAGGTTGCGGTGAGCAGAGATTGCACCATTGCACTCCAGCCTGGGTGACAAGAGCAAAACATCTCAAAAAAAAATTGCAAGGCAATGCTTAGCTAAATGGTTATCAGCCGGACTTCTATTAGGTTGGTGCAAAAGTTGATTGACATTTTTGCCATTCTAAGCAATGTGGATTACTTAGGTGTAGACACTCAGATTACATGGCTAATTATTAGAAATCCCTTTACTTGTGCCCTCTTCACAGGTTCTGTTTTTTGTTTTGTGTGGACAAGTTTATGTTGTTTTAATTAAGTGCCTCGTGTGACTCTAAGGTAAGGCCAGAATCAACTATGAGGGGTTCAAGATACATTCATGAGAGTTATGTTTTATTTTTCCGCTGAAGGATGGTCACAGGGCCTGTTCTGTTTGGGTTTAGTAAAGACGGGGCAGCGTGGCCCATATTACCATTATTGTAGCAGAAATTGCTGGTGTCTGTGGTGGGGAGCGTACCTAAGGACGGGAAAGGAGAAACTTCTCTTTTTCACTTCATTATTTCTGAATCTTTTCTGAAGATTCACCCAGAAATGGGTGAACTTTTTCTGAGGATGTTGGTCCTTCTGCCTGTGGGTGTGGCCATAGCATGTAAACAGGTGAAATGTTCTCAAGATGCAGGTGTAATTGGTCTAGAAAATCTCATCTGAAAATAAATCCCAGAGAAGGAGGAGATAGAGGAAAAAGTGGCACTTTTTTTTTCAGCTAAACATGTCTCAGATCAAGAGCTGTGTCCGCTCTGCCTCCTGGAATGCTATGTGTTTGGTACTTGCAAACCTTGCCTTCTATAATTGTGGTTTTTTCTCTCTAATGAGTTTGTTTTAACTACTTTTAAAAATTCTTATGATAATCAAGGGTCTCTGAAAAATATTTCTTTCCTATATACCAGAGTCTTTTATGAATTTTTTAAATTATGCCTTTTTATATGCCTTGCAGAATTCTCACCATTAGTTTATGATCTGCAGTATTAAAAGTGTTCTTTTTGTGGCTGTTGAACATGGAAAAGTGTGGATACTCAAAGATTACTGTTGGGGAAAAGCTGGGATCCTTAGTAAGGGTGGAGAATATGTAATGTTGAAGTTCCATTTGTGTTTGCTATTAGCGCTATGCAGAACAGAATTTAGAAAATGCTTATTTAAACAGGATGGCATTTATTATCCAGAAAGTTCTGAAAAAATATTATCAGAAGGTACCTGTTCTCTAGAGTGCTAAAGAAAGACTGCTTAAAATCACTATTAAACATTACAGAACATAGAAGATCTTGAATAGAAGATTCCTGTATTTTGAGATATCCTGTATCAAGATAGAAGATACCTGTATCTTGAAGTTTGCATAAAACTGTTGTTTCAATATGGTTGAATTTAGACTATAATTTACTTATTGGGAACAATATTTCAGCAGTAATGCTGTGTCCTTTTGAGTGTTTTAGCACATTATGAAAATTTGTCCTAGTGCAGTTGATGCTAATGATTCACTCGGTTAAAGAGCTCTCTGACAAATTTTTTCGCTGTAGTGTTATTTTTTTCTTCGTTATTAAGTATCTTTATGCAGCTGATTTGTATAAATTATCAAATGTAATCTGGCAGCTGCTCTTCTTTCTTAAGGTTTCTTTCCATATATTTGTCTTTGGAAAATGAAGACTGTCATATCTCTCTTATAGGCCATGAAAACTGGGGGGGAAAAACAGGTTATTTCACTTATTGGATGTTTGATAAAATATTTTTCTTGGGGCAAAATCATTGGCATTTCTTGTGAACATATTAAAAATTCAGCAACTCAGACTTTATTCCAGATCTTCTGCAAAAAAAAAAAGCCTAAAAAGATTTCCAGTTTATTCTACACATTAAAATTTGAAATGTACCTTGTAACTCAACATGTCTTTCATCTCAACAGAACTCATTCTGTATAGTGTGAATATAGCACTCCAGAATGTACATGCTTGTGTTCGTGCCCTTAATTTTATATTTTATTATCCAGAAAAGTATCATATATAAATTGATGTTGTGGATCTTATTCTAGTCTTTTCTCAGAGTTAGAGAGTACATCAGATAATATTTCTGTCTTTAAAATTACTTCATTTGGGTAATTTCATTCACTTTTATAAGGCAGAACCAGTACTTTTTAGTCATTCATTTCAACTTGAGTCAAATTAAAAATTTCGCCCATGGCCACTTGGTAAATATGTGTGTGTGTACTTTTCAGGGACCGTTAACATTTATGGATGTGGCCATAGAATTCTCTGTGGAGGAGTGGCAATGCCTGGACACTGCACAGCAGAATTTATATAGGAACGTGATGTTAGAGAACTACAGAAACCTGGTCTTCCTAGGTGAGAATAACTTCAATATACAATTGCTAATATACCCTAAAGATTTTTTTTTTTTTTTTTTTTTTGTAGAATGTTTTTTGGTAATTGATCTTTGTATAAATGAGTATCAGATCTCTATTTCTAAGAAAATCTTGGGGGCCAACCGCAGTGGCTCATGCCTGTAATCCTAGCACTTTGGGAGGCCAAGGCAGGTGGATCACCTGAGGTCAGGAGTTCAAGACCAGCCTGGCCAACATGGTGAAACCAAACCCCAACTAAAAAAAAAAAAAAAAAATTAGCCAGTTGTGGTGGCGCACGCCTGTAGTCCCAGCTACTTGGGAGGCTGAAGCAGGAAAATCACTTGAACCCAGGAGGCAGAGGTTGCAGTGAGCCGAGATTGCTCCACTGCACTCGAGCCTAGGTGGCAGAGTGAGACTCCAAATCAAAAAAAAAAAAAAGAGAAAGAAAATCTTGGGGATTTGTCAGTGTAGGAAAAAATAATTCAAGATGTTTCATCTTGATCTGGACTTTTTACATTTCTGAGCTGATCTGTATCCTTCCCTCTAAATTAGTGGTAATTCCAGAAATTTAGTGGCATAAAATATTGTTTTGTATACCTTAAAATCTAATTGTCATCTCCAGTTTTTCATTCAGTAATACTAAGTAGTAAAATTAAGAACCTACAAATTTAAAAAAAGTCTAAATATTTAGAAATTTCTGTTTTAAATTAGTATTTTGTAATTAATTTACTATTCTATTAATTACACTCTCTTTACCGAGCACATTATTTGAAGAATATGAGCAACATTCATGTTATTTATTTTTAATAAAACAGGTATTGCTGTCTCTAAGCCAGACCTGATCACCTGTCTGGAGCAAGGCAAAGAACCCTGGAATATGGAGAGACATGAGATGGTGGCCAAACCCCCAGGTAGGTGATAGTGAATATAACAGATGACACAGATGAGAGGTCCATATGTCAGGGAGAAAGTCAGTTTTTGAAATACGATTTGGGGCCGGGTGCGGTGGCTCGTGTCTGTAATCCCAGCATTTGGAGAGGCCAACGCGGGTGGATTACCTAAGGTCGGGTGTTTGAGACCAGCCCGACCAACATGGAAAAACCCCATCTTTACTAAAAATACAAAATTAGCTGGGTGTGGTGGCGCATGCCTGTAGTCCCAGCTACTCGGGAGGCTGAGGTTGTGGTGAGCTGAGATCACACCATCGCACTCCAGCCTGGGCAACAAGAGTGAAACTCCATCTCAAATAAATAAATAAATAAATATATAAACGAATAAAAATAAGAAATACAATTTGGGAGTTGTGCTCCAAGGAGAATAGTTTCAGGGAAGCCTGAAGTTTATTTTTTATTTTATTTTTTCTCTTATATAGGGGTATCTTTTGTCTTATCCTTCTAACTTTTCTAAGGAATATACTTTCCCTTCAGTTATCTTTCTAGTTTTCAGTGAGAGCCAAAGTCCCCTTTTTGGCATATACAAGACTACAAAATCTGCTTTTTTAATGTTTTGGCGGACACATAAATATCTGTGAAATTTTAAGAAACTCTATGTTAAACTATTATTTTAAGTTTTCTTTCTACATGTCTGAAATATGTGAGAGTAGTGGTTTCTGTTTCATTTTTTTGTTCATTTTTTTCTGCACATTCCATCCTGTTTTTATTACTATAGTCTTGAAATACAGTTTGAAATTATAAAGTATGTTGTCCTCCTGCTTTGTTCTTTTTCCTCAAGATTACTTTCATTATTCAGAGCTTATTGAAGTTTCAAGTAAATTTTATGATTGTATTTTTCATTACTGTGAAAACAAATACCACTGGAATTTTGATAGGGAGTTTATTGAATCTGTAGATCACTTTGGATAATATGGCATTTTAACAATATTTATTCTTTCAATCCATATGCACAAAATATTTTAAAATTTGTGTCTTTTCTAATTTCCTCCATTGATATATCATTTATTGTAAAGGTTTTTTAGATCGTTGGTTAAATTTGTTCTAAGAAATTTATTATTTTAATGCTATTGTCCATGAGATTGTTTTCCTCCTTTATTTTATCAGATAGTTTAAGTTTATGGAAGTGTAAGTTTATCTTATAAATGTATGTTAATTTTATATTTTGCTAATTTACTGAGTATATTAATTAGTTTAGACATGTTTAAATGTACTGTGTATGATTTTTTATATATGAGATTATATGATCTACAAACAGCAACTTTTTACCTATTTGTCTTCCATTTTAATGGCTTTTTAAAAATTGTTTTTGACTATTCTGCTGCATACTTCCAGTGCTATTTTAAAATAGAAGCATTGACACTGGGCACAATATAGTTTTGCACTGGTGTCTGTGAATTTCAGGAAGCAAACACCTCTTCAAGTTTTTATCAACTGGTTTCAGGAGGTAAAGATCTTTTGTTGGGCTCCCAGGATAATGGGATGCCCTCTGGGTTTGTAATGAAGAGGGGTTGTAGGTTGCTCACAAGGCTGCTATGTCTGCATAAGGGTTTACTTTAGTGTTTAGTTGGCTTGTTACAAGGGGATTGTGGTGTAATTTGCATTTTATTTTTGGACAGGCTGAATATCCTTCAGGACTTTGATCTGTAGGGCAGTCACTAGGCAGGTTTCTGTAGTCATGTCTGCAAATGGTAAGCATTACATCAGGATGTCATTGAGTATGGTTTTCACTGAGCATCAAAGAGGATTTTGCCAGGTCACTGTGTGGGTTTCTATGTAGGCAGAACTGGCCTTGAACTGTCATGGAACTGCTTCAGGGACCACAGTAAAGGCTACGGTCTTGCAAACCTGCCTGCGTGACTATAAATGGGTATCTTCCTCCAGCCCTGTGGAAGGGCAGGGCCTCTCCCAAACTGTGACTGGGAGGAGTATGAGATGCTTACAGGGTAAGTTTAATATTCTCAGTGGGACCAAGTTGGGTGGGCTATTTTTTGGTCTGTAGCCAAGAATAGAGGTGCTATAGTTTGCCACCTGAATATATGCCTGCCTTCTGAAAAGGATACGCCTCAGTCTTGGGCATTATCAGTTTCATAACTCCCTCCTTGGATCTCAAAGCTCTTTCTCTCTCTCTTTTTTTTTTTCGTTTGAGACGGAGTCTCACTCTGTTGCTCAGGCTGGAGTGCAGTGGCACCATCTCAGCTCGCTGCAACCTCCGCCTCCCAGGTTCAGGTGATCCTACTGCCTCAGCCCTCAAGTAGCTGGGATTACAAGCATGCGCCACGATGCCCGGATAATTTTTTTTTGAAAGACGGGCATGGAGTCTCGCTGTGTTGCCCAGACTGTAGTGCAATGGCAGAATCTCGGCTCACTGCAACCTCCTCCTCCCAGGTTCAAGCGATTCTCCTGCCTCCGCCTCCCAAGCAGCTGGTACTACACGCACATGCCACCACACCCGGCTAATTTTTGTATGTTTAGTAGAGACGGGGTTTCACGATGTTAGCCAGGCTGGTCTCGAACTCCTGACCTCAGGTGATTTGCCCGCCTCGACCTCCCAAAGTGCTAGGATTACAGGCGTGAGCCATCCTGCCCTTCTGTGCCCGTACTTTTGTATTTTTAGTAGAGATAGGGATTCGCCATGTTGGCCAGGCTGGTCTCGAACTCCTGACCTCAGATGATCCACCCACCTCAGCCTCCGAAAGTGCTGAGATGACAGGCGTGAGCCACTGCGCCCAGCCTTTTTTGTTTTTTGTTTTTTTGTTTTTTGTTTTTTTTTTTTGAGACAGAGTCTCATCTCTGTCACCCAGACTGGAGTGCAGTGGCCCGATATCGGCTCACTACAACCTCTGCCTCCTGGCCGAGTTCAATGAATTCTGCTGTCTCAGTCTCCTGAGTAGCTGGGATTACAGGCATGTGCCACCATGCCTGGCTAATTTTTGTATTTTTAGTAGAGATGGGGTTTCACAATGTTGGCCAGGCTGTTTCGAACTCCTCACCTCAGGTGATCCACCCGCCTCGGCCTCCCAAAGTGTTGAGATTACAGGCATGAGCCATCGTGCCCAGCCATGCCCAGATAATTTTTGTATTTTAGTAGAGATGGGGTTTCGCCACGTTGGCCAGACTGGTCTTGAACGCCTGAGCTCAGGTGATCCACTCACCTCAACCTCCCAAAGTGCTGAGATTACAGACATAAGCCACTACGCCTGACCTTTTCTTTTTT
>NW_012099910.1:141085-143339 GCF_000951045.1 Mandrillus leucophaeus
GCCTCCCAAAGTGCTGGGATTACAGGCTTGAGCCACCGCGCCCGGCCCACAATTTTTTTAAGGCTGAATAAAATTCCATTGTGTATATATGTTACCTTTTTTATGTTTAGGTTGCAGTGAGCCGAGATAACATCACTGCACTCTAGCCTGGGTAACGGAGTGAGATTTCTATAAAAATCTCAATAGCACATTTTTACAGAAATATTGTTAAAAACTTTTGAATTTGATTTTTTATGTTTATGAATCAGACATCTGGGTTACTTCAGCCTTTTGCCTTTTGTGAATGCTGGTACAATAAATATAGATGTTTACGTATCTCTTCTAGGTCCTGTGTTGCATCCTTTGGATATAGATTCATAAATGGGATTGCTGTATTTAATTATAATTCCACTTTTAATTCTGTGTGAAACATAACATTTTAAAATAATGGTTGCATCCTTGTTTTCCATCAACAATCAACATAAGTTTCATTTTCATAGCATCGTCAACAGATTTGGTGGTGGGTTTTTTTTTGGGAGTGGGGTTGGGGTTTTGGTTTGAGTCAGAGTCTCGCTCTGTTGCCCAGGCTGGAGTGCAGTGGTGCGATCTTGGCTCACTGCAATATCCGCCTCCCGGGTTTAAGCGATTCTCCTGCCTTAGCTTCCCAAGTAGCTGGGACTACAGGCGCATGCCACCATGCCTGGCTAACTTTTCATATTTTTAGTAGAGACGGGGTTTCACCATGTTAGCCAGGATGGTCTTTATCCAGCCTCCCAAGGTGCTGGGATTATAAGCATGAGCCACCATGCCTGGCCAGATTTGGTGTTTTTTTAAGAAAAATGATAGTGGTCATTCTAATGGGTGTGGGGTGATTTTGCTTTTCATTGTGATTTCTATGTATGTCTTCACAAATTAGTAAATTTATGTGTCCTTTCAAATGCTCTTTCCCATTTTTGTATCTTTTTGTGTGTGTGTGTTTTTTTGTTTGTTTTTGAGACACAGTCTCCCTCTGTCACCCAGTTTGGAGTACAGTGGCGCAATCTTGGTTCACTGTGTTTTTTTAAGATGGAGTCTTACTCTGTCACTCCGGCTGGAGTGGAGTGCAGTCGTGTGATCTTGGCTCACTGCACCCTCCGCCTCCTGGGTTCAAGTGATTCTCCTGCCTCAGCCTCCCGAATAGCTGGGACTAAAGGCGTGTGCCACCACACCTGGCTAATTTTTGTATTTTTAGTAGAGATGGAGTTTCAATGTGTTAGCCAGGATGGTCTCGATCTCCTGACCTCATGATCTGCCTGCCTCAGCCCCTCAAAGAGCTGGGTTTACAGGTGTGAGCCACCGCACCTGGCCCGCCTATGTATCTTTTAAATGAAAATTTTGTTCAATTATTCATCCTTTTCTAAATCAAGTTATTCAACTTTATTGCTCAGTATTAAGAGTTGCTTATATGTTCTGAGTATTAACTCCTATTATATGATTTGCAAATATTTTTACCAGTTTCCTAGGAGGCATTGGCACTTGAATTTTTTTTTTTAATCTGCAGAAATTTTGAAGTATACTGGGGTTAAATTATTTTTTAATGTTTAAGTATTTTATTTAAAATATTTTTGCATATGATCAATTTTTATAATGTAGCTTTGTCCTGGCATAGCCTGAAAAAAAATTTCTCAGCTAGAAATTCTGAGAGTGTCTTAAACATGTTCCTAGGATGTGTCTTGTCTGAAATTTGTTTTTTAATTTAAAAAGTTTATTCATGTTTCTTCTTAATAATCAGTCACCACTTGCTAAACCTGTTCGCTGTCTGTGATACTGCAGTCTCTCTGCTGCTGTAACATTTGGCTTTGGTTTCAGCAGATTCAAACCGTCATTCCAACACTTTTTTCAGCACTTTATGTCGTGCGAGACAGAAACCAGTGTCTGGAAGGGCGCCTAGAAATGAAAAAAAGATGTATGTGCCAGTGTTCTACTTGTCTTTAAAAAACAAAGAAAGAAAGAAAAACAGGGTTGGCTATTCACTTTTTTTTTTTTTTTTTGAGAGGGAGTCTCGCTCTGTTGCCCAGGCTGGAGTGCAATAGCAATCTTGGCTCACTGCAACCTCCGCCTCCTGGATTTAAGCAGTTCTGCCTCAGCCTCCCGAGTAGCTGGAATTACAGGCACCCACCACCATGCCTGGCTAATTTTTGTGTTTTTAGTAGAGAGGGAGTTTCGCCATGTTGGCCAGCCTGATTCCAAACTCCTAACCTCAGGTGATCCATTCACCTCGGCACCTCAAAGTGCT
>NW_012099910.1:146314-147208 GCF_000951045.1 Mandrillus leucophaeus
TCCACTCACCTCAACCTCCCAAAGTGCTGAGATTACAGACATAAGCCACTACGCCTGACCTTTTCTTTTTTCTTTTTTCTTTTTTTTTTTTTTTTTTGAGATGGAGTCTCATCTCTGTCACCCAGGATGGAGTGCAGTGGCCAGATCTCAGCTCACTGCAACCTCTGCCTCCTGGTCGGGTTCACTCAGTTCTGCTCTCTCAGCCTCCCAAGTAGCTGGGATTACAGGCGTGCACCACCATGCCTGGCTGATTTTTGTATTTTTAGTAGAGAGAATGTTTCAGCATGTTGGCCAGGCTGGTCTCGAACTCTTGACCTCTGGTGACCCACCTGCCTCAGCTTTCTGAAGTGCTGGAATTACAGGCGTGAACCACCGCACCCGGCCTTTAAAGCTCCCTTAAAGGCACTTATTTTGGAGATGAGGACTTGCTGCATACCCCAAGCTGGTCTTGAAATTTTAACCTGAAGAAATTCTCCAACCTCAGTGTACCGTGTAGTTGTCATTACAGGTATGAATGATGCTTGGCTCTCTCATAAAGGCATTTTTGTTAGGGATGGCTGACAAATTTTCTTGCTCTCAGGGTGTAAGAAAATATGTCACCTTTTATTTTTCCACCAAACTAATGTCACTCTATTCATTTTTCTTTCTATTTTGTATTTCAAATTTGTCCATAATTTTGGATTCACACATTTAGGACAATATGTCACAATTTAAGTGTTATGCCTGAAGTAAATTAGATACTTAGTAGGCACTCCATATTTACTAAAATATAGTTACTTATACATTTGTTTGCTGTAGGCAAAGAGGAATTACAGGATTTGCACTCACTTTCTTCAGCCTATATCTAAATAAAAACATAATTTATTTCCAAATATTTGTTTTATATATATATAT
>NW_012099910.1:150898-152256 GCF_000951045.1 Mandrillus leucophaeus
GATTCTCCTGCCTCAGCTTCCTGAGTAGCTGGGATTACAGGTGCATGCTATCATTCCCGGCTAATTTTTTTGTATTTTTTAGAAAAGATGGGTTTCACCATATTGGCCAGACTGGTCTCAAACTCCTGACTTCAGGTGATCTGCCCATCTCAGCATCTCGACGTGCTGGGAGTACAGGCATTAGCCACCATGCCCGGCCTTCTTATGCAATCTTGTTTATGTAGTTTGTATAATTTTGTAGGTTGGATTTGTAAAGAATATGTATCTGAGTCTAGTATGTGGAGTAAGTTGTTATTTTTATTTCTTTCAGGTATGTGTTGTTATTTCGCCCAAGACCTTTGGCCAGAGCAGAGCATAAAAGCTTCTTTCCAAAGAATAATACCAAGAAAATATGAAAAATGTGGACAGCACAATTTACAGTTAAAAAAAGGGTGTAAAAGTGTGGATGAGTATAAGGTGCACAAAGGAAGTTATAATGGATTTAACCAGTGTTTGTCAACTACCCAGAGCAAAATATTTCAATGTGATAAATATGTGAGAGACTTTCATAAATTTTCAAATTCAAATAGACATAAGACTGAAAAGAATCCTTTCAAATGTAAAGAATGTGGCAAATCATTTTGTGTTCTTTCACACCTAACTCAACATAAAAGAATTCACACTACTGTCAATTCCTACAAACTTGAAGAATGTAGCAAGGCTTTTAATGTGTCCTCAACGCTTTCTCAACGTAAAAGAATTCATACAGGACAGAAACACTACAAATGTGAAGAATGTGGCATAGCCTTTAACAAGTCCTCACACCTTAACACACATAAGATAATTCATACTAGAGAGAAATCCTACAAACGTGAAGAATGTGGCAAAGCTTTTAACATATCCTCACACCTTACTAAACATAAGATAATTCATACTGGAGAGAATGCCTACAAATGTAAAGAATGTGGCAAAGCTTTTAACCAGTCATCAACCCTTACTAGACATAAGATAATTCATGCTGGAGAGAAGCCCTACGTATGTGAACATTGTGGCAGAGCTTTTAACCAATCCTCGAACCTTACTAAACATAAGAGAATTCATACTGGTGATAAACCTTATAAATGTGAAGAATGTGGCAAAGCCTTTAATGTGTCCTCTACCCTTACTCAGCATAAGAGAATTCATACTGGGGAGAAACCTTACAAATGTGAAGAGTGTGGCAAAGCCTTTAACGTGTCCTCAACTCTTACTCAACATAAGAGAATTCATACTGGAGAAAAACCATACAAATGTGAAGAATGTGGCAAAGCCTTTAACACATCCTCACACCTTACCACACATAAGAGAATTCATACCGGAGAGAAACCCTACAAATGTGA
>NW_012099910.1:152508-155745 GCF_000951045.1 Mandrillus leucophaeus
AATTCATACTGGAGAGAAACCCTACAAATGTGAAGAATGTGGCAAAGCCTTTAACTGGTCCTCAACTCTCACTAAGCATAAGGTAATTCATACTGGACAGAAACCCTACAAATGTAAAGAATGTGGCAAAGCTTTTAATCAATGCTCAAACCTTACTACACACAAGAAAATTCATGCCGTAGAAAAAACTGACAAATATGAAGAATGGACCGGGCGCAGTGGCTCACACGTGTAATCCCAGCACTTTGGGAGGTCAAGGCTGGTGGATCATGAGATCAAGAGATTGAGACCATCCTGGCCTACATGGTATTTAGTAGTCTCTACTAAAAAATACGAAAATTAGTTGGGTGTGGTGGCGCATGCCTGCAGTCCTAGCTACTAAGGAGACTGAGGCACGAGAATCCCTTGAACCCGGGAGGTGGAGGTTGCAGTGTGCCGAGATCGTGCCACTGCACTCCAGCCTAGTGACAGAGTGAGACTTCGTCTCAAAAAAAAAAGTGGCAAAGCTTTTAACCAATTAACAACTCACTATACATAAGATAATTTATACTGGAGAGAAACCCTAGAAGTGTGAATAATGTGGCAAAGCCTTTAACAAGTCCTTAATTCTTAGCAGACATAAGAGAATTACTGGAGAGAAATTGTACAAACCTGAATGATATAACAATGCAGTTGACAACACCTGAACATTTCTAAACACCTTTAAATGGTTGTCACACTTGATTGTAGGTAAAATACTTCATACTAGAGCTAGAAACCTCTACAAGTGTGAAGAATGTGGCAAAACATTTAACCAATGCTGACACTTTATTGGACAGGGAATGATTTATACTTGAGAAAAATTATGCAAATGTAAAGAATGTGAAGAAGCCATTAATATCTGCTCACATCTTATTCAATATCAGAGAGTTCATACTTAATAGAAACATTAAAAATGAAATTACTGTCAATAGATTTTTCAGAAAATATAAGCCTTTAAAGTGAAGAAGAGTATTTATTTTGAAGACAAGCATTAAAATATCAAGAGTGAGCTGGGCATGGTGGCTCACGCCTGTAATTTCTGCACTTTGGAGGCTGAGGTGGGTGGTTCACTTGAGGTCAGAATTTCAAGACTAGCCTGGCCAACATGATGAAACTCCGTCTCTACCCAAAATACAAAAATTAGGTGGGTGTGGTGGTGCATGACTAATCCCAGCTACTAGGAGGTTGAGACAGGAGAACCGCTTGAACCTAGGAGGCAGAGGTTGCAGTTAGCTGAGTTTGTGCCACCGCACTGCAGCCTGGGCACTCCAACTGCACTCCATCTCAAAAAAAAAACTAACATGAAGAGTATTGTGGTACCATTACTTGTATTACAGATCTTATTTTACACATTTTGTACTAGAGGAAAACGCTGAAGTTGTTGCTGAAACTTTCTTCAACATCAGAGAATATATCTTGAAGAAAATCGCTGCAAAGGTGATAAATTTGGAAAAACATTTTTTTACAAACTACAGCCTAGGAAACACCAGAGAGTTCATACTAAAATATATTTTTGCAGATGCAGTAATATAAAAAATTAGTTATTTGAAAATTAAGTCTGTAAATATCAATTCAGAGTAGATGTATCTAAGGAACTGACACTTCAGACAGTACACTAAATCAGAGTGCTGAGTTTAGAAAATAACTCAAAACTGAAATTTACATAAATATTTTGTATATAACTTTAAAAAGTGTGTAAGATATTTTGGAGAGTTATTACATTCAAAGTATGCTTTTCTTTTTTTTGTTGTTTTTTTTTTTGAGATGGAGTCTTGCTCCCATCGTGCAGGATGGAGTACAGTGGTGCTATCTCGGCTCACTGCAACCTCCACCTCCCAGGTTCAGGTGCTTCTCCTGCCTCAGCCTCCTGAGTAGCTGGGATTACAGGTGTACACCACCATGCCTGGCTAATTTTCGTATTTTTAGTAGAGACAGGGTTTTGCCATATTGGCCAGGCTTTACTTTTTTTTTTTCAGACGAAGTCTTGCTCTGTCATTCAGGTGCAGCCTCCACCTCCCACTTCAAGTGATTCTCATGCTTCAGCCTTCCGAGTAGCTGGGATTACAGGCATGAGTTACCACGCCTGGCTAATTTTTGTATTTTTAGTAGAGATGAGGTCTTGCCATTGGGCAGGTTGTCTTGAACCCTGCCTCAGCCTCCCAAAATGCTGGTATTACAGGCGTGAGCCACTGTGCCCACCAAAATATACTTTTTCTTGAAAAAAATTTATAGATTTTTTAATATGTGAATAATGATGGAATTCAACTCTCAAATTCATGCTATTTCTTTATTCCTATTGCATTCATATGTGAAAGTATGTGATGAATGGTTCCTGCATGAAAGATATGAGAGATTGTTTTTTATTAGGTAGGCATTATTATCTCTTCTATGAAAGAGTAAAGACATTAAAATGTAAGATATATGATGAAAATCTAAGTAGGGATGCTCTTTGTGGTTAACTTATAATATTGAGTGATGCATGAAGTAGGTGTTCAGTTTAATATTCTGCTTTATGAGAGAAAAATATTTTTAATTTTAGTTAAAATTTAATAGTGTTATTTTACTAATTGTACTTTTATGTGATACAATCTAGTACATTTAAAAACTTTCAAATTATGTGTAGACCTAACTTTTTAATTTAACATTTTTAACATGTTAAATACTATTGTGCATTCAATAAAGCATTATTTTGCCACTAACCTTAACCCATTCCACCTTACTCAAGAGTGTAGGTAAAAGATAGTATTATTTGTTAACGTAATAAAGTAGTATCTGTAGTAATCTTTTTTGCTAGTGGTTTTAAACTGCAAAGAAGTTAAAGAATGTTGTTCCTGTATGTTAAATTTTTTTTTCTTATTTAAATTTACTTAATATTTTTGGGTAGATAGTATGTGTATATATTTAAACCATATATGGCATATTTTGATACATACAATATATAATAATCACCTCATGGTAAATTAGGTATCTGTCACCTCTAGCATTTATCCTTTGTATTATAGAAAATTTAATTTTATGCTTTTTGTTAGTTTAAAATGTGCAACTAAACTGTTACCAATGGCCTCACCTCTGGCATTTATCCTTTGTATTACAGAAAATTTAATTTCTCACTTTTTGTTAGTTTAAAATGTACAATTAAACTGTTACCGATGGCCAGGCACCATGGCTCATGCCTGTAATCCTAGCACTTTGGGAGGCTGAGGCAGGTGGATCACC
>NW_012099910.1:155795-159242 GCF_000951045.1 Mandrillus leucophaeus
TTTCTTTATTCCTATTGCATTCATATGTGAAAGTATGTGATGAATGGTTCCTGCATGAAAGATATGAGAGATTGTTTTTTATTAGGTAGGCATTATTATCTCTTCTATGAAAGAGTAAAGACATTAAAATGTAAGATATATGATGAAAATCTAAGTAGGGATGCTCTTTGTGGTTAACTTATAATATTGAGTGATGCATGAAGTAGGTGTTCAGTTTAATATTCTGCTTTATGAGAGAAAAATATTTTTAATTTTAGTTAAAATTTAATAGTGTTATTTTACTAATTGTACTTTTATGTGATACAATCTAGTACATTTAAAAACTTTCAAATTATGTGTAGACCTAACTTTTTAATTTAACATTTTTAACATGTTAAATACTATTGTGCATTCAATAAAGCATTATTTTGCCACTAACCTTAACCCATTCCACCTTACTCAAGAGTGTAGGTAAAAGATAGTATTATTTGTTAACGTAATAAAGTAGTATCTGTAGTAATCTTTTTTGCTAGTGGTTTTAAACTGCAAAGAAGTTAAAGAATGTTGTTCCTGTATGTTAAATTTTTTTTTCTTATTTAAATTTACTTAATATTTTTGGGTAGATAGTATGTGTATATATTTAAACCATATATGGCATATTTTGATACATACAATATATAATAATCACCTCATGGTAAATTAGGTATCTGTCACCTCTAGCATTTATCCTTTGTATTATAGAAAATTTAATTTTATGCTTTTTGTTAGTTTAAAATGTGCAACTAAACTGTTACCAATGGCCTCACCTCTGGCATTTATCCTTTGTATTACAGAAAATTTAATTTCTCACTTTTTGTTAGTTTAAAATGTACAATTAAACTGTTACCGATGGCCAGGCACCATGGCTCATGCCTGTAATCCTAGCACTTTGGGAGGCTGAGGCAGGTGGATCACCGGAGGTCAGGAGTTCAAGACCAGCGCTGCCAACATGTTGAAACCCTGTCTGTACTATAAATACAAAAGTTAGCCAGGCATGGTGGTGAGCACCTGTAATCTCAGTTACTCAGGAGTCTGAGGCAGGAGAATCACTTGAACTTGGGAGGTGGAGGTTGCAGTGAGCTGAGATTGTGCCACTGCACTCCAGCCTGGGTGACAGTAAGACTCTGTCTCAAAATGAATAAATAAATAGATATTGACTACAGGGTAATTTCTATTATTGTATTATTTAGAAGTATGAATAAAATGCATACATTTGTGAGTTGTATACATATTTTTATAAATTTCTTATATACTTTTATTTGAACTTGTGGCCTCTCTGCCTGCAAACACATAAAGACTTTTAATTTTTATTTACATGAAGTTAAAAATACACATGTATTACTCTAAAGATAAACCTTAGGAAAGAAATTATGGAGTGAGTGTGTTTATATGAGTATGAGTTTGTACCTATTTTCAGGAAAGAAGAATAGAGCAATATTGGAACAAAACAAATTGTTTTAATGAGGTGATTAATTTATTAGATAATAAAAACCTCAAAAATGCTGAAAGCAAATTTTTGCTCTCAGCTTTGTATTAAATTCATTACTGTAAAACCGTATGGTTTATGGTTCAGAATCTCTCCATACAAACTCTTTGCCTGGTACTCATGCCAGACCTATAATTTTGTTATGATTTTTTGTTTTATAGTTTATGAAGTATCCACTACGTGAGCTGGTCATGATTATAAGAATTTTTTATAAAATTCAGTAATGTACACAATTTTTAGATATAATTCCATAACGTTATATTTTATTTAGAACATTCCATTTTGTTCTTTTAGTTGCAGATGCCTATATAAGCCTACTTTAGTTATTGTCGTTTTACTTGTTATAGATGACATAAGTGAATTTACTTATTTATTGAGTCTTTTTTTTTTTTTTAGGTAAGTACTAGGGAAGTTTCATAAGTCATGAGAATGTTTTTGTATATAAATGTATCAAAGAAACATGACAGTGAGGCCGGGTAAGGTGGCTGATGCTTGTAATCCCAGCATTTCGGGAGGCCAAGATGGGCAGATCACCTGAGGCCAGGAGTTCAAGACCAGCCTGGCAAACATGGCAAAACCCCATTCTCTACTAAAAATACAAAAATTAGCTGGGTGTGGTGACATGCGCCTGAAATCTCAGCTACTCGGGAGACTGCGGCAGGAGAATCACTTAATCCCAGGAGGCGGAGGTTGCAGTGAGTTGAGATCAGGCCACCACATTCCAGCCTCAGTGACAAAGTGAGATTCCATCTCAAAAAGAAAAAAAAAAAAAAAGGAAACATGACGGTACTTGCTGTGTAACTGATGCTCCATAATAAGCCATAAATATTTCTGCTGGAGTTAGTTTGTAACTTCAAGTCAGCGGTTTCTGGTCTTTTTTTTTTTTTCCTGCTCCATTGGAGTATGTGTCTGTTTTTCTTCAATTACCATACTGTTTTACCTAATAAAGCTTTATTAGTATATTTCAAAGTCAGGTAGGGTGATACCTTCACACTTTTTTTTTTTCTTTTTTCTTTTTTCTCGCACTTTCTCCCAGACTGGAGTGCAGTAGCACAGTCTCCGCTCACTGCAAGCTCCGCCTCCCAGGTTCAGCCATTCTCCTGCCTCAGCCTCCGGAGTAGCTGGGACTACAGGCATCCGACACCATGCCCAGATAAATTTTTGTATTTTTTAGTAGAGAGGGGGTTTCACCGTGTTAGGCAGGATGTTCTCGATCTCCTGACCTCGTGATCCACCCGCCTAAGCCTCCCAAAGCACCCCCCCTTTTTTTTTTTCCTTCATTGCTTTGGCTACTTTGGGTCTTCTATGGTACAATATAAGTTTTAGATGTATGTTTTAAAATTTATGCCAGTGTGTCGCTGGTATTTTCCTAGAGATTGCATTATGTCTGTAGATTATTTTGTGTAATACAGATATTTAACGATAATAACGCCAATTCATTTATAGGTAATATTTTTCCATTTGTGTATTATTTAATTTTGTATTTCAATATCGTTTAGATTATAATGCACAGGTTTTTCCACTTTTTGGTTAAATTTATTTCAAAGTATAATTACTACAGTTATTGTAGATTAGATTTTTTTTTTTTTTTTTTTTTTTTTTTTTTTTTTTTTTTTTTTTTTCAGACAGAGTCTTGCTCCGCCTCCCGGGTTCCCGCCATTCTCCTGCCTCAGCCTCCTGAGTAGCCGTGACTACAGGCGCCCGCCACCTCGCCCGGCTATTTATTTATTTATTTATTTATTTATTTATTTAAATTATTTTTAACCTCACTGCTTCATTAGCATTTCCATCCCACCATGCCGACCGTCTGTGAAGACTGGGAAGGAAGGATATCCTTGGTGCCATGCTGAGGCCTCTCAGGGAGTAGAGGAAGAAAGGTGGGCCGGGGGCCCCAGCTCAGGCCTGTTTTTAGCTCCGTGCCCAGGGAAGGCTTGGCCTCCCTG
>NW_012099910.1:162697-179891 GCF_000951045.1 Mandrillus leucophaeus
GTCTCTACTAAAAATACAAAAATTAGCAGGGTGAGCTACTCAGGAGGCTGAGGCAGAATAATCACTTGAACCCGGGAGGCAGAGTTTGCAGTGAGCTGAGATCGCGCCATTGCACGCCAGCCTGGGCGACAGAGCAAGACTCTGTCTCAAAAGTAAAAAAAAGCTGCTGCAAATGCTCATTCTGTCACAACCATGCTAGTGAAAAAAGAAATAATGGGTTAGAAGGTAGTTTTAGAGTATGTTTCTTACTCTTTTGCCCTGTAAAATTTTTGTCTTTATTACTTGCCATGTAGAAGCCTGTACTTCAACAAAAGATGTCATTAATTTCAAGTAAATATGCTCCCACATATATTCTCCCTAGAAAGGTACTGGTGTATTTCCAGTCATGCTGTAGCATTTCTGGCCGTTTTTGTGCTGCTGTGTGTGTGTGAAATAAGGCAGGAAGTAAAGCGGAGTCAACCATGACATTTCTTGTTTCTAAAGCCACAGCCTCTAAAATTTAATGTTATGTCAACTAGAAATAATGACAGTATTTAAGAACTAAAAAAAAATTCTTTGTATTTTTTATAGTTTATAAAAATTTATTTTTGAATTATAAGTTAAACAACTTGAACATGCAGATACCTAAAAATGTCAGCTAGCTGATAGTATTAATATTTTAATAGCTTATAATTGTGAGTCACAATTGCCCCATCAGGTTTACTGAAAAGCAGTTATTTATCTTCTGTGTGTGAATGGAGAATAGGCTTTTTATAATCCTAAGCATACAGATCTTTTAAGATTAGCGCTATGTTTAGATCTGAATAAAATTTATAGGTTTGTAATAACAGAAATTTTAATACTTTTTTTCTAATAGAAGTGAAAAACAGTAGAAGTCATTTGTTAAAATGAGTTTAAGAGAAACTTCACATGTATTAATTAAATAACATTTAAACCACATTGTAAGTTACCGATCAGTAATTCCAATCTATTTTAGTTTAATCACTGAGAAAGCATAACGTTCTTTATTCAATCAGAAAGAGTATTCTTATTAATGTTTCTGAAACTTCTAGCAACTGTAGACTGCTCAATGGATGACAAGGTTCATGCAGACAACAAATTTTCTATATAATAGGCTCATTTTAAGTTTAAATATAAACTTAACTCATTATTTCAAAAGTAAAATTAATGGTTCTAAGTCATAAGACGAATAATGTTATAATTCATTTACTGAAGTGTTTGTCTCAGACTTTATAATGAATACTTTAAACCAAAATTTAAGTTCTACATACTATCTATGGATAAAAAGAAGTGGTTTCTAAATTTATCTTTATTTCTACTAAATTAAAAAATTTAAAGCCAAAATGTTAGGTCAGGATTTAAAACAAGCATTGGGTGACGGGTTGTTGGGCATAATGGTTAAGATTGAAACTTGGTAGCAGCTGGTTGCTGATTGCATCCCTAACTTTAGGGTTTTGGTAAAATTAAAGCAATTAATGCAAATAAAGTTGCCCAAAGAGCACCCAGCATATAGCTCTCATTTGTTGATTCTGTTAGATCATGATCAATGTTAAGCCTAAAAACAAGGTGGCCACATCAGTGGTTTGTAACCCATGTTTATTCTAATCAGTCAGTGACGGACTATATATAATAGTAGTTGAATGTTTATAATACTACCCTTGGAAAATTTCCATATATTCACACTCAGCATGGATATAAATATGGAAAGATTTCTCATTGAGTACTTCTCTTTGGCACTCTAGTAACACCAGACAAATAAGCACCTAAATGCCGAGTGTGTCAGTTTTAATATTAGAAAAGAAGGCATGTTGTTTCCTTGTCTACTTGTTTAATAAATTTTTTATTGCCAAGTACATATGTTCATTTGATTTAATATGTTGAAATGTGGTTTAAAATATATATTCAAATAACTTTTCTCTAACAAGTGAAGAAATAACTTATTTACAAATGTAGAAATATTGTTTAAGCAGTTGCTTTAGAGTCTGTCTTTTATAGTATTGTATTCTTTTGAACATTAAAAATAAACATTTTTTTCCTGAGTGTTGGGTTTAGACTATTCATTATATTAAAAGTTCACTTACGGCTGGGTGCGGTGGCTCATGCCTGTAATCCCAACTCTTTGGGAGACCGAGGTGGGTGGATCACCTGAGGTCAGGAGCTCAAGAACAGCCTGGCCAGCATGGTGAAACCCAGTCTCTACTAAAATTACAAAAATTAGCCGGGCATGATGGCGGGTGCCTCTAATTGCAGCTAGCTACTCGGGAGGCTGAGGCAGGAGAATTGCTTGAACCTGGGAGGCGGAGGTTGCAGTGAGAGACCATGCCACTGAACTCCAGCCTGGGTGACAGTGAGACTCCGTCTTAATAAAAGCAGAAAAAAGAGTTTACTTACATCACTAAAGGAGCAAGCCTTTTGAAATATATATATATGAAAAATATATGTATGTTTTCTAAGATTTTAAAATGAACACTTTTTTCTCGTCAAATTTCTTAAAGTTTATTTCTCTTTAAAGTATGAGTAGTATTTTTGATTGGCAAATCAAAGTTGAATGAATTTATGGGGTAAAATGTGATGTTTGAATATATGTATGTAATATGGAATGATTGAGTTGAGTTAAATAACATCTATCAACTCGCTTACCTATCATAAGCGAGTTGATAGTTAAGATATTTGAAATTTACTCTTAGTCATTTTAAAATACAATTACGTTATGGTTTACTATAGTCACGCTGCTGTGAAGTAGATCTCAAAACCTACTTACCTTGTCCATTTGAAACTTTGTACCCTTCAATCAAAAAACTCTGTAATTTCTTCCCACCACATCAAGCCTCTGGTAACCATTATTTCACTTTCTATTTTTTTTTTAGTTAAAACTTTATTAGATTCTACATATAAATGAGATTATGAAGTATTTGTCTTTCTGTGTCAGGCTTATCCCATCTAGCATAATGTCTTAAAATGTATATTGTTTCAAATGACAGGATTTAGCCCTTTCTAAGGCTGAATAGTACTCCATTGTGTATCTATACCACATTTTAAGAAATAATTTAAATATATATTTATTGGTCGAAAGACTTGTGTGTTATAAAAATAGTTCTGTGTTGCTGGGCACGGTGGCTCACGCCTGTTGTAATCCCAGCACTTTGGGAGGCCGTGGTGGATCACCTGAGATCAGGAGGTCGAGACCAGCCTGGCCAAAATGGTGTAACCCTGTCTCTACTAAAAACCCAAAAATTAGCCGAACTTGGCACGCGCCTGTAATCCCAGCTACCCAGGGGGCTGAGGCAGGAGAATGGCTTGAACCCAGGAGGCGGAGGTTGCAGTGAGCCAAGGTCCCGCCATGCTCTCCAACCTGGGCAACAGGGCGAGATTGTCTCAAAAAACAAACAAAAAACAACAAAAAGCCCAAAAAACAAAGGACAACAGACAAACCCTTCAAACAGAAAATAATGTAACACTCATTTATAATACAAATTAACAAAAATGGAATAATTGGATACATTTTCATTGTTATATATATGTGTGTGAATCTATAAAATGGTACATAAAGAAGAAATTAAGCCAGAAAAAAGATATTTGTAACGAATTAAGTTGGAAAGTAGTTAATTATTATTTGCAGATATCTTTGTTTACTTAGATAACAAAAGCAACTGAAAGAATTTGAAAAGTCTATTCAGGTCCAGGCGCAGTGGCTCACACTGTAATCCCAGCAGTTTGGGAGGCCGAGGCGGGTGGATCACCTGAAGTCAGGAGTTCAAAACCAGCCTGGCCAATGTGGCAAAACCCTGTCTCTACTAAAAATACAAAAATTAGCCGGGCGTGGTGATGGGCACCTGTAGTCCTAGCTACTCAGGAGGCTGAAGCAGGAGAATCGCTTGAACCCGAGAGGTGGAAGTTGTAGTGAACTGAGATCACACCATTGCACTCCAGCTTGGATGACAAGAAGGAAACTCCATCTCAAAAAAAAAAGTCTATTCAGGTAGATAGGCAAAATTCTAAAATGATTCCCAGCTGTTGCACACCTGCGGTGTTACCTTTTTAGTGTAAAAAAATGTGCGACTGGCCGGATGCGGTGGTTCACACCTGTAATCCCAACATTTTGGGAGTCTGAGGGGGATCACCTGAGGTCAGGAGTTCGAGACCAGCCTGGCCAACATGGTGAAACCCCATCTCTACTGAAAATACAAAATTAGCCAAGCATGGTGGAGGGCGCCTGCAATCCCAGCTACTCGGGAGGCTGAGGCAGGAGAATCCCTTGCATCTGTGAGGTGTAGGTTGCAGTGAGCTGAGATCATGCCACTGCACTGCAACCTGGGCCACAGAGTGAGACTCCATCTCAAAAACAAAAAAGTGTGATTTACTGTGGTAGGAAATTAATTACTCATGAAATTAGGTTATTAATGTGTTGACTTTGTGTTTATCAAAAGGGGGATTATCTTGATTGGGCTAAACTTAATTAGAGATGCTTTTAAGAGAAAAAGGCACATCATAGAAAAACACTCCTGCTGGCCTGGAAGTAAGTGACTTCCAGATGGGTCATTTTGTAAGCTGCTTATGGTGGTCCCCTGGCAGGAAATATATTTGTATGTTGTCATAATTCCTGCCTCCCACATGTTCCTTCCAGTAGGGAGGACAGGAGGATCCCAAGGAAGAGGAAAAAAAGGGGGTCTCATTCATGCAATAAATAATCACCTCTCATCTGGGATGGCTTAAGATAAACAGAGGAGACCACAACATGACCACATCAATGAGAAAAAAGGAAACGTGGTTGAAAGAATTCACTGGGATTATGGAACATTTACTAAGTTGTAGTGAATGATCAGCTCCTGAGATACCAATATTCCACCACGAAGGCTGAACTCATTCTGATTAAATGATCATGTCTGCGTAAGTCTGGTGACCCAGTTTTACCCTATCCATTACAGAAATAACATGGAGACCAGTAGGTACCCTCCTAAAATTGAACTTATCGTGAAAAGCATACCTGATTCTTTAACGATTGAAAACCCTTGAAAAAAAATTTTATTGATTGATTTATTTTATGTTTTTTGAGACAGAGCCTCACTCTTGCCCAGGCTGGAGTGCAGTGGTGCAATCTCGGCTCACTGCAGGCTCCACCTCCCAGGCTCAAGTGTTTCTCCTGCCTCACCCTCATGAGTAGCTGGGATTACAGGTGCACCATCACACCTAGCTAATTTTTGTATTTTTAGTAGAGACGGGATTTCACCATCTTGGTCAGGCTGGTCTTGAGCTCCTGACCTCACGATCCACCCGCCTCGGCCTCCCAAAGTGCTGGGATTACAAGCGCGAGCCACTGCACCTGGCCTAATTTATTAATAATAAACTTCTGCTCATTTTTGAGGATTCCACTGTACTGTCATATAATATTGAACATTAAATACCTTAATATGAAGATTTATTTGAGACAGTCTTGCTCTGTTGCTCAGGCTAGAGTGCAGAGGTGCAATCTTAGCTCACTGCAACCTCTGCCTCTCAGATTCAAGAGAATCTCGTGCCTCAGCCTCCTGAGTAGCTGGGATTAAAGACATGCTTCATTATACCCAGATAATTTTTGTAGTTTTAGTAGATGCAGAGCTTTTTCCATGTCAGCCAGGCTGGTCTCGAACTCTGGACTTTATATGATCCTGCCTCCTTGGCCCTCAAAGTCTGGGATTACAGGTGTGAGCTACTGCATTCAGCTAAGATAAATATTTCTGGAATGCATGTAAAGTTATGTAGATAGATCCTCTTAAATTAACATAAAAGTAACAATTTTTGAAATGGGATAAAGTTAACTACATGTTTTCAATGGCTTGGCATAATTGCTGTGCTTTTTGAAATGGTTAGATTGCTAACAAGAAGCAAAGACAGTATTTTGTCTTCACTCAATTGTTCTTGACCTTTTGAAATCTAAAATTCTGGCTAAATAGTTTGAATGGAATATATTCTATGTAAAGAAGAATTATGGTGGACAGGAAAATGCATTCTATCACGCCTGTAATCCCAACACTTTGGGAGGCCGAGGCAGGCGATCACGAGGTCAGGAGTCCAAGACCAGCCTGGCCAACATAGTGAAAGCCTGTCTCTACTAAAAATAAAAAAATTAGCTGGGCGTGGTGGCAGGCACCTGTAATCCCAGCTACTTGGGAGGCTGAGGCAGGAGAATCTCTTGAACCCTGGAAGCAGAGGCTGCAGTGAGCCAAGATTGTGCCATTGCACTCCAGCCTGGGTGACAGTGCGAGACTCCATCTCAACAACAACAACAAAACGCATTCTGCATGCATCGTGCTTCTCTGATTTGCTTTAACACTGAAAGACTGAAGATTGCAAATCTAGTCTCTCAATTTCAAGTAAATTAACAAAGTATTTTTCAGCCAGTCAAATAATTGTATAGGACTAATGGGTAACAGATATCATTAGCTGCTAAAAAATAGTATGATTAGGTTGAGTAGGTATCTAGCCATAGAAATGACAGTCCAATTAAATTAAGAGCCTAATAGGTGCATGTGGAAAGCATTGATGTGCAGTGTGGTACACCTCCACTCAGCAGCACCTGCCTCTGCCTGTTTACAAATACCAGTTTCCCCTGAGTGACTCAGGGTAAATACTGGAAACTGAGAATGCTGTGGTCAGAGTGATTACTGGAAGCATGGTTAACATATTCCTTTTATATTATAAAGAAATTTTATGAATCTTACTCTACAAAGGCTTTTAGTAAAAGATTATTTATAGTTTTGAACTCAATTTGAATTCATAAAAAAGTCAATATGCAAGATAAGTCAGAGACTCTTAAATGTCAGCCATATTTCATAAAACATATTTGAATGAGATCAAGTCTTCTTAGCTAAGAATTTTATTTTATTACTAAATGTAGAGAAAAATAGAAAACCAGTACTTTGGGCCACATAACGGTGTTTGGCACAGGAGTATCACCCAAACAAATGCTCTTTATCATTCCCGGGATCAGCTGGCCTGTTTTCCACTAATACAGAGTGGAGAAGACATTGAAATGGTTAAAAAAGGTGATATAAGTTGCATATTTATATGAAATACAATTTTTAATAAAAAGAATTTGATGTACAAATATAGATGAGACTATTAGGATAAGGTTATAATTTTCTTGCTTCTATTGACAGAATAACTTCATTCACAATATTCTTATTTCAAATAATATTATTTTCTGCTGTATATTTGCTAGCTTTTGGTTTATAACCTGAGCTCTACAGAAATCAGCAAAATGATTATTTTACCACAAGCGTTTTATTCATGCATATACCTATTTTGCTTACCCACTTTGCCTAATAGTAAAAGTGATGTGTGGGTAAGATGCCAATGTGTCTTCTCTGCATTGTTTTTTTCATCCATTCGCTGAAGAAAGGAGAATACAGATTGAAGACGAAAGAAAATATGATCCCTGAAAGATCATGAAGACGTCCTCTTAACCAGAAAAAGAAAACCGACAGGGCATGGTGATCTAAGCAGAGAATATATTTTGCTAAGCCTCTGAAATTTCGGTATACAACCATCATTGCTATAACAAATGTGTTATTTCTTCAGTATTGATTCTTCAGTGTATGATTCAATTCCCTGGTTAATCCAATTTGAGAGGAGACTAACTTATTTGTTAACTTAAGAGATGTAGACAAGACCTATTATTTTTTATCAACATCTCCTCCAGCCCCAGGCAATTATCATTCTACTTTCTGTTTCTGTGTATTTAAACTTTTTTACACTCTACATAGAAATGAGATCATGTGATATACTTTTATTCTGTGCTGGCTTATTTTCCTTGGCATAATGTTCTCTGGGTTTATCAATGTTGTTGCAAATAACAAGACTTTCTAATTTAAAGAAATGGGTATCATTCCATTCCGTAAATATACTACAATTTCTTTATTCATTCAACTGTTGATGGACACTTAGGTTGATTCTATACCTTAGCTATTGTGAGTAATCCACTTTCTTCCTTCTATTTCATTTGTTTTTATACCTCTTTTTTCCTACCATTTGTATTTCTAGGAATAAAATAATGGACACATTTAAACATTTTTAGAAAATTAAAAATGCTTAAAAAACATAGACACTGAAACTAAAAGTAATTTTAGATTCTTAGAGAACATCTCTCAAATACTTCAAGTTACCTCACTCTGACAGTAGATACATACTTTTCTACATTGCTATATACAGATTTGGCTGTCCTTTGTGGCCAACTCCATCATTTCTATTTTGTTGTGCAGTATTTATTTTATGCATTTTACATTTTAAAAGTTGTAGACAATGCAATGTAATTTTCAAACAATTGACAAGTTTTTTAATGTAAAATTTTCTACATAATCAGCAGTCAGCATATTTTCACTCTTCAAAGGCATTTTAACTGCCTGGAAAGCAAGACAGTTCAAGTGAGTGTGCTGAGCTGGTCCTCTCCAGGGTCAATCTATTCAAATTCACACAGGTAATCTTCTGATGAAAGAGAGTGTACTTCAACAACATCATTACAGCATGGTGAAACATAATAAAAGATGAAACACTGCCTTCCAGGAAAAAAAGTTAATTATTCTGTGTATGTGAGTATGTGATATTTCTAAGATTGAGAATAAGGACTAAAGTTAGAGAGAAAACACTACATTAATCATGCAGTGCAGTTCCTATGTAATCTTCTTGTTTGTCAAACACACCCTGAATGGTTTTGTCAAGTATTATGTTGCTGTATCCATCACTTATTAGACTCCGATGATCACTTTCTATTTTATCCGATGATCACTTTCTATTTTATCCATTTAAATATTCCCTCAACATCATCCGGAGTTCTGTTCTTGATGCATAAGTGCTCAGACATAAAACTTAAAATATTGATAAAAAGAGGAGGCTTTATTTTACTACAGAGCATTTGTGCTTCTAAGCTTAAGTCCCTTGAACCTTTAAAAACATGCTTTAGCAGGCGCGGTGGCTTACACTTGTAATCCCAGCACCTTAGGAGGCCGAGGCGGGTGAAACATGAGGTCAGGAGTTTGAGACCAGCCTGGTCAACGTGGTGAAACCTCGTCTCTACTAAAAATACAAAAATCAGCCGGGCATGGTGACATCTGCCTGTAATTCCAGCTACTCAGGAGGCTGAAGCAGGAGAATCCCTTGAACCTGGAAGGCGGATGTTGCAGTGAGCCAAGATTATCCCACTGCACTCCAGTCTGAGCAACAGAGCGAGACTCCGTCTCAAAAAAACAAAACAAAAACAAGAACATGCTTTAGTTTTTTCTTAGTTTTCAAATCCAATTTTGTCAAAAGTACATATAACAATAAATGAATTTAAATAATTTTGGAATTGAATCCTAATCATTAAATATTAAATTTGATTATTTGTGTTGGAAATTGTTTTAAGAAACTGAATAGTGTGATAAAGTCGAAATTTGTAATAACATACATGCTCTTATCACAAATCATTTTGTGATCATTTAAATTTTCTTCTTTTGTTTTTTCTGAGGTGGAGTCTTGCTCTGTCGCCCAGGCTGGAGTGCAGTGGTGCCATCTCGGCTCACTGCAAGCTCCGCCTCCCGGGTTCACGCCATTCTCCTGCCTCAGCGTCCTGAGTAGCTGGGACTACAGGCGCCCGCCACCATGCCCGGCTAATTTTTTGTATTTTTAGTAGAGATGGAGTTTCACCGTGTTAGCCAGGATGGTCTCGAACTCCTGATCTCGTGATCCGCCCACCTCGGCCTTCCAAAGTGCTGGGATTACAGGCTTGAGCCACCGCGCCCGGCCTGATCATTTAAATTTTCAATTTAGTATTGTTATATAGTAGACTTCAATATAAGTTGGCTGTTTGAAATGTGAATATTGACGTATCAGAGAATAAAATGTTTATAATAAAAAATACAGAACAGTGCAATAGTGTTAGTGGCTGTTGTGAGACCTCAGTTTTTCTCTTCTAAGTTTAAAAAAAAAACTGAAACATGAGACATACAACAAAGGAGATGCAGCATAGGGTAATTTATTGCAAAAGGGAAAGACTTTTAAAAGTTAGGTGCAGGCTCGGTGTGGTGGCTCACACCTGTAATCCCAGCACTTTGGGAGGGCGAGGCGGGCAGATTGCTTGAGGTCAGGAGTTCAGGACCAGCCTGGCTAACATGGTGAAACCCTGTCTTTACTAAAAATAAAAAAAATTAGCCTGACGTGGTGGCACACGCCTGTAGTCCCAAGTACCCAGGAAGCTGGGGCAGGAGAATCGCTTGAACCCGGGAGGTGGAGGTTGCAGTGAGCCGAGTTCACACCACTGCACTCCAGCCTAGGACAGAGTGTGACGCTGCCTCAAAAAAAAAAAAAAAAAAAGATGCAGAATAGCCAGTACACCCTGAGAGAAAGGGATTCAAGACAGGCTGTAAGAAAGACGGGAAAGAAAGGAACTAGGGAGACTCCACTTACCGGAGCCTTACACAATTATAAGGAGGTAGGGAGAAGTGTTACTACTAGTAAGCATGTTCTGGGTCTTCCTGTTGGTGCACATACACAGTGGCTGTACATGCTTCTTCATATGTCACATGTCTCAATGACATTTTAAATCTCTACCCATGGGCGTGGTTTTTTACTATTGATAATGAGTAAGAGGTCAGGTCAGTCTGAGGACAGGTAAAATAAAAATGTGCATGCTCTTTATAGGAAAATTTTCCTATTGGAGAGAGTTTTGCTTGAATGAGCTGGAATACAAAGCAAACATTGGGTTTATTGTGTTGATAGTATGCAGTCACCATGCAATCGCCATGGTTACTGCATCCCAAGGACATGGTCACTTTCTTGACTACCCATCCTCCCTCAGTAGTACTTGTTGTGATTTATTCCCAAGCACCAACACTGAAACTATGAATGAACAGTTTTGTCAACATTGTCAACAGTGAGAGAATTAAAAATTTTAATATCAAACATATATGAGCCTGGTTTGGGTCATTAGCTGTGTGCCTAGTAGAAATTATTTTACATCCTTGGAGCTTCAATCTTCATCATTAATAAAAAATACTATTTCCCCCAGGGCTGTTTTAATTCATACTTGGTAGCTGTAAGTACTTTTTACTGAAAGTCTTATCTAAATATAGTAAATATTTAAGAATAACAATGCAATAACAGACTAAGGGTTTCTACATTGTGATTTGCTAATTTTTATGTATGGCTGTGATTGCTATTGTTGAATTTAGGTTGAATTTTAAATCCACTGTTGTTTACCTTGTGTGGGTTTTTGGTTCGTGTGGGAAACCAAATGTATTAGACGTGGACTGTTTGCGGTAACTTGGCTTCATTTCTGCTGTTTTTCTATTCTTACATCTGAGGCTTTAGAAATGACTGGGATTCAAGTAAGGTTGACTTGGAATCTAGCAACAGAAAAATTCCAGAAAAACTGAGAGAAATAGCTACTAGATAGTGCCTTTTAGTGAAATTTATACGAATAAATTTAGTGAAATTTATACAGAGTTCAGTTGAATTCATAAAATCATTGTAAGTTTGTTAAATTCTGAAACTAACTGCCTATAACATATTAGGCACTTGCCTTAGTTTCTCTATGGCATCTTTAGCTTGGGGAAACTGTCATTACAGAAAATAATATTACTACTGTAATAAGATTTGGAACAAATTTTTGTGTGCTTGTAAACATGCCCCTTAATAATCCTTAGATACATGTCATTCTTGCTGAATTATTTTGGCACAACTGCTACAATTCCAGAGACTGTTTTTTTTACCAAATTCAAGCCATGGTGTTTTCAACTTTTTATGTTTATTTCTACCCAGTAAGCTTTATAGCTGCAAGCATTATATTGGCATCCCCCAGGCAATCCCTGAGCCCTAGATCTGACCATCCTACCTCATCCTTTTTGTTTTGCATGCTCTGTTGTCGAGTCCTTCTCACTCCATATTTGAGCCTTCATGAGGCCTCAGTTTGGAGGAAGCAGAGAAATGAGTTGCCATATGTGTTGTGTTGAGAGTCAGAATCCTCTTGAGGATAAATACTTCACCTTTATTATTCATAATACAAAGCAGTGTTTTTAAGATGTGAAAATGTTTCACTCACATTAAATATGAATGATTTAATCAGCATGCCAATATGGCAAAAATAACTGCATCAAGTTCACCAAATATTCTGCTTTAGACTCTCCCAACGCAAAGAACAATATGTATGCACTGGTGGATGTTAGTTTTTTTTTTTTTGAGTAGGTTTTCTTTTTGGGGGGGTGGAGTGGAGTCTCACTCTGCCGTGCAATGGCGGATCTTGTCTCACTGCAACCCCCGTCTCCCGGGTTCAAGTGATTCTCCAGCCTCAGCCTCCCGAGTAGCTGGGATTACAGGCGTGCACTACCGTGTCCTGCTAATTTTTGTATTTTTAGTAGAGATGGGGTTTCACCATGTTGGCCAGGCTGACCTCGAGCTCCTGACCTCAGGTGATCTGCCCGCCTCGGCCTCCCAAAGTGCTAGGATTACAGGCACGAGCCACTGCGCCTAGCCCGTTTTCATTTTTAAAGATTTTATTTATTTATTTATTTATTTACTTTTGAGGCAGGGTTTTGCTGTTGTTGCCCAGGCTGGAGTGCAATGGCGTGATCTCGGCTCACCGCAACCTCCGCCTCCCAGATTCAAGCGATTCTCCTGCCTCAGCCTCCCTAGTAGCTGGGATTACAGGCATGTGCCACCACGCTGGGCTAATTTTGTATTTTTAGTAGAGACGGGGTTTCTCCATGTTGCTCAGGCTGGTCTCGAACTCCCGACCTCAGGTGATTGGCCCGCCTCGGTCTCCCAAAGTGCTGGGATTACAGGCATGAGCCACCACGCCCCGCCAAAGATTTTTATTTTATTTTATATTTTATTTTATTTTATTTTATTTATTTTTTCTTCCCCGAGACAGAGTCTCCATGTGTCTGTCGCCCAGGCTGTAGTGCAGTGGCATGATCTTGGCTCACTGCAAATTCCGACCCCTGGGTTCAAGCATTCAAGCAATTCTCCCTGCCTCAGCCTCCCGAGTAGCTGGGATTACAGGTGCCCGCCACAATGCCCAACTAATTTTTGGATTTTTTAGTAGAGATGGAGTTTCGCCATGTTGGCCAGGCTGATCTTGAACTCCTGACCTCAGGTGATCCCCCTGCCTCGGCCTCCCAAAGTGTTGGGATTACAGGTGTGAGCCACTGCACCCGGCTTAAAGATTTATTTTCTACTGTGTGCTACACAAAGCTTACCAAACGCTTCATTTTACAACATTTTTAAAACAAAAGTTCAAATACTTAAATATTGAAAGGATTACCATTTTCTAGGTGATTTTGCTTGCATTTATTTGTACTACATACTAGTTTTTTCTTATGTGGTGCAAGGTTATAAAATGCTTTTCGGTTGATTTCTTAAGTAACAGCAGATTCTGTTTTCTCAGACAAAAGCATAAAAATTCTTGATATACAACCTTTAGAGGCACTAAAAGCAACTGGATAAATGTGCTGAAATCTGGATTTATTTATAAACTCATTAGAGGCTGTCATAGAAACACATGTTAGTTCCATTCAATTTTTTTTGTCTAAAATCTTGTTGAGCCACATCCATCTGTATATGTAACTTGGTAACAGCTTCTTTATATCAAGTCAGAGCTCATTTTACCTGGTGATTTTACTTTAAATATATAAACTGTTTTATATATCATTCAAATAAGTAATAGAGCCCGGGCGCTATGGCTAATGCAGGTAATCCCAGCACTTTGGGATGCCTAGGTATGAGGATCACCTGAGGTCAGGAGTTCAAGACCAGCCAGGCTAACATGGTGAAAACCCATCTCTACTAAAAATATAAAAATTAGCTGGGTGTGGTGGCGCATGCCTGTAATCCCAGCTACTCCAGAGGCTGAGGCAGGAGAGTCACTTGAATCCGGGAGGCGGAGGTTGCAGTAAGCTGAGACCATGCCACTGCACTCCAGCCTGGGTGAAAGAGCGATACTCTGTCTCAACAACAACAACAATAACAACAACAAAACAAATAAGTAATATAAATTTAATTTAAAGAATATGGAAAAAGACATACAGGCACACTAAAAATGAATTGGGATCTGGCACCTGGCACTGATTAACATGTTTAGCAGTTTAGACCAGAACTAAATTTCTGCAAACAATATTGAAAGACCAAATTTTTAAATTAAAAACATCTTGGCTGGGCGCGGTGGCTTACGCCTGTAATCCCAGCACTTTGGGAGGCTGAAGTGGGCGAATCACCTGAGGTCAGGAGTTCGAGACCAGCCTGGTCAACATGGTGAAACCCCATCTCTACTAAAAATACAAAAATTAGCCAGGTGTGGTGGCAGGCACCTGTAATCCCAGCTGCTTGGGAGCCTAAGGCAGGAGAATCGCTTGAACCTGGGAGGCGGAGGTTGCAGTGAGCTGAGATCGTGCCATTGCACTCTAGCCTGGGAGACAAGAGTGAGACTAATCTCAAAAAAAAAAAAAAAACAACTTCAACAATTTAATAGGCCTATAAGATTTTCGAAAACTTTGCTTACCCGTCATCAATCAATATTAGGTCACACTAGAACATTTTTAACACACCATACACAAAAGAATATAAAGTTAGTCAACTATTTTCCAAAATATTTGATTAAAGCAAGACTTCTTGCTACTTGAAAACATCAAACTGGGCCAGGCACAGTGGCTCACACCTATAATTCCAGCACTTCGGGAGACTGACTTGGGGGATCACCTGAGGTGGGGAGTTGGAGACCAGCCTGACCAACATGGAAAAACCCTGTCTCTAGTAAAAATACAAAAAAAAAGAAAAAAATAAAAAATAAAATTAGCTGGGCCTGGTGGCGCATGCCTGTAATCTCATCTACTCAGGAGGTTGAGGGAGGAGAATTGCTTGAACCTGGGAGGTGGAGGTTGCGGTGAGCCGAGATCGCGCTATTGCACTCCAGACTGGGCAACAAGAGCGAAACTTGGTCTCAAAAACAAACAAAAAAACACACCAAATTATTGATGAAAAATGTTCATTTTGAACAGATATTTGATCTCATATGTATATTACCACTAAGTAAAACCTAATACCAATAGGTTTGATTTATAAAATATTAGTGAATGTGTATCACTGTAGTTTTAAATCAAAAATGTTCATTTTGAACAGATATTTGATCTCATATATACATTACTACTAAGTAAAACCTAATACGAATAGGTTTGATTTATAAAATATTAGTGAATGTGTATCACTGTAGTTTTAAATCAATAAATTATTTAAATCTGCTGTCTAAATAATTTTGATTAAAACATTTGGTATTTTATTTAAGTGCCAGTATTCATATAGCATGAAAAACCACCCATTTCTTTACTATTTTACCATTTTATAAAATAAGACTGAATTTGTGGAGGCATTTCTTTAAAAAACTAATCTTTTCTTAAAAAAATTAGAAATCAAAATATAGGTATTGTCATATTACACACATCGTTTGCTAAACCCTACAACAATTTGTAAAGTTGGTTTGCGTACGCCAATCTTATATTACGTAAAACATGAAGAAGTGTCTTTTTAATGTTATATTTAACATACAAAAGTCCAAAATACATTCAGACAAACAGAAACTGGCTGTCACTTAAAAAACAAAAAACAAAAAAAAAAACCATCAGCACGATACACTGTTCTGTATATGCACAGATGGAAAACCAAGCTTTGAAGTTTTCAAATAAAAAGCAGGAGCATTATTTGTGAGTAAGCCTTAAATATATAAAACAAAGACATACAGTTTACTCTTTTTAATTAAAAGTATACTGCACTTTGAATAATTCAAGTAATGTAAGACTATCAAAAACTTTATAAGCCATACAAGTGTCAACTGCCCTTTTAAAATTATAAGAACTTAAGAAAATGTAAACTAAACCGTGACAATTTAGTATAAAAAGATGATAAATGACTTTTTATTTCCACTTATGATGAAGATCACCTTTATTCATTTTGAAAAACAAAACAGAAAATGATGCGGTTGTATCTTGCTGGGTGGTGACTGTGATGGTATTTACTGTCCTAGGAATGGTGGGATCCAGTGGACCAGAGTCGTCAGCACCTTGCCGTGGTCACTGCTGTCCTTTCTGTGACTAAGATTTGTAGGCCGGGCCCGGAGCCTCATGCCTGATATCCCAGCACTTTGGGAGGCGGAGGCGGGTGGATCACGAAATCAGGAGTTGGAGACCAGCCTGGCCAACATGGTGAATCTCCGTCTCTACTAAAACTACAAAAATTAGCGGGACACGGTGGTGCACGCCTGTAATCCCAGCTACTCTGGAGGCTGAGGCTGGAGAATCACTTGAACCCGGGAGGCGGAGGTTGCAGTGAGCTGAGACCACGCCATTGCACTCCAGCCTGGGTGACAGGTGAGACTCCGTCTCAAAAAAAAAAAAAAAAAAATCGTTTCTCAGACGCCTTCATCAACTCTGTTTCCATAGTGGTGTGAACAGTTTTGCACTGCTTTAAGCATCTGCCTTTGATTTCTGCTAATTTTCTTTGACTTTTTATTTTTCTTGTCCGTCTCTGGTGGTTGCTTTGCTGCTCCACTTTGAGGAGTTTGGGTAGCTTTGCCCTCAGAGTTCCAACAGTCCGTCCATTTGGCTCAAGCTCTAGGGCAATTTCTCCCGGGTCTTCTGTTTCAGGCGTCTGAAATTTGTTTACAGCGCCCAGTTTTCAGAGATCATGGCTACCGCCTCCTCCCTCCTGCGAGGCGGCTCCTGCACTTCTGGCCTCCGGCTTCGATCCAGCCTTCCTCCAGCCTTGATCCAGCAGAGCACAGAAGGAAACGCAGCTGCAGCCGGATCGCCAACGCCCAGGGTCGCCCAGCCGGAGAGGGACGACGCCTTGGCTCCAACCCTGGGTCTGGGCCCAGTTGCGTGCGCAGAAATCCGAGGCCAACAGAGCATTTCCTGGGCGAGACCTCCCTGCCTGCGGAGCCAGTTTCTTCCACCAGCTTCCTGTTGCCGCCTCAGCTTCCATCAGAGGGACGCTCAGGATTGTGCAGGGGTCCGGAGACACCGTGAAGAGTCCAAGGAAGTGAGGAGGGGCCGGGCCGGGCAGCCTCCGGCCTAGCGCAGGGCGGCGCCTCTCACGCCTGAGCAGAGATCAGCCACTGCCACCGCGGGAAGGACAGAGGGACCCAGGCTCCCCAGCCAGCCTCACTCTGGGTCAGGAGAGAAGGAGACTTTTTTTTTTTTTT
>NW_012099910.1:180666-211511 GCF_000951045.1 Mandrillus leucophaeus
AGAGATCCTCACACACTCCTGTAAAGTCAATACCTCTAAAGTCTTCTATTAACCTCCTACCCCAATTTGCCCACTACCTGAATTTTGTGTTATCATTTTCTTTCTTTCTTTCTTTTTTTTTTTTGAGACAAACTCTCGCTTTGAATCTCCCAGGTTGGAGTGCAGTGGCGCAATCTCGGCTCACTGCAACCTCCGCCTCCTGGGTTCAAGCCATTCTCCTTCCTCAGCCTCCTGAGTAGCTGGGATTACAGGCGCGTGCCACCACGCCAGGCTAAAGGTTTTTGTATTTTTAGTAGAGATGGAGTTTCACCGTATTAGCCAGGATGGTCTTGATTTCCTGACCTGGTGATCCGCCTGCCTCTGGCTCCCAAAGTGCTGGGATTACAGGCGTGAACCACCGTGTCTAGCCTCTGTTATCATTTACTTTATGCAATTTTATGTATAAACATATACATTTCAGTGTTGCCTATTTTTTGCCTGTATATATTCTAGCATAAGTTTTCATCTGTGACTTGCTTATTTATGTTGTTTTTCTATTTTTTCATGTTGCTTTGCATAGCTATAGTTCTCTCTCTCTCTCTCTCTTTTTTTTTTCTTTTTTCTTTTTGAGAGGGAGTCTCACTCTGTTGCCCAGACGGGAGTGCAGTGGTGATCTCGGCTGACTGCAACCTTCGCCTCCCGGGTTTAAGCGATTCTCCTGCCTCAGACTCCCGAGTAGCTGGGACTACAGTTGATTGCCACCACTCCCGGCTAAGTTTTGTATTTTCAGTGGAGACGAGGTTTCACCATGTTGGCCAGGATGGTCTCGATCTCTTGATCCCGAGATCTGCCTGCCTTGGTTTCCCAAAGTGCTGGGATTACAGGGGTGAGCCACCACGCCTGGCCTTTAGTTCTCTATTTTTACTGCTGCATAGTGCAAACATACATCAATTTATAAAACAAGTCTATTGCCAGTGGATATTTGAATTACTTCATATTTTTATCATCTCCTGAAACTACTAGACATAATTATTTGACAAAAAATGGTGAATTAGAAAGGTGTATCATTTGTAGTTTGAATTAGCATTTACTTGCTTACTAATAGAGTTAGCAATTTTTATAAGTTCTTGTTTTAAGATTTGCCATCTGTCCTATTTTAAATGTTTGTCATTTCCTTATTTATGCATACATTTTCTGTAACGTATATTTTCTAAATGCTGATATTTTGCGACTTTTTTTTAGATGGAGTCTTGCTCTGTCGCTCAGGCCGGAGTGCAGTGGCATGATCTTAGCTCACTGCAATCTCCGCATCCGAGGTTCAAGTGATTCTCCTGCCTCAACCTCCCAAGTAGCTGGGACTACAGGCTCCCACTACCACACCTGCTAAGTTTTTGTATTTTTAGTAGAGACGGGGTTTCACCATATTGGCCAGGCTGGTCTTGACCTCCTGACCTTGTGATCCACCTGCCTTGGCCTCCCAAAGTGCTGGGATTAACAGTTGTGAGCCACCGCACCCGGCCTGTAATATGTGTTTTTAAAACATTTTCTCCCAGTTATGGTTTGCCTTTCCACCATCTTTACTAAAACATGTTTTAATAAGATTTTGATAATTAAACAATCTTAAAATTGATATAGTCTAATTTATAAATATTTTCATGCTTTTTTTTTTTTTTTTTGCGATGAAGTCTCACTCTGTCACCCAGGGTGGAGCGCAATGGCACAATCTCAGCTCACTGCAACCTCTGCTTTCCTGGTTCAAGTGATGCTCATGTCTCAGCCTTCTGAGTAGTAGCTGAGACTACAGGCATGTGCCATCACTCTTTGCTAATTTTTGTGTTTTTAGTAGAGATGGGGTTTCACCATTTTGGCCTGGCTGGTCTCGAACTTCTGACCAGGAGTAATCCACCCACCTGGAGCTCAAAGTGCTGATATTACAGGCGTGAGCAACTGCGCCCAGGCTATGCACCATTTCTATATGTTTAATAAGTCTTTTAATCCCACAGTTATAATGGTAGCAGGACAAGCTGCAGACAGCAGACAAAACCCCTCAGACACCGAGTTAAAGAAGGAAGGACTTTATTTAGCCAGGAGCTTCAGCAAGACTCATGTCTCCAAAAACCGAGCTCCCCGAGTGAGCAATTCCTGTCCCTTTTAAGAGCTTACAACTCTAAGGGGGTCTGCGTGAGGGGGTTGTGATTGATTTGAGCAAGCAGGGGATACATGACTGGGGGCTGCATGCACTGGTAATCAGGACGGAACAGAACAGGATGGGGATTTTCACAAAGCCTTTCCATAGAATGTCTGGAATCTATAGATAACATAACCTTTTAGGCCAGGGGTCAATCTTTAACTACCAGGCCCAGGGTGTGGCGCCGGGCTGTCTGCCTGTGGATTTCATTTTTGCCTTTTAGTTTTTACTTCTTCTTTCTTTGGAGGCAAAAATTGGGCATAAGATGATATGAGGGGTGGTCTCCTAGCTTAATAAAAACAATGTTATCCTCTATTTTCTCCTAAGTTTTAAATCCTCGATCTATGTGAACAGTTTTTGTGTGAGTTGCTTTGCAGAGATTCAATCTACCTAGCTAGAACCAGTTGTTCAGGTACTAGTTTATTGATTAGTTCTACTTTGCCAATGTAATTGTAATACTAATTTCTCATTTTAATCTGTTGGCTGGAGCCATAAATGCAATTTTTAATAAAAATGTTGACAGCAGCATCATTATCATGTTTATGACATCAAAAGACAAGCTTTCAATAGTTGTACATTTACTTTTGCTGTAGTTTATTTTAGATACCTTGTATGTTTAGAAAATAAAATGAAATTTTCTTTTATTTCTAGTTTGCTAAAAAGTTTTTACCAAGCTCTTTTTCTGTGCCTATGATATATACACGTAGATTTTACAATTTCAACTTATCCTGTACTTCTGAGATTAACTTACTTATGGTTTTATTTATTTTTTACAGAGCAAAATTTAGTTTGTTAGCAATTGCTTTAACATTTTTTTCTTTGTCTTAATGTCTATAGTTGCTCTCGTTTTGTTTCTGTCAAGCTTTGGTATTAACTCAGGAATTAAGTTGTGCAGGTTTTTTACTTACTCTATTTTTTGGAAGAGGCTAAATAATATAAATATTATGCTTTTCAGTTTTAAATTTTGAATGTCTGGAAAACTTACCAGAAAAGTTTTCTGAGACTGACATTTGTTACCTATGTGTTAATTTCTTCTGATCTAGCATCTAGTTTACTGGTTCTGTCTTGTGCACATAAGTTCAAATGTGACTTGTGAGTTTTTCATTTTAGTTATTGTATTATTCATTCTGCAACTTAGTCATTTTATTTTATTTGAGACGGAGTTTCGCTCTTGTTCCCCAGGCTGGAGTGCAGTGGCACAGTCTCAGTTCACCGCAACCTCTGCCTCCCAGGTTCAAGCAATTCTCCTGCCTCAGCTTCCTGAGTAGCTGGGACTACAGGCACCCGCCACCACACCCGGCTAATTTTATTTTTTGTATTTTTAGTAGAGATGGGGTTTCACCGTGTTAGCCAGGATGGTCTCGATCTCCTGACCTCGTGATCCACCCGCCTTGGCCTCCCAAAGTGCTGGGATTACAGGTGTGAGCCACCGTGCCCAGTCTGGGATGGGTTTTAACATGTTGGCCGGGCTGGTTTTGAACCCTGACCTCAGGTGATCCACCTGCCTCAGCCTATTACGGTGCTGGAATTACAGGCGTGAGCCACCGCACCCCAGCCACAATTTAGTTATTTTTAAAACTTTTAATATTTTTTCCTGCCAATACTTTATCTTCTTTTAATATGGTAGGTATAGTTGTTTTTAATATTTTTGTATGTGATAATTCTAATATTAGATGTCTTTGCAAATTTGCTTCAGTTTTTTTTTTTTTTTCCTCTGGTGTATTTCACACTTTCTTATTTATTGTGAGCTTTGTCATCTTTGATTGCTTGCTAATCACTGCACATGAAAAATTATTTTTAGGGTTCATTAAGGTCTGAAAGAGATGTGACCTCTTGGAGACAGCCTTGTATGCCATTCCTCGGTGTTGGGAAGAAAAGAACTGTTTGGACCATACGTGTCTTTTGGAGTTCCAGGTTAATTTTGAGAAGGTTTTTATAATATTTTCCAAGTGCTAAACATCTTAAAGTACTTAATGTGTTTTAAAAATCATTATACTAGTAATTCTCAATACAAATTTTAATTCAGGTGTACTACTTGGTTCCGTGAAGAGAATGCATTTGTTTTGAATATTTTCCAATAGATTGATTATGTATTATAAATTGTGAATACGTTTATAATATGTATAAGGCAAAAAATGAGATGTTTGGATTCAAAGATGCATAAGATCAAACACAGGATATTTTCTATGTAATTGGGGAGAAAAAATATGTTATAAAAGCTGATGCACCATGGATTGCAAGTTTCTGCCTTCTGCCCTCACCTTACTTGGCTGTGCCTGGTTGCCAGCAGCCAAGATTTTGTTTGTTTGTTTGTTTGTTTGTTTGTTTGTTTTTGAGACAGAGTCTCGCTCTTGTCACCCAGGCTGGAGCGCAATGATGCGATCTGGGCTCACTGTAACCTCCGCCTCCCGGGTTCAACCAATTCTCCTGCCTAGTAGGGGTTTCACCATGTTGGCAAGGCTGGTCTCTACCTCCTGATCTCAGGTGATCCACTCACCTTGGCCTCCCAAAATACCGGGACTACAGGTGTGAGCCACTGCGCCTGGCCCAGGATTTGTTTTTAATCATTGAAAAAGTAGTAAGGAAGCAAACCCTTATAGTCTCTTTACTCACATAAATATAAAGCAAAATTCTTCTCTAATAGGAGAGATATGTTCAGAAAAGCTAATATGGTATCAGATAAAGAATATAAACAGCAGCATGGCAACATCTAGCCCTATAGTCTGGGTTGCTTTGGGAGTGAAGAGCTAAGATGAAAGGCAAAAGAAAGACTAGAAAGGGATGATTTCGCCTTTGACTATATTGTATTTTTTATTTATAAGTTAATCCAATACAGTGAATAACAAAATTATATAAATGCATTATAAGTATTATTTTTGAGATAGAGTCTCACTCTGTTGCCCAGGCTGGAGTGCAGTGGTGCGATTAGAGCTCGCTGCAACCTCAATCTCCAGGGCTCAAGTGGTCTCTCCACATAAGCCTCTCAAGTAGCTGGTACTATAGGTATGTGTCACCATGTCCACCTATTATTTTTTTATTTCTAGTCGAGATGAGGTTTCACGATGTTGCCAAGACTCGTCTTAATCTCCTGAACTCAGTTTTTTCCCCTCAGCCTCCAAAAGTGTTGAGATTACAGGCATGAGCCAGCATGCTTGACAAATAAGTATTATTAAATATTACAGAGAGCATTTTGGGAGGCTGAGGCAGTAGTTTCATTACTTGAGCCACTGACTTTGAGAACAGCCTAGGCAATGTAGCAAACCCTCATCTATAAAAAGGAAAACCGTTGGCCGGGCGTAGTGGCTCACGCATGTAATCCCAGCACTTTGGGAGGCTGAGACGGGTGGATCACAAGGTCAGAAGTTCGAGACCAGCCTGGCCAACATGGTGAAACCCCCGTCTCTACTAAAAATACAAAAATTAGCCGGGCGTGGTGGCACATGGCTGTAATCCCAGCTACTCGGGAGGCCGAGGCAGGAGAATTGCTTGAACCTGGGAGGTGGAGGTTGCAGTGAGCTGAGATTGTGCCACTGCACTCCAGCCTAAGAGAGAGATTCCATCTCAAAACAAACAAACAAACAAAAAACGAGCCAAAGAAGAAAAAAGCAGAGAACGCTAATTTTATTTTTTTGAGACGGTGTTTTGCTCGCTATTTATTTATTTATTTATTTATTTATTTATCATTTTTTGAGAAGGAGTCTCTCTCTGTTGCCCAGGTTGGAGTGCAATGGTGCGATCTTGGCTTACTGCAACCTCCACCTCCTGGGTTCAAGCAACTCTGCTGCGTCAGTCTTCTGAGTAGCTGCAATTACAAGCGCACGCTACAGCACCCGGCTAATTTTTGTATTTTTGATAGAGATAGGGCTTCACCATGTTGGCCAGGCTGGTCTTGAACTCCCGACCTCAGGTGATCACCCCATCTCGGCCTCTAAACTTGCTGGGATTAGAGGTGTGAGGCACCACGCCCGGCCCAAACTTTTTAAAATCATATATTATTTTTGAAAAAATCATGTTTATGGCCATTTGAATAGTTGGGCTTTTGCTAATCACTCGTGCGAAAAAAGTATATATTTTGCAAAATCTAATACAGAACACTTAATATTCATAACAGACAACCATCAATATGATATATATATCTGATATAAAAAGTTGTTTTAGCATATTGAATTCTGCATTTTTCTTTTTCTGTCTTTTTTTTAGTTTGAGATGGAGCTTCACTCTTGCTGCCCAGGCTGGAGTGCAATGGCGCCATCTCAGCTCACTGCAACCTCCACTATCCGGGTTCAAGAGATTCTCCTTCCTCAGCCTGCTGAGTAGCTGGGACTACCAATGCAAGCTGTAATGTTTATAATATTTGATTTTTGAAGTTTTTTAAATAAATAAAAAGCTATTTGTGGGACAAGTGTAAGTAAAATGGCAGTATTTCAGCAAAACTTAGCAACAGACACAAAGAAAATACAACTAAAATAGAATGAAATAATTATTGATTCAAGAAATAAATTTGTATTAAAGGGTAATAAAACCATAGTAGACTGCTTGGGTCTGTAGTAAATAATATTTAATTATTCACCTTACAGCATTTGCTAAATTACAGCTTTAGATAAAAATGATGCTGTTGGGCTGGGCATGGTGGCTCACCTGTAATTGCAGTACTTTGGGAGGCCAAGGTGGGCGGATCATGAGGTCATGTGATCGAGACCATCCTGGCCATCATGGTGAAACCTCGTCTCTACTAAAAATACAAAAAAAAAAAAAAATTATTTGGGCATGGTGTTGCGCACCTGTAATCCCAGCCACTCGGGAGGCTGAGTCAGGAGAATCGCTTGAAAGCAGGAGGCACAGGTTGCAGTGAGCCGAGATCACGCCACTGCACTCCAGCCTGCTGGGCACCGTGGCTCACGCCAGCCGAAGTGGGCAGATCATGAGGTCAGGAGATCAAGACCATCCTGGCCAACATGGTGAAACCCCGTCTCTACTAAAAATACAGAAAATTAGCCGGGCACCTGTAGTCCCAGCTACTCAGGAGGCTGAGGCGGGAGAATCGCTTGAACCCAGGAAGTGGAGGTTGCAGTGAGCCAAGATCACACTAGTGCACTCCAGCTTGGGCTAGAGAGTGAGGCTCCATCTCAAAAAAAAAAAAAAGAAAAAAAAATTAACCTTGAGTGGTGGCTCATGCCTCTAATCCCAGCTACTCAGGAAGCCAAGGCAGGAGAATTGCTTGAACCTGGGATAACTATGGTTTGTTTAGTAGTAGCCAATAGACTTCTGATAGACCAAATCAAATTATTTATTACTTCAGAAGACTATTAAGACATGTCATTCCCCTCTCTTGCATCTACTTATTCATCCCCAAATTCAAATAAACAAAATAAAAATGTTAGCAGTAATCATATTTGTTCTTTTCAGTTTTAAAAAGTCACACCTTAAATGTCATAGGTGGTTCTCCATTATTAGAAGCCACAGTTTTAGTTGTCCTGGAGCCCTGGATGGTTTAGAAGTATGGTCAATAGAGTTTGAACCCGTGGTTCTGCCAAGCTCACTAAAAGTGGCTGCTTCATTGTTTTCATGTTTATTCTCAGGTGTGCTGCTCTTTTGTGGGCTCTAGATGGATATTTTATTCATGGCAGCTCCAAGGATAATCCAAATTAGTAAAGAAAGAAATTATCAGTAGCTTTGGGTACAACTTCATGTGCATTTATAAACTGACACATTGTCACTATTAGTGTGCATATGGCAATTTACTAAGGATTTGAGGCAGCTCTACTTCATTACTTATGTTATTTATGCAACTCAAAACGTCACTAAATTTTACTAGCTTCATCTTTAAAATAGGGATAATTCTATGCCAGCCTCTTACATTTAAATGAAATAGCACATGTAAAATACTTAGCATGGGCCAGGTGTAGTGGCTCATGCCTGTAATCCCAGCACTTTGGGAGGCCAGGGCGGGCAGACCACTGGAGGACAGGAGTTCAACACCAGCCTGGCCAATATGGTGAAACCTGGTCTCTACTGAAAATACAAAACTTAGCCAGGTATGGTGGCAGGTGCCGTAGTCCCAGCTACTCGGGAGGCTGAGGCAGAAGAATTGCTTGAACCTGGGAGGCAGAGGTTGCAGTGAGCCAAGATCATGCCACTGAACTCCAGCCTGGGCCACAGAGTGAGACTCCATCACCAAACAAAACAAAACAAAAAACAAACTAACTAAAAAACATTTATCATTGGCTGGGCACGGCAGCTTATGCCAGCACTATGATAGGCCAAGACGGGAAGACTGCTGAGGCAAAGAAGTTGGATAGCATCCTGGGCAACATAGCTACACTCCATCTGTACAAAACAGAAAACACATTAGCCAGGCACAGTGGTGCATGCCTGTAGTCTCAGCTACCCAGGAGGCTGAGGTGGGAGGATCATTTCAGCACGAGATTGAGACTGCCATGAGCTGTGATTACACCACTGCCCTCCAGCCTGGATAAAAGAGTGAGACCCTATCTAAAAAAAGTAAAAAATAAAATGCATATCATTGATTCTAGCAGATAATAAGCAAACAATAGATATTAAATATTATTACTAATAAATAGTATTAAATTCAAAGTTCATTTGTTTATGAATGAATGTATTGTAATTTCATATTTAGTTGAGTAGGAAGGTTTTGTGGTAAGTTGTATTATTGTTTCCTGATATTTGATGACCCTCCCAAGAGAATTATATTTTCCTACCCCATAGACATCAGACTTGGCCTTTTAACTTTATTTGGTCAGTGAAACTAGACTAAAGTAATGTGTGTCACTTCTGAGCATAAATTTTAAGAGTCAATGTGTGGTTGACTGCTTTTTTTTTGAGATGGAGTCTCATCCTGTCACCCAGGCTCGAGTGCAATGGTGCCATCTCACCTCACTGCAACCTCCACCTCCCGGGTTCAAGCGATTCTCATGCCTCAGCCTTCTGAGTAGCTGGGACTACAGGCACCCGCCACCATGCCTGGCTAATTTTTTTTATCTTTACTAGAGACAGGGTTTCACCATGTTGGTTAGGCTGGTCTCGACCTCCTGACCTCATGATCTGCCCGCCTCAGCCTCCCAAAGTGCTGGGATTACAGGCGTGAGCCTCCGTGCCCCACCAACCGCTTCTTTTCTCTAAGCCATGAAAATCAGAAAGATGTAGACAGAGGCTGCTTCACCAGCCTGGATTTTGGAATAAAGATAAAAACTAGTAAAAATGCAGTTAATCTGTATAACAATTCTATGAACAAGAAACAAATCTCAGCGGGGTGCGGTGGCTAAGGAGAGAGGGAGGGAGGGAGGGAAGGGAGAGAGGGAGGGAAAGAGGGAGGGAGGAAGGAAGGAAGGAAGAAAGGAATTATTGTACTTAGGGCACAATGACTAAACCGGTTCCCAAATAAGTACAGACAAGCCTGCTCAGTGTGGTATCTGTGTTTTCGAGTGAAAGGAACAGTTCTTTGCAGAAAATGAATTTTAGATTTGGCACTAGACTGAAAGCATTATAGGGGCTCCTAGAGCTTTACTTTGAAGAAGAATTGTAATTTTGGGTACTGATTTTACACAGCCTTGCATAGCAGGCAATTACTATTAGTATTTCTCAAATGATCTCTTTTCAAAGACAACTTGTAGGTATAAAAATCAAAGGTAGGCCTGTAGAATAGCAATTATTTTGTTTGTTTACTTTCCTAATAAACTTGCTTTCACGTAAATAAAAAGTAAAAGTAAAAATTTCGTTGTTAACAATAAATCTCAGAGAAATGCATTGAATTTATTCATTATACAAGAATACAAACGACTTAAGAAAATCTCAGTAGGATTAGAAAGAGAAGGTAGAATGGCCGGGAGCGGTGGCTCACACCTATAATCCTAGCACTTTGAGAGGCTGAGGAGGGTAGATCACAAGGTCAGAAGTTCGAGACCAGCCTGGGCAATATGGTGAAACCCCATCTTTACTAATAATACAAAAATTAGCCGGACATGGTGGCACGTGCCTGTAGTCCCAACTACTTGGAAGTTGAGGCAGAAGAATTGCTTGAACCTGGGAGGCAAAGGTTCCAGTGAGCCGAGATTACGCCACCTGCACTTCAGCCTGGGGGACAGAGTGAGACTCCATCTAGAAAGAAAGAAAGAAAGAAGGAAAGAAAAAGAAAGAAAGGAAGGAAGGAAGGAAGGAAGAAAGAGGCATGATAATGGAAATAAAACTTTACATAATCATAAAGCAAAGAAGATGCAAGGTCAATCCTATTAAAAATTGTATACCTTTAATAATTATGCTTTTAAAAGTGTTATTACATATATTTGACCATAAAGTTTATAGTTTAGTAGTATACTGCTACTAAAAAGTGTATTAAAATTGTTATGAAATACAAAAATTAGCTGGGCATGGTGGCAGGTGCCTGCAATCCCAGCTACTCAAGAGGCTGAGGCAGGAGAATCTCATCTCTTGAACCCGAGAGGTGGAGGTTGCAGTGAGCCCATATCATGCTACTGCACTCCAGCCTAGGCGACACAGCAAGAGTCAGTATGAAAAAAAAATTATACAACAGACCTTTAGAATTTTTACATTTTGCAAAAGTAAAACTCAAAACTCAAACCCATTAACCAAGAACTTCCCCTTCTACCTACTACCCCAGTTGTTGACAAACACCATTCTACTTTCAATTTTTATTAGTTTGACTGTTGTAACTAAGCGAGTTATAGAGAAATGCCACACTCTGAGACAAGTTAAAGAGTCTTTCATTAACCAGCAACTGAGAGGCAGCTAATGCCCAAAATTCTCTTGGACCGGAGGAAGGGGCTAGTTTTGTTTTTATACCGTGGTCTAAATAGAGGAGGGGGATTTTAGCTGAAGCAACTTTTGCAGAAGCAGAACTGGCAAAAAGTTAACAAATTAATTGGTTACAAATGCAGTTACAAAAAAACAAACAGTTCCAGGTGCAGGGGCTTAAACTATCACAAAGAGATAAGTGTAGGGGTTTTGGGTGCCGTCCACCTAGTGTGTCCCCAGGAGCTGCTGGTGCAGCTCGCCTCAATATCTTATCAGCAGGTGTGTTCCTGGACGTGCTTTGAGTCAGTTTTACACTAGCTCTGCCTGGAGGGAGGTGAAAGGGGTTACAAGTGAAGAAACTAAAATGGAGTCTGTCCGGCTCTCTGCTAGGAGACAGCCACTCAGGTTAAAACAAGGTAAGGTATTACCTTCATTACTTATGTTTTGGGGAATGAAATCAGTGATTCTTCAGTTATAGCAAGGGGGTTATACTAGGTTCTGTGATACATAAGTTTGACAGAAGCTATGCGCTCTTTTACAAAGTTAAGGTGCAATTTAATATACAAGGCCTGAAGATTAAACTTAACAAGAGGAGGATAAGGGGTCTTGCCAATCTAGTAGTTAGAGTAGTTAGCCATGGATTCTAGTTGAACATGCTTTGATACTCGGGGGTTACTTTCTCGTTCTTGTTGGTGTCTATTTAGATTTTCTTGAACTCTTTGGAAGGTATCTTTTATGACTCCAGACTGGTTGGCAGAGAAACAGCAACTCTCTCCTAGGGCTGCACATAATCTTCCTTGGGAGAGAAATAGTAGATCTAAGCCTCGGTGGTTTTGAAGAACTACTTCAGCTACAGACTTTACCTGGGTATGTAGCGTATTTATGGCTGACTGGAGGTTGCTTAAATCAGCATCTACTTGCTGAGACAGGGACATTAGTCTAATCTTTCCTTTAACTAGGGTAGCCGTGCCAATGGCTGCTGACCGAGCTCTGCTAAGGTCAGCATAGCTAGGACCTACCCCCCCATGCCGGCTAGGAGGGGTACTAGGAGTGGGGCAGCTTGGCGAAACCTGGAATGCAATTCAGGGAGAGCAGTAAGAAGTTGCCTTTCTGGCCTGCTGTACACATAGACTTGGGGGAGTACATGAACTAACATACACAGGAGAGCTTCGGGTTCAGTCCTATTGATGCAGTGAGTGAGGCCTGAAGTACAAGCCAACCAGGTATTGTTAGGTGCCTGGTAGGAAACTGATGCGTTTAAGGAAGTAAGTAGAGATTGATTACAGGTGGCCTGAAAGGGAGATGCAGATAAGTTATACCTGTTGCTAATTAGACAGGAGGGGTTCCTCAACGCATCTCCTAGTGTAAGGGCATGGGGTGGTGTATGACAAGAGAGAGAGTTAACCTTGAACATGGCCTCTACTCTTAAACTAACATAATATGGGAGTTTTGCTTTTAGGCACAACTAACAATCTCGGACTAGTTTAGGCTGGGTGAGATTAAGAAGGTGATGCACTTTGTCCAGATTGGACATCAGGTTGGGTTGGAGATGTTGTCATTGTAATTGGGATTTTGGAACTAGGAGTGGTGGGACAGTTAAACTGACCTTATCTGGGTGCGTTTGGAACATAGGGTCGCCTCAATCAGTTAAAGGTCTGGTTGACTTAGGAGGGCTTCATGGGACTAGGACTATTTTTCTGAATGGGGAACATAGTTCTAACATTAAATCCTGAGATGTAAAGTCTTAATCCTTATGACATGCCGTAATACTATTGAGCTGAATTACGGTTACGGACAGTTATAGTAAGAGGGCTGCAGTTCCTTAGAGTACATGGTCGAGGATGGGAACTGCGAGTTATGGAGAGGATTGAGCACCGGGTTGATCCTCCAGAGTAAGTGCCCAGGGTTACACATGACTAGTGAGGGCAGAAAAACTGATAGGAATCTCGACAACTAGAGTCAGGGTGATTTCTAGGACAAAGGTAAAAATCAGTGCTCTGGAGTCTTTTTTTCTGCACCTTTAGAGCTCCTGCATCTAGTCCGGCTTCCTGTGTGTCCAAATCCTGCAGCCAGGTCAACGTTCCCTGCTCCTGTGGCCAGCAGATTGCGTTGTTTTCCATGGGTATGGGCAGGCTCTGGGAATAAGGCACATAAATCAACTGCAAAAGAGACTTCTTTGGAGGTTCCTGCCTTCCAAGTAGTGTTTGCAAACACACGTCCTGTTATGAAAGAAGTAAGGAGAAAAGAGTAGGATGGAGCAGAGGACGTGATAGGTGGAAACAAACAAAAGAAGGAAATAAAAAGAATTAATTCGATGGCTTCGCCGACTTAGGTGCAGTTTTAAGAGGCTTGGCCTAGGCTTGGGGATCTATGTTTCTTGCTGGGCCTTGCTGGCCTTTTTGATGCAAGAGTGATGAATCCAAGCAGGTATGCCATCCATCTTTAGAGCTGTCAGTATGGTGAGGATAACAGTATGAGGTCCTTTCTAGGCAGGAATGAGTCCTTCTTTCTGGAAATTTTTAACATACACCAGGTCACTTGGCTGGAAAGAGTGGCAGGGTCCTGGCTGGTCAGGAACTGGATTTGGGTGTGCTCCCTGGACAAGCGGCTGGATGATGTCTTGTCCTTGTTGGAGAGACTACAAGTACTGTAATAAATTCACTTGAGACATTTCTGCTAAATCTAGGCAGGATAGGTGGAGCCCTTCTCTACGTAATTTCAAAAGGTGTAAACCTAGCTCGGTAAGGGGTGCATCTTACTTTAAGAAGGGCTAAAGGAAGTAGTCTCACCTAATTCTAACTGGTTTCTAGAATTAATTTTGTAAGAGTGTTTTTTAGGGTGCAGTTCATGCGTTCTACTTGTCCAGAGCTCTGGGGTCGGTAGGCCCAATGGAGCTTCTATTTGATGTTTAATGCGTTGTTGACTGACTGAACTGCAGATGAGGTGAAGGCTGGCTTATTACCAGACCTTATGACAACAGGCAGCCTGTGTCTTGGGATGATTTCATTTAGTAGAAATTTAGTTACTCTAGTGGCAGTTTCGTTTCTGGTGGCAAATGCCTCAGTCTACCTGGAAAAGGTATCTACTACACCAGGAGGTACTTATACTTTGCCCGGTGTGGTTTTGTCTCTGTAAAGTCAATTTTCTACCTTTCTCCTGGTGAGTATCTGCAGAGACGGTGGCCTGGGTTGGGTTTGGGACCTTGCTTGGAGTTTAGTTGAGCACAAGCTGTACACTGGAGAGCTGCTTGGTTAGCTAAGTCCTGAGGGTGGGGGATCTTGAAACGGTTCCTTAGTAGCTGAGTGAGTTTTACTCCTCCTAAATGGGTTATAGAATGTAGACGATTGATTAGAGTTTTTCCAAGGGCTTGAAGTATGAAGACTCTGGAAACAGTAAGAATATATCAACCTTCTTGATTTTTATTAGATCTGAAGCCTGTTTGTCTTCTTCTGTGGAGTATTTTGGGTGACTTGGCAAGTTGGGTTGTGGAAAAGACATGGCAGACCATAGGACTAAGGGCACGACTGGGAGCTGAGTGGCTTCTCGGGGTGCAGAGTCTGCTGTTTGCTTACCACGGGCAACGGCTCTGTCTTCTCTTTGATGTCCTTTGCAGTGAATTACAGCTACCTGATGAGGAAGCCAGACAGTTTCACGCAGGGATAAAATTTCTTCTTTGTTTTTAATAGTCTTTCTTGCTGAGATGAGTAGCCTACACTCTTGATAAATGGCTCTATGTACATGTACAGTAGCAAAGGCATACCTGCTGTCAGTGTAAATGTTAATACATTTGTCTTTACTTTATTGGAGAACTTGAGTGAGGGTGAGCGATCAATTCAGCCTTCTGGGCCGAAGTATTGGTTGGCAATGCCTGGGCTTATAGCACATCAGACTCCATGGTAATGGCCGCACCAGCCTTCCATACTCCTTGTTTGAGGAAGCTGCTACTGTCTGTAAACAAGGTGGCATCCACCTTCTTTAGGGGCAAATCTTGGAGATCAGGTCGGCCAGTTTCCATAGTTTCTAACAGTTCTTGCCAATCATGGACAGCTGTAGCGAAGTCTGGATCAGGAAGTAAAGTAGTTGGATTTAAACACCTTGTGGGAGGGAAAGTCAAACGAGGCTGATCTAACAGTAAACTCTGATACTACAGGATGCGAGAATTAGACATCTATTTGCCAGAAGCACTTTGTAGCAAGGTCTCTATGGCATGTGGAGCTGTAAGGGTTAAATTTTGGCCTAGAGTCAATTTATCAGCCTCTTGGACCAGGCTTGCAGTTGCTGCTATGGCTTGCAGACACCTTGGCCATCCAGAGGCCACAGGGTCCAGTCTCTTAGACAAATAGGCTACTGGGCATCTCCAGGGTCTTAAAGTCTGAGTGAGCAACTCTTTAGCAACTCCTTGGCTTTTATGAATAAAAAGGTGAAATGGTTTTGAGATATTAGGGACAGCTAGAGTGGGGGCCTCAGTTAGTGCCTTTTTCAGGTTTTGGAGAACCTGTTCTACAGTGTCAGTCTAAACTAGTGGGCCATTCCTTCTGGTAGCGGTGTACAGGGGTTTGGCAATTTCTGTGAACCTTAATATCTACAGGTGACAGTATCCTATGGCCGCCAGGAATTCACGTACCTGTCTTTTGGTGGTGGGAGTGGGGATTCGTAGGATGGCTTCCTTACGAGCACTGGTGAATGCCTGTTTTCCTGTTTATTTTATACCTTAGGTAGGAGGCTCTGGGAAGACAAAGCTGGGCTTTTTTGGCTGAGACTCCATACCTGAGTTCCTGAAGGAGGTAAAGTAGGTCTTTGGTATGTTGCAGGCAGCTGTCAGTAGTTTCAGTAGCTAATAAAAGGTCATCTACATATTGAAGAAGAGGACAATTAGGGTGTTTGTCTCAAAATGGTACAAGAGCTTGTTGGAGGGCTTCCTTAAAAAGGGTGGAGGAGGCCGGGCGCGGTGGCTCAAGCCTGTAATCCCAGCACTTTGGGAGGCCGAGACGGGCGGGTCACGAGGTCAGGAGATCGAGACCATCCTGGCTAACACGGTGAAACCCCGTCTCTACTAAAAAAATACAAAAAACTAGCCGGGCGAGGTAGCGGGCGCCTGTAGTCCCAGCTACTCGGGAGGCTGAGGCAGGAGAATGGCGTGAACCCGGGAGGCGGAGCTTGCAGTGAGCCAAGATCGCGCCACTGCACTCCAGCCTGGGCGACAGAGCGAGACTCCGTCTCAAAAAAAAAAAAAAAAAAAAAAGGGGGAGGAATTTTTAACACCTTGAGGTAACCGAGTCCAGGTCAATTGGGTGGTGTCTTCTGAGCCAGGATCTGTCCATTCAATGGCAAATATAGGTTGACTTTTGGGGGCTAGAGGAATAGCAAAGAAAGCATCTTTTAAGTTAAGGACAGTGCACACTGTGTGTTCTGGTGGGAGCAGGCCAAGTAAAGTATCAGGGTTAGGGACTGTTGGGTAGACAGTGACTGTCCATGAACTTCCTTTAAGGCCAGTAGTCATTTGTTCTGGGTTTTTGGACTGGCAAAAATGGAGCATTCCAGGCGGACTGACATGGTTTAAGTATGCCAGCCTGTAGCAGTCACAGAATATGGAGATTGATTCCTTTCTCAGCCTGCTGACCCATAGGATATTGCTTTACCTGGACTGGCAAGGCATTGACCAGGAGTTCTACTACTACTGGCAGATGGTGCATAGCCAGTCCCGGGGGGGTTGACTCAGCCTCGACTTGAGGAAAGAGAGTCTGGAAGTCCAGTAGGAGAGGATTAGTTTTATTTTCTGGCAGTTGTGAAGGTGAAACTAAGAGATACTCTTCTGACAGAGGGGTGGTTAGCAGGATCTGGGCAGTGGGAGGTGTTGTGTCTCCTAGCATGAGGTGAGCTTGTTGGGCTGAGAAGGAAATAGATGCCTGCAGCTTATGGAGCAGGTCTCATCTTAGCAGGAGAAAGGGACACTCTGGGACCACGAAGAATGAGTGGGTTACTCTTTTCTGTCTTAAACTCATCTCTCATGAGTGGGTGACAGAATATTCTTGAATAACTCAACTAGCATTCTGTACAGCCACTTTCTTACTAGAGACACTGCCTAGGGGCATCTGCAGTATTAAGTGTTCTGCCCTGGTGTCAATTAGGAAGCATATGGGCTGGCCCCCTACTATGGCGGTCACCATAGCTCCCGGGGGCGAAGTGGAAAGGAGCCCTAGCCCTGTCACTTATCAGATTCCTCTGCAGTGGGGAGGGTGAGGACTTTTTTCTCTTCTGATTTTTCCCCTGGTCTAAATGGGCATTACTTTTTCCAGTGTCTTATCTGCTTGCAATAAATACATTGGTTTTTCTCCAGGGTTGCCCGCTCCTGTTTCTGGCCTTTCTGGCGGGGACCCAGGGTTCCTTGACCATTTTTCTGTGACAGGGGCCTTTCCTTCTTGACTTCCTGAATGGCAACCACTCTGATTTTTGCCTGTATTTTTGATGCTTTGTCAGTGGACTTTTCAGCTGCCTGAGCTGCTTGTTTCTGCTTTTCAAACTCTTGGTTGTCAAAACCCTTTTGGGCGATCTTTAAAAGCTGACCGATGTTCATCTTGGCAAATCCCTCTAGCTTTTGTAATTTTCTTTTAACGTTGGGGGCTGCCTGAGCCACACATGCCAAATTAAGAGCATGGCTATTTTTGGGAGCTGTAGGGTCAAAAGGGTTGTAAGCCTGATAGGCCTCCTGGAGGCATTCTAAAACGTTCCTGGTGACTCATCGGGCCCCTGGACAACTTCAGTTGTCTTAGATAAATTTATAGGTTTTCGAGCGACTCCTTTGATACCTACAAGGAGATATCACTGAAAATCGTCTAAAGCTCTCCTTCCACCTGAGGAATTTGGGTCCTAATTAGGCCGGGTAGAGGGAAAAACCTCTTCAATTTGGTCTTGGGTTTCCTCTTCTGGCCTACTAGCTGTTACAAGGTAATACTTTCTGGCCTCCCTTTGGATAGCTCCCTCTGTTCAGAGATGAAGGGGTAAAAGGAGTTGCTGACAGTCATCCCAGGTGAGGCGGTGAGTCCGGAGCATGGACTCCATTAGTGAGGTCAAAACCTGGGGATTTTCCAAAAAGGGATTATGAGCCTTCCAGTTGTACAGGTCAAAGGTAGAGAAAGGGACATAAACTAAGAAGGGAGCTGAGCGCTCATCACCTGGAGGGATTTGAGCCTCTCTCAGTGGGAGGAGGGGGTGGCTACCTCCTCCTGCCTCTACAGCAATCGGGAGCCTATCAGCAGAGAGCCCACTGGAGATGTACTCAAGGAAACAAGGGAAGAAGCCAGGGGAGCAGGAGGGTTATACGGCAGTGGAACTGGGAGAGGAAAACTTTCCTCTTCTTCAGAAAGAGGCAGTACAGGAGGAGCCGAGGGGACTGAGGGTCGGGGTAAAAATACAGAGTGGCTCAAGGGACCTTGGAAGTGGGGTCATGAATGGCACATGAACGGAGCGAGGGAGGAGGGCTCCCGAGAAAATCTAGCTATTGATCAATATAGGGAAACTGATCAGGGTGACCGGGGCTTCCAGTAATGACCTGCCACACAGCCTGAACAGCTGTGGGGTTAAATGACCTTTCTGGGGGACACCTGGTTCCATACTGCGGCCATTCTACTTCACAGAGCATCCAGAGTTTGCCTTTTTTCAGGAAGACGCCGTCATCCTCTGAGAAGCCTAGAGAGAAATTCTGCAACATACACTGAAGAGGACTCTACTCTTTACAGGGTCAGGAAGAGAAGTTTCCTATTTTGGAGGCAGTTTAACAAGGTTGAACAGAGATGTTAAATGTGGCACGGACAGAAAGATTCACAACCTGGGGTGCTGGTGTATCAGAAGAACAGAAATACAACCAGAAAGAGCAGGAAAACCACTACGGCTAATACTTCTTGCCACATGAAGTTGGTTTTCTTAAGCTTCAAGATTTAGGGAGGAGGACTAGCGGCCAACCCGAGGCTTCTTTGGCCAGCTGGACCTAGATGACCTCCCTCCTTCCCTTGAGCTATATCCGAAGTATTTTTGGTGTCTGCATGATTCAAAGGCAAAAAGTTCAAACTCAGCCTTTTCTTTGAATGGTTTTAGGAGGGAGAGCAGGGCTCAATCTTGGAGGCTCTGGATTTGCTGTGACACAGGAAAACGAGATGTGCCGGGTAAGGGATAAGGATGAGGAGGAAAGGGACCACTCGGATCTCTCCTAAGGTAGGAGAGTAGCCATGGGGAAACAGAATAGGAGTCCAGAGGGAGAAAAGCAGTAGGAGCGTAGGCTTCTCTGCACAGTCTTCTAGTCAAAGGCAGGGGAAACGTTACAGGATGACAGAAAAGGTGGGCAAGGAGGTCTGCGGCATGGCTATTTTGGACCTACCACTGATCTAATGTGGAGGCCCTCCAGTTACTGGGGCGTGGGATGTGGCAATCTAAATTCCAGCAGCCTTTATGGTGCCAGAAATTCTAAATGGGCGAGTATTTCCCACTCCTTCCCATAACAGCACTTGATTTCTTTCTGACAGAAAAGACAGGATGGGGACGGCCAGCCCAAATGACTGATGAGGAATTTGACCTCCTGTGGTAGAAAATCAGTACTGAGGACTTTGAAGAAGTTATTTCCCAGTCATCTTGGGCAGTATCGGTGACCTGACATATGAAACTTAGACACTAAACAAGATGATAGGCCGGGTGCAGTGGCTCAAGCCTGTAATCCCAGCACTCTGGGAGGCCAAGACGGGTGGATCACGAGATCAGGAGATCGAGACCATCCTGGCTAACACGGTAAAACCCCTTCTCTACTAAAAAATACAAAAAAACTAGCTGGGCGAGGTGGCGGGCACCTGTAGTCCCAGCTACTTGGGAGGCTGAGGCAGGAGAATGGCGTGAACCCGGGAGGCGGAGCTTGCAGTGAGCCGAGATCCGGCCACTGCACTCCAGCCTGGGTGACAGAGCGAGACTCCGTCTCAAAAAAAAAAAAAAAAAAAAAAAAGATGATAGACACGGAGCAGGACAATAAACATAAAACAAACAATAGACCTTAGGGTATATAAACAATTATGGCAGTTTTTATTAGACAGACAAGGGGGGGTCCCGTGATGGGATCAGTCAGATGCCCGCCTGGCCACTCCCCCTGAGGGGACTCAGGCTCCTCTTAGCACTGGCAGGCTGGTATAAACCCCCGGCTCGGATCGAGCTATGCCTGATGCTGCCTTAAGCCTCATGAGGTCACCACGGAACAGCAGGCGAGGGCCCACTCCAACTCCATAGCTTTCGCCATGGAGCTACAAACTGGAAGTCCAAGCACAAGCCCGTGACTTCATCATCCACTCACCATTCACACAGAGTCTATAACAGTTTTTTTCTTATTCTGAAACAGAGGTCTCCAGGAAACTGGAACGTGAGAGGGAGGAGAGATAAGGAGACAGAGACAGAGAGAGAGAGAGAGAGAGAGAGAAACAGAGAGAGAGAGACAGAGACAGAGACAGACAGACTAGTCTTTAATGGAGAGACCGGCCTGCCAGAAACCAGGACTCAGTCCTCCAGCGTCCTGGAATATGGACTGAGTCAAGGGAGGGCCCCCATCAGGGCCACTTCCCTCCCAGGGAGACACAGAGGTGCCTCATAGAAAACCAGGACTCCGTCCTCCAGCGTCCTGGAATGCCGGCAGAGTCAAAGAGGGAGGGTTCCCGTCAGAGCCACTTCCCTCCTAGAGAAACAGTCAGATCTGACTTACCTTCCCGGGACCAGAGAACTCAGGAGTTGACTTTTTATAGGCACACACCGGTGGTCGATCCCTTCCCCTCTGGAAGACAGGGTCTTATGGGGCCTTGGAATGTCTTCGGGGCACCTCCCCTATAAGTCTGCCTTCTGTTCAGGGGAGCCTGGAACGAGTCCGGCTCTCACATGGTGGCGAACATCTCGCTGGGGCCTCCAAACGTTGTAACCAAGTGAATTATAGAGAACCGACACATTTTGAAACAAATTAAAGAGTCTTTTATTAGCTGGGGACCGAGAGGCAACTAATGCCTGAAATTCTCTCGGCCCTGAGGAAGGGGCTAGTTTTGTTTTTAATACCGTGGTCTAAATAGGGGAGGGGGATTTTAGCTGAAGCAATTTTTACAGAAGCAGAACTGGCAATAAGTTAAAAAATTAATTGGTTACAAATGCAGTTATGAAAAAAACAATTCCAGGTGCAGGGTTAAACTGTCGCAAAGAGATAAATGTAGTGGTTTTGGGTGCCACCCACCGAGTGCGTCCCCAGGAGCTGCTGGTGCAGCTCGCCTCAATATCTTATCAGCAGGTGTGTTGCTGCACGTGCTTTGAGTCAGTTTTACACTAGCTATGCCTGGAGGGAGGTGAAAGTGGTTACAAGTGAAGAAACTAAAATGGAGTCTGTCCGGCTCTCTCTCTGCTAGGAGACAGCCACTCAGGTTAAAACAAGGTAAGGTATTACATGACTACTGAAGAGATCTCATATAACTCAAATTATGTGCTCTTTGTTATTTTGTTCCTGGCGTAATTCACCTAACATAATGTCCTAAAGGTTTATAGTGTGTGTGTGTGTCTGTGTGTGTGTGTGTTGCCCGGCTAGTCATAAACTCCTGGGTTCAAAACATTTTTTTGCCTCACCCTCCTGAACTGTTTGAATTACAGGAGTGAGCCACCACACTGGCCCCAAAAGTTTATCTCTATTGTAGCATATGATATAATTTCCTTTTATAAGGTATAATTATATTTCATCACATGTATATTGCCATTTAAAAAATCCATTTATATGGCTGGGTGTGGGGGCTTGAGCCTGTAATCCCAGCACTTTGGAAGGCACAGGTGGGCAGATCACCCGAGGTCAGGAGTTCCAGACCAGCCTGGCCAACACGGTGAAATCTTGTCACTACTAAAAATACAAAAATTATCCGGGTATGGTGGCACACGCTTGTAATTGCAGCTACTCTGGAGGCTGAGACAGGAGAATCACTTGAATTCCGGGGACGGATGTTGCAGTGAGCCGAGATGGCACCACTGCACTTCAACCTGGATGACAGAGTGAGACCCTGTCTCAAAAACAAAAAAATCCATTTATACATCAAAAATCATTTAAGTAGCTTCTAAGTTTTGGTTTCATGAATAATAAGATTATCAACATGAGTATGCAAATGTTACTTCCAGCTTCTGCTTTGCATACATAGACATTTTTTGTATAACATGCCAAAAAACAGTGTCCAAGCTTTTTGTTTTTTTGTTTTGAGACAGAGTCTTGCTGTGTCGCCCAGGCTGGAGTGCAGTGGCACGATCTTGGCTCACTGCAACCTGGGTTCAAGTGATTCTCCTGACTCAGCCTCCCGAGTAGCCGGGATTACAGGTACATGCCACCACGACCAACTAATGTTGTATTTTTAGTAGAGATGGGGTTTTCATCATGTTGGTCAGGCTGGTCTCGAACTCGTGATCTCCAGTGATCTGCCCACCTCGGCCTCCCAAAGTGCTAGGATTAGAGGCGTGAGCTACTGGGCCCAGCCCCAAGTTTTTTTTTTTTTTTTAATTTAAACATTAAGTTATCTGGTGCCATTTGTTGGAGAGTCAGTCCTTTTCACATTGTTTGGTCGTGGTAACGGCCATGCAACTAAAAGCTGGAGCTTCTGCTCTTTTCATTTCTGGAACATCCTGCCTGTGAGTACCCTTAGATCCACCTCCTGTTACCTGACCCAGGCAGCTGCCAGCCCTGACCGCCTCCCTGCCCAAAGCATCCTGCGCCTGGTGGTCCTGTCAGCTCTCTTTCTGTAGCTGGCTTCCTCTTCTGGCTCCTTCAGCTTTCTTTCTCCTGGTTCTCATGGTTAAGCACCTGGCTTCTTAGAGAAGCAAGAGCAGAGCAATTTCTTGGGTCCTGCACAGGTGAAGCGACCAGGACAAAACCTGTCAGTAAGTAATATTTTGTAATATATTAGTTGATTTTTTAAATATTAAGTCAATGGCCGGGCACAGTGGCTCACGCCTGTAATCCTAGCACTTTGGGAGGCTGAGGCGGGTGGATCACCAGGTCAGGAGATCGAGACCATCCTGGCTAACACGGTGAAACCCCGTCTCTACTAAAAATACAAAAAATTAGCCGGGCATGGTGGCGAGCGGCTGTAGTCCCAGCCACTGGGAGGCTGAGGCAGGAGAATGGCGTGAACCCGGGAGGCGGAGCTTGCAGTGAGCCCAGATCGTACCACTGCACTCCTGCCTGGGCAATAGGGCGAGACTCCATCTCAAAAAAAAAAAAAAAAAAGTATTAAGTCAACACTAAATTTGTGAACAAATATTACCTGGTCATGGTATGTACTCATTTTCATATGTTGCTGGATTTAATTTGCTAGTGTTTCTGAAAATTTCTGCATCTTCATTTATATGGGACGTTGTTCCATAGTCTTCATTATTTCTGATTCTTTTGTCTGGTTTTGGGATCATGGTAATCCCGGCTAATAGATGAATTGGGAAATGTTACCTCTTCTATTGCTGACAGGTTTTGGGGGAAATTGGTATCAGCTTTTCATTAAGTGTTGGTAAAATTTAAAATTTAAGCAACTTGACACTGAGCTTTTTGTGTAAAAACATTTTAAGTAACCTTTTTACTTTACTTGTTATATGGCTATTTATATACTCCATTTTATTGTAGATATAATAAAAAGTGTGTGTATATATAAATGTACACCTCTTAATAGAATCTATTTCTTCAGCGTACTTCTGTAATCTGTGACTATCACATTTTCTAATTTCATAGTATATTATTAAAATTCATATTCTTGTTACTTGACATGAAATAATCTGTAATAAAAACATAAAATAAGACTTTAACACTATTAAAAAATAACTCAAATGTTTCTCCATTGTTAGCATGAGAATATAACTATAATTGTGTTACTTAATTCTCATGTTTACTGTGTGAAACAAATGAGTTACTGAATACAAAGAAAAAAAGCAAAACTGCTATGTGACTTTGGAATTAATAAATTAGTCAAACCAATCCTCTGTATTTTTATCAATATTTAGGCATGACAGAAAAATGAATTTTAATAAGAAATACAAAATATTATATTTCAAAAACGGTATGAACAAAAGATAATCTGATAGTCACAGTGATTATCATGTAGGATATGCAGTGTAAGACATTATCTAAGCCATTGAACATTTATAGGCTTAACACCTAAGAATTTAAAGTGACTATATCAAAGATTCATTGAATAAAAAATAATTACTCTTTTTAAAAGATTATGTTTTTAATCAAAATATAATCATTGCATCTATTTGTTGGCTACAATGTCTCTTTTTTCTTTTTTTTTTTTTGATTGAATTTCTCTCTGTCACCCAGGCTGGAGTGCAGTGGTATGATCTCGGCTTACTGCAAGCTCCACCTCCCAAGTTCACTCCATTCTCCTGCCTCAGCCTCCCAAGTAGCTGGTACTACAGGTGCCCGCCACCAAGCCAGGCTAATTTTTTTTTTTTTTTTTTTTGTATTTTTAGTAGAGATGGGTTTCACTGTGTTAGTCAGGATGGTCTTGATCTCCTGACCTCATGATCTGCCCACCTTGGCCTCCCAAAGTGCTGGGATTACAGGCGTGAGCCACCATGCCCAGCCAAGAATAAAAAAGAGCAATTGAAATTGAAGATGAGGCCAGGCACGGTGGCTCACGCCTGTAAGCCCAGCACTTTGGGAGGCTGAGGCAGACGGATCACCTGAAGTCAGAAGTTCGAGACCAGCCTGGCTAAACATGGTGAAACCCCATTTCTACTAAAAATACAAAAATGTTAGCCGGGCGTGGTGGCAGTCACCTGTAATCCATCTACTCGGGAGACTGAGGCGATAGAATCACTTGAACTCGGGAGGTGGAGGTTGCAATGACCGGAGATCATGCCAGTGCACTCTAGCCTGGGGACAAGAGCGAGACTTTGTCTCAGAAAAAAAGGAAGAAGAAAAAAAAAAGAAATCAAAGATGAATAAGTTAAAAGTTGAAGGTTGTAGATCATATCATCTTTTTTTTTTCTTTTCAAAAGTTTATTTTATGTACAAAGAACTATCATGGTTTTTCATTGAGTAGATGCTTTGGATAATCCTTTAAAGGAAGATCATTTAGTCCAACTTGATGAAACCGATATCCTTCACGTACTGATGGAAACACTGGTGGCACATATGGAGGCCATATTTCCGGATCAGACCATGCCAGTTTGAACAGATGTGACAAGAGTGAGAACTGTGGCCTAATTTTCATGGGTGGCTCCAGTACAGCTGCTGGTGACCCATCTTGCTCTCAGGAGTTCAGCGAGGTAAAGAAAAGAATCATATAATCTTACATAAAAAGCCATAAACCATGTGGTAAACCTGTCTAGGCTGGTTGTGGTGGCTCACGCCTGTAATCCCAGCACTTTGGGAGGCCATGGCGGGTGGATCACCTGAGGTCAGGATTTCAAGACCAGCCTGGCCAACATGGAGAAACTCTGTCTCTACTAAAAATACAAAAATTGACTGGGCGTGGTGGTGCATGCCTGTAATCCCAGCCACTCGAGAGGTTGAGGCAGGAGAATAGCTTGAACCCAGGAGGTGGAGGCTGCTGTGAGCTGAAATTGAACCATTGCACTCAAGCCTGGGCAACAAGAGAGAAACTCCGTCTCAAAAACAACAACAAAACTGTCCAAACTAATAAATAAACTCAGTAAATTAGCAAAATATTAAATTAACAAACAAGTATAAGTTATGGTTCTATACACTGAAAACAAACTGACAAAGTAGAGGAAGAAAATTATTTTATTTACAATAACATTAAAATAATAAATTTTCAAAAATGAATTTAACTAATGAGATAAACAATCTTTACGATAAATTATATAAAAAATAAATTATACAAGAGACAAATTTCAAAATATTTTATGCCAACAGATTGAAATAATAAATATTAAAGTGCCGTGTTATCCAAAGTGATCTATAGATTCAATAAACTCCCTATCAAAATTCCAGTGACATTTTCTTCATGATAATGGAAAATACAATTCTAAAATGTATATGAAACTACAATAATCTTTGAACAGACAAAGCAATCTTGAGGAAAAAAAAACAGAGGAACATCATACTTTATAATTTCAGACTATATTTAAAGACTATAGTAATATAAACAGGATGGAATGTGTAGAAACATATATAAAAAAACCCTAATGGAACAGAAAGCACTACTCTCACACATTTCAGACATGACACAAGAAGATAACTTAAAAATAGTTTAACATAGAGTTTCTCAAAAATATGCAGATATTTGTGTGTCCCCAGAAGGAAAGGAAAATCAGCTAGATTGTGCTGTCTGTTACAGATCATAAAGAAGACTTTGGCTCTCACTGTGAACTTGAAGGAAAATCACTGCAGGGAAAGTAGAATCTTGAGATAATTTAAAAGTATAAGACAGAAGATACCCTTATTTGAGAGAAAACAAAAATAAACAAACAAAAAAACAAATGGAAAACAAACCCCTCAGGCTTCCCAGAAACTATTTCCTTTGCAACACAGCTTCCCTAGTAACAGTTTGAGACCTGGCTTTCTTCTTGAACTTTGGACCTCTCATCTGTGTCATCAGTTGTATTCACTCTCACCTACCTGGGAGTTCATCCACCATCTCATGCCTTTTTATATTCCAGGGCTCTTTTCCTTTCTGCAGACAGGTGATCAAGTCTGGCTTAGAGACAGCAATACCTGTTTAATTAAAAGTAAATAACATGTATCTTGCTCATATTCTCCAATTACCAACCTAGTAATGTGCCCAGTAAAAAGGGTGTAATAGAATATTTTAATAATTAATCCCAAAATACTGATTTTTAACAGAAATTTGTAAATATTTTGAAAATATTTTATAGGTCCTTAATTTTACTAGCTTGTAATACTGAATCTAAACTTGGTGTTGGCAATTAGATTTTAATTTGTAAGCAACAATATTTTATGCCACTTGATTTCTGGAATTACCACTACTTTAGAGAGAAGAGTACAGATCAGCTCAGGAATGTGGAAAGTTCAGGTCAAGAACTTTTCTAAACTAATTTGGAAAAAATAGCTTGCATAGAATAATTTGGAAAAAAATAACAAGAATATCAAAGTCCATTTATCATAGAAAAAATTTGAAAACTTTTAGAAGAAAAAATCTTTAGAATATTTACATTTAACAGAGTTTAATTGAGCAAAAAATGATTTTCAAATCAGGCGTCCTCTAAATTCAGAGTAGGCTTAGCGACACTCCAGCACAGACATGTGGTACAAAAAGACTTAGGGACAGAAAAACCAAAATGACATACAGAACATGGAAGTAAGGTACAGAAACACCCAGATTAATTACACCTTGAGACTCACTTTATTTGAATATGGTTTGAATAGTTGAAATCCTCATATTGGCAAAAACACAGTGGTTGGTACTGTCATGTGAGTCCGTGGGAAGAGAGTCCACCAACAGGCTTTGTGTTAGCAACAAGGCTGTTTATTTCACTTGTGTGCAAGTGGGCTGTCTGAAAACAGAGTCAACAAAGGGAGATAGGGGTGGGGCAGTTTTATAGGATTTGGGTAGGTAGTGGAAAATTACAGTTAAAGGTTGTTATCCCTTGCAGGTGGGGGCGGGGTCACAAGGTGCAGGATTGGGATATCATGAGACTCATTCTTCAGGAAAGGAATGTCACAAGGTTGATTGATTAGTTGGGGTGGAGCAGGAACAAATCACAATGGTGGAATGTCATCTTTTATGGTTCTTCAGTTGCTCCAGGCCACCTAGATATATACATGTAGGTCACAGAGGTTATGATGGCTTAGCTTGGACTCAGGGGCCTGACAGTCCTGTCTTCTTATATTAATAAGAAAAACAGAACAAAATAGTGGTGAAGGGTTGGGGCAGTGAAAATTTTGGGGATTGGTATGGAGTGATAATTGGTGATGTTTCTCATGGTTACTTCGAGTGGGATTAGGGGCAGCCTGGGAACCTAGAGTGGGAGAGACTAAACTGAAGAAAGATTTTTGGGGTAAGAGGTGATATTTTGGGGTTGTTGGAAGGAGCAATTGTCATATAGAATGATCAAGGATGGCCTGGATGCCATTTTGTATGAATTGAGAAACTAAATGGAGGACACAAGGTATGAATAAGAGAAGGAGAAAAACAGGTATTAAAGGACTAAGAATTGAAAGGACCCAGAACATCCAATTAGAGAGTGTCCAAGGGGGTTCAGCATAATTATTTGCTTGGTTGGCGAGTTTTGGGGCTATATCCTTGAGTTTTTTTATGTTGTTATATACCAGGCCAGATTAATTTAGGTAAAAATAACACTCTTCATTTAAAAATATACAAAGTCCCCCTTTTTAGTAGTGAGTAAGTCAAGGCCTTGGCAGTTTGGGAGGAAACAGAAATGCTAAGCCAGCAATTGTTTGTTAAAGAAGGATTAGAGAGGGCTCGGAGAGAGTGAGAGAGATTGATGGTGTGGTGGAGATAGCTGGAGAGAGGTAGAGGGTGGCATAAGAACGGGAACAAGAATAAGAGTGAGTATAAAAGTAAACAATAGGACTTTATCAGGGTTAAAGTATTGGAGGGTGCCCTGTTAGCAAAGATTATCCACTCCAAGAGGGAGTCAGATATCACGTGGAGAGAGTACCACGTGATATCTGCTATGATGGTTTGGAGGAAAAGTGTAAACCGGCAGTGTAAACAGGGGCAGGGCATTTAAGACTAGTTGAGAATGGTGAATAGTATGACTAGACAGAAGATAGTAGGGAAGACAAGGTTTTGGGGTGCAGTCCAAGTTGGGGAGGGTACTGTGTAAACCCCATTGTAAACAACTAAGGTAAGGAAGAAGAAACTTAATAAAAATGAAAGCATGTATTAGGTTTATAAGGGTTATCCTTTAGGATTGCGGGTGAGTTTAAGGGAAGTAGGGGTGAGTACTTGCAACTTCCAGGAGGAAGAGGAGAGATCACGCTGTTTGTCTGATGGAATGGTGAACCTAATGGGCGAGGGTCCTGCAGATGGATGGCAGTTGGGGTACTATAGATGATGAAGTAGGGTCTGGTCCATTGAGGTTGTAGAGTTTGAGGGGTCAGATTCTTAACAAGAACTGATCATCCAGCTAGGGTGTCTTCATGTGGCTGCATATCTGGAGTAGGCAAGAGAAGACTAGCAGCCTGGCAAATTTCCTGTCTAGCCTGCTGGGGGACTGGAAGATAGTAGCCTAGAGGGCTGGTGTCTGGGATGCGGTTGGGGCTGAGCAAGAAAGTGCGTCCATATAAGAGTTCAAATGAACTGTACTTTCAGCATCTCAAGGACAGGATCTAATTCTGAGGAGGGCAAGAGGTAAAAGTACTGTCCAGTCCTTTTTAAGTTGGTGGCGGAGCTTGGTGAGGTGTGTCTTTAAAAGCCCATTAGTCCTTTCTTCCTTTCCTGAGGATTGAGGATGGTAAGAGGTATGAAGTTTCCACTGAATACCAAGAGCCTGAGAAACTGCTTGGGTGATTTGACTAATAAAGGCTGGTCCCTTATCAGACTGTTTAGAGGTGAGAAGGCCAAACCGAGGAATTATGTCTGGACAGAAGGGTAGAAAGGACCGCAGTGGACTTCTCAGACCCTGTGGGAAAAGCCTCTACCCATCCCGTGAAAGTATCTACCCAGACCAAGAGGTATTTTAGTTTCCTGACTTGGGACATATGAATAAAGTTAATTTACCAGTCCTGGGCAGGGGCAAATCCCTGAGCTTGATGTGTAGGGAAGGGAGGGGGTCTGAAAAAATCCCTGAGGAGTAAGTAGAATAGCAGATGGAACACTGAGAAGTGATTTCCTTGAAGATAGATTTCCTCAATGGAAAGGAAATGAGAGGATCTAAGAGATGTGCTTGTAACCTACATGGAAGAGGTTATGAAATGGTGACAGAAGGCCAGGCGCAGTGGTTCATGTCTACAATCGCAGCACTTTGGGAGGCTGAGGTGGGTGGATCACAAGGTCAGGAGATTGAGACCATCCTGGCTAACACGGTGAAACCCCATCTCTACTAAAAATACAAAAAAGTAGTCAGGCGCAGTGGTGGGCACTTGTAGTCCCAGCTACTCTGGAGGCTAAGACAGGAGAATGGAATGAACCTGGGAGGCGGAGCTTGCAGTAAGTTGAGATGTCACCACTGCACTCCAGCTTGTGTGACAGAGCAAGACTCCATCTCAAAAAATAGAAAAGAAAAGAAAAGAAATGATGACAGAATAGAATGGACTTGTGAGGCTAGAAGGAGATATTTTCCTTGGTCCAAGAACCATTTGCCTTGAGAGAGGAGGGATTGATAGGTGGAAACTTCAGTGGGAGAGTAAGTAGGAGTGACTGATGAGAAGGAGAAAAGCTGGCCATGAGGGACAGAACTGGGAATATTGGCTGCTTCTTTAGATGTCTTATCAGCATAATTGTTGCATCTTTGAGAAAGATGCTTTCTTTGAGACCCAGAACACAATAATGGGTTGTGGAGGGAGGTATTGAGGATAGGAGAATATATAGGTTTGGTACCACGAGGTGGATAGGCTAGACAATTTAGTTGATAAGGCCAAGATTCTGGACAGGCTTTAGTCCCTTCAAAGTCTGTTGAGGGATGGGATACTGGCGTTGAGCAGGATAAGGGTGATTAGCCTTTAATGGGATAGTAATGGGTGTGCGATTTGTTGCCAGGGAGGGGTTACAGGTGTCCTATACTTGTGGGTTAAGGTGGGGGGTTTACTGTATTCAGGAGACCCATGTCACACGCAGAGACACACAGGTTCAAAATAAAGGGATGGAGGAAGATCTACCAAGCAAATGGAAAACAAAAAAAAGCAGGGGTTGCAATCCTAGTCTCTGATAAAACAGACTTTAAACCATCAAAGATCAAAAGAGACAAAGAAGGTCATTACATAATGGTAAAGGGA
>NW_012099910.1:213656-220953 GCF_000951045.1 Mandrillus leucophaeus
TACCATGCTCATGGATAGGAAGAATCAATATTGTGAAAATGGCCATACTGCCCAAGGTAATTTATAGATTCCATGCCATCCCCATTAAGTTACCAATGACTTTCTTCACAGAATTGGAAAAAACTGCTTTAAAGTTCATATGGAAACAGAAAAGACCCCAAATTGCCAAGACAATCCTAAGCCAAAAGAACAAAGCTGGAGGCATCACACTACCTGCCTTCGAACTATACTACAAGGCTACAGTAACCAAAACAGCATGGTACTGGTACCAAAACAGAAATATAGACCAACGGAACAGAACAGAGCCCTCAGAAATAATACCACACATCTACAGCCATCTGATCTTTGACAAACCTGACAAAAACAAGAAATAGGGAAAGATTCCCTATTTAATAAATGGTGCTGGGAAAATTGGCTAGCCATAAGTAGAAAACTGAAACTGGATCTTTTCCTTACTCCTTTTACGAAAATGAATTCCAGATGGATTGAAGACTTAAATGTTAAACCTAAAACCATAAAAACCCTGGAAGAAAACCTAGGTAATATCATTAATGCCACTCTCAGTTTTCCTTATTTTGAGGGTTTTTTTTTTGGTATCATGTCATTCATAAGTTATGGTGTCCTCATGGTCGTATATGTCTTTGAGTTTTTTTCATTCATGTTAAACAAAGACCATTTGACATTCTACAGATGAATGCATTCAAACATTTGTAACTTTTGAGAGAATAGAGTTCGGTGAGAAACTACTATTTTTACTATAAAGAGGATAACACCAAGAGTTTGAAGTATGCTTTTTAACCAGGGTCCCCATGAATAAACCAATTAAAACTAAATAGATCAAATAGTTAGTTAGATAAATGTTCTACTTATTTCAACAAAGCAGCCTGTTTATTAATCCCCTGCAATTTAATCTATGTAGTACCTGATGTATTTCTCCATGTGCAACTACAAGTATTAGCAACTGCCATAGCCTTTACAGTAAAATCTGCTATAGAGCCCATTATGGAAAATACATTTCTAATCATTGCCTCATTTGTTCTACTCCATGCGGGGTAGGCGGGGGGAACCTAACACATAATGCCCATTCAGAAGTCGAATGGCCTCTTGGCAATGTTCTTTAACCTATTCTGAAGAAGTTCTCTTTAAGTTATGAAGTAGGTTAAGAGCAGTAGACCAATATTCTGTTTCTGATATTATGAGGCAGCAAATGTCCCATTAAATTTTCTTTCTTAATGTGGGCAAGAAACCTCATATATAAGGTTGGCTTCAAAATTCTCTACATATAAAAGAATCCCCCCATGAGTGCACAGGAGAGATTTCTTTTTGATTTCTGTTGTTTGTGGAGCCATAAGAAAAAAAACTTGTCAACTAAGAGTACCATAATAGTGGAGATGTCTTCATTTTTGATCTTGTAAAAAAAAGCTATTTAAATCAAAGTTGCCATTTGTTTTTGAGGAGAAACTCAGGAATGGTGGCTCATGCCTGTAATCCCAACATTTTGGGAGGCCAAGGCCGGTGGATCAGCTGAGGTCAGGAGTTCAAGACCAGCCTGGCCAAGATGGTGAAACCCTATCTCTACTAAAAATACAAAAATTAGCTGGGAATGGTGGCACGCACTAGTAATCTCAGCTACTCAGGAAGCTGAGACAGGAGAATTGCTTGAACTTGGGATGTAGAGGTTGCAGTGAGCTGAGATTGCACCACTGCACTCTAGCCTGGGTGACACACAAGACTCTATCTCAAAAGAAAAAACAAAACAAAACAAAAAACAAAAAAATAGTGACAATTAAATAAATATTTCTGTATAAACATTTAGATGACCCTTCAGGTAGTAGAAATGTACATAAATTTTGATTGTCTTCTCAGGATTATATGTCGTACAAAAAAAAAGGTCTTAGTATTTTAGTAATTTATATTAGTCACTGTAAAAGTTAAAGAAAGAGGAAAGAAGCATGAAAAGCATCTCAACAGTCAAAGACAGGTCTATTTTGAAGAAATAAACCTGAGAGGGGTTTCTGGCTGATTTTGGTCAGGAGCACTTTCTCTTGCAGACTAAGATTATTTAAGGGTTCAAGGTGAGACAGCTTATCACAGGCTTGCAATGTTCTGTGTGGGGGAGAAGTTTATAGCAAGGTTAGAATGTCTCTGGTCAGAGGGGAGGTTATTTTGGGGCTGACATCTCTCCAGCCAGAGACGAAGTTGTCTCAGGGCTGGCTGTTTCTGGTTAGAGAGGGGTTTGGAGTGTATCTGGTCAGAGATGTTATTTGTGGTTCATGGTCATACTGACCTTAGCCATCAGGCTGATGCCCTTTGGATTTAGGCAGTTTTTGATCGAGGTTAAAAATGGCAGTACTTGTCCAAGATGATGATGCTCTGCTCTGTCAATCCAGACCCCATAGTTATAAAAAAGGTGAGGGGCAGTATGTTCTTTCTGGCTACTTCTTGCTGACAAGGGTACCAAAAGTTTTCAAGTCTCAGATAGACTGCAGGAGTAACGCCGTCTGTAAATGTTTTCGGGTAGTTGTCTGTCAAATGGCCATGATCCTGTCAGTTAAAAATCTTTGAAAAAGGTTAATTAGACAGGGTAAGAACATGAGTCCTAGGCACATTATTAGGAGAGGGCCCAGGAAGTGGATGACCCATGTTGTGATTTTGTTTCCAAACCAAGAATCTATTTGGTTGTTTCGGTATTCCCTTAGATTTTTGGTCCTTTAAGTTTTCAGCATCGTCTCTTACTAGGCAAGATTGGTTGAGATAGAAACAATATTCCATACCTAATGAGAGGCAGAGGTGCATGTTTGGTAAGGCCCTTGTGTTGTTTTCTGTTGGTAACCATTATTCCTGCTATGAGGATGATAATTAAGCAAAATGCTATGGTAATTTATATTCTCTGTCCAATATTCCACCCGGAGGGTGCTACAGCATGTAGTCCTACTGCAAATAGTAGAGTGAGTAAAGCAATTCCCACAGGGTGGCATAGTCAATAATTTTCATGGCCAGACACAATGACTCACGTCTGTAATCCCAGCACTTTAGGAGGCTGAGGTGGGTGGATCACTTGGAGTCGGGAGTTCGAGACGAGACTGACCAACATAGAGAAACCCCCTTGAACCTGGGAGGCAGAGGTTGTGGTAAGCTGAGATCATGACATTGCACTCCGCCTGGGCAGCAAGAATGAAATTCCATCTCAAAAATAATAATAATAATAATTTTCATGCATGTTTTAATGTTGTGGTAAACTGAGGAACGGAGAGACCAATATGGAATACAGGAGCATTGTTGTTTATTTTAGGTATGCACCGGCTCAGTGGACTCAAATCCAAAAAGCTGAGCATTGAACAAAGACAGAGTGGGGTTTTTATAAGCGGCCTTACGGAAGCAACAAAAAAGCAGTTAATTATACAGTGACAGGTCACGTAGTCTACAGCATAACATAACTTGTGACCTTGCATAGCCAGTGGCCTTGTAGCTGCATTGAAAGAAAAACAAGAACTGGCTAAAGATAGACATTTGTAAAACATAATAATGCTTAAGAAGCCTGGGAAAAGAGTAACAGTAAAAGAATGTGTCTTTCTTTTTTTTCCTTCAACCTTGATCTGGAAGGGCGTGGGTTGTGTCTGGAGCCCATTCCTTTGACCCTGACTATTCAGACAGCGTTATCTTCTAACTGTCCTTGAAGTGAGCTTGCTAGGCAGAGGCAAATTTGTTCTTTTTCTTTTTAACCCTTACCGTGCCACATTCTGAGATTTAGCTTTTACTTTTCTTGGAGTGAATAAATGCAGTAGTTATTGTTATTTTTTAAAATTCCTGCTTCATTAATATTTGAGGTAGGAATGACAAAAAGTATTCGGTGAAGTAGGGGTGAGACTAAGATGAGTAGTTCTCACTCAGTTACTTATTTTTTTACGATTTTCAGCTTAAGATTTCCTATTTCTTTACGTTGATATTTAGGACATTCCTTTGGACTATCAGGGGTTGCTGCCTCATCTTTCCAGGCTTTGACTCACATGTGATGTATACAGGAGTTGATTCCTATAACAGATATTCTGAATTACCCTGCGCTCTCTGGACTCGTTACATGGGGGGGAGAGGGATTCTGGGCATACTCAGTTATTAGTAGTCAGTGCTAGCAGTGAAGAGATTTCCTCCTGTGATGATCCGGGGGCTTAGAGGCAGCACCTGCTGAAACATTTAGTTTTCAGTTCATAGGGCTTTAAGAAAACACAGCTTATTTGGGAAACTTGTAGCCAGAAAAATTAGAATTTAATTTAAACTGTAGAAAATAATAAAAATTGAAAAACATTAAGCAAGACTAGAATTTAACAACAGGCATGTTATAGTTTTTGAAACAATTTCTCTCTCCAGTTTCCCATTTTTATTAGAAGACAAATCATGATAGGACTGGTTTGCTTTATTATACTTGGCTTAGTTATTTGCATACAGTGCAGCAAGTATAATTATTTGTTACACAGGCCTTTGAAATGGGCTTTGATGGAACTTTGTTTTGTAGAAGGAATCTGAGATAAGACCTTTTTACAGCTAAGCCGAGCCATGGATTCACACCATCAAATACCTATGAGTTGATGAATTTCTCTCTTCTAGGGGTTCCAAGATAACTTGGGCTTCCTGGCCTGCTAGAAAGTGACATTCTTTACTTTCCACAGATCAGAAACACTGTACTGGGACTGTGTACACAAAATATGAGGCCAGTTTCCAAGAGATGTATTGATTTCATAAGTCAAGTTTGATTCCTTAAAAGAAAGCACAACATTCCAGTCAAAGCCTTGGTAAAATAACCAGGTTTTCCAATTATGTAATGTCACAAAAGAAAACAGATACTTAGACTGGGCACGGTGGTTCATGCCTGTGATCCCAGCACTTTGGGAGGCTGAGGCTGGTGGATCACGAGGTCAGGAGTTCGAGACCAGCCTGGCCAAGATGGTGAAACCCCATCCCTACTAAAAATAGAGAAAAATTAGCCAAGTGTGATGGTGGGCACCTGTAATCCCAGCTACTCAGGAGGCTGAGCCAGGAGAATCATTTGAACCCAGGAGGTGGAGGTTGCAGTGAGCCGAGATCATGCCACTGCACTACAGCCTGGGTGACAGAGTGAGTCTCCATCTAAAAAGAAAAAAAAAAAAAAAAGAAAAGAAAAGAAAAAGAAAATAGATTCCTATTACACTTATGCAAATAATTATACTGACAAAACTTAAGAATACTCACAGATAGTTTCCAAGTTCTGGAGAAAATCAGATAGAGATAAACAAGTGTGCTTCAAATTTTGTTCATGGATGTAAATTGTTACAAGCTGTCAATCACTCAAAAGAAAAGTTTCTTTGACTTTGAAAACCAAAACAAAGGATTAACAATATTTTAAGGAAAATGTCAGAAAGATCACTCCAGTATCCTATTAGTTCAGTTCATGAAGTTAATTCCTGTCCTGCTGAATATTAATTAACATTTTAGCTCTTCAAGAGTCCTGAACATTTTTCCTCTATTCTGATGTCACAATCTCCAAAGTTATCAGAAACCTGCATTTAAAAGCAGCTGTTAGAACTTTATAGCTGATTATAAAACTACCTTCTAAAGAGGACCAAGGCAAAACAAAACAATTGTTTATGGATGACAACAAGTTTTAGGGTAGCCACAGTTAAAGGTACAGTTAGCAAGGATATCTGCTACCTTTGTGGCACACAATAATTTTAACAATTATAATTATCATTGATAATGTGCACTAAGATATATCAGAATTATAAGAGTCTCCCATATTTTTGGAACACACACTAATAACATATTTATACAAATATAGCTCAAAGAAAACCAAACACCATTTTATATTTGACAATGCTTTCTGTATGATTTTATACCATATAAGCCCAATTTTACCTTTATATTAGTGAGCTATTAATGTTAACCTCAATTTTAAATAAAATCTTGTAGACACATTTACCCAATGTTAATGTTTGACCATAGGTACCTTTTTTTGTTTGTTTTTGTTTTAAGGCAGAGTCTGGCTCTGCTGCCCAGGCTGGAGTGCAGTGGTGTGATCTCGGCTCACTGCACACTCACGCCATTCTCCTGCCTCAGCCTCCCGAGGAGCTGGGACTAAAGGCACCTGCCACAATGCCTGGCTAACTTTTTGTATTTTTATTAGGGATGGGGTTTCACCGTGTTAGCCAGGGTGGTCTCGATCTCCTGATCTTGTGATCTGCCTGCCTCAGCCTCCCAAAGTGCTGGGATTACAGGTGTGAGCCACCACACCTGGCCGACCATAGGTAACATTTTTATAGATCCTTTTTAACCCTTTATAATTTCTGTTAAAGAGCAGGTTAGTGCTTTAAGAGAAACTCAGCCAGGCACGGTGGCTCACGCCTGTAATCCCAGTACTTTGGGAGGCCGAGGCACGTGGATCACCTGAGGTCAAGAGTTGGAGACCAGCCTGACCAACTTGGGAAAACCCACATCTCTACTGAAAATACAAAATTAGTCTAGTGTGGTGGCATATGCCTGTAATCCCAGCTACTTGGGAGGCTGAGAATCACTTGAACCCTGGAGGCAGAGGTTGCTGTGAGCTGAGCTGAGATTGTGCCATTGCACTCCAACCTGGGCAACAAGAGTGGAACTTCATCTCAAAAAAAAAAAAAAAGGGAGAAACTCATTGTGCTTTTATTTTAATGCTCAAGTTACCGAAAAACTGGATGATATCCCTACAACTTTTCCTTTACAATTAACCTTCCAAAACTTGCCTAAACCTTCATTTTTATTTTATTCAATTTAAAACAATTCTTTAATCTTTTATTCTAGGTAAAAATCCACATTCTCATGCCTCCTTATAATCTTTTTACCAAAAGTATATGTAAAGTGTTTTTTCAATAGTTTTAAATACATGTTACACTGTTAACTTTTAGCAATCTTTACTTTTGTTGGTAAGTTTAAGATTTTAATTATGTGCTAGGTGTAGAACCTAGGATCTAGACAGAAGTGCAGATAAGGTCTGGCTTATTCCAGTATTTAACACCATGTCTCCTAGGTCTTACCTCCCGGCAAAGCAGGCAAGTTGTACAGCTAAGAGTTATAGTGGCATTTTATAAAACATTCAGGAGGTCTAATCACTTTTAAATTGTACACTTCTTGCACAAATTCCCTTTTATAAAATTTTTCATAATCTTCGCAATCTCTGACATACCTCGACTTTCTGACTTATTGCAAACATCACTTTCTTCAAACAACTGGTTAATTTACTTTAGGACAGAAATTTATCATATAAGATTCTTTTTTATAAATTCTCTTTTCTTCA
>NW_012099910.1:221811-224113 GCF_000951045.1 Mandrillus leucophaeus
AAAAAAAAAAAAAAAGAAAGAAAGTAAGGAAAAAAAAAACCAGGACTAGGAAAACAGTTTCCAGGGCCCAATAAACAAGTATAGCTGGAAGACAAAGACTCATTTTGAGAGGTATTTATTCACCTCTAATTCCCAGGGTACTGTAAGGAAACAGATGTTTTCCCCAAAACAGGGTTTGTGGTGCCTTTTCTGTTTTCCCAAGGAGTCTCAAGCATTTTAGGGTTTTTCATACCTGTACCAAGAGTGGCAAGACAGAGTGGAGAAAAGTAATTCAGTTGACTGGGAAAAAACTTTTTCCAGGAAAACAACATTTATAAAGAGAAAAACATAAAGGTCTTTTGAATATTGGAGGAAGGGGTTTTGAAGGAAGGAGTTTCAGAGGAAGGAGAGACCTGGGGAGGGTTTTCATTAAGAAGAAGGATTTCATGAGAGGGTGGAAGCTTGACACAGGGAGGGACAGAATCTAAGGCAGAGGAAAGCCTGAATATAGAAAACCTCTTGCCATTTGCTGTTCCTGATTAAAAAGTTGTCAAGGCCCCTGAGAACTTGAAAGTGCCATTTTTGGGCCATCGGCTGTCATTGTCTAATTTGTATTGGGGCCAAGCCATGTTGCAATAAAAAACTAAACGTGTAAGCCAGGTTTGGTGAGATTGTGAAGGAGACAGCCCTGTGGAGAGGATGTAGAAATGTGGAATTGTTTGGCGCCCATGTGGACTGTAGAGAAGAAGCTGAGGATGTCTGTTTTTATTCTAGCCATCCCCAAACAAAAGACAGAGACCCAGAATCCTCTTTCTAAAGAGGATGGTCAAGCTGAGAAGAAACTGGGCATCCCCACGATTTCCTCTAGCTTAGTCTCACTGGTCCTCTGAGGACTGGGAGAGTCAACCTGACTTCCCAGGTACTGTGAGAAAGTCAGTGGAAGAGAGAGAGAAAGAAAGAAAAGGGAGGATGAGGGAAAAGTGAAGTGAGAGAGAAGATGGGGTAGGTGGCCAGAGACTCTTAGAATCCAGCAGGATGAGCAGCTGCCCACTGCTTTTTGGGTTACAAAAGAGCCTCTACCCCCAACACCCATCCTGGATTTTGGCACCAAATGTAAGAGTTAAAGAAAGAGGAAAGAAATATGAAAAGCAACTCAACAAAGACAGGTTTTTTGGAGAATAAACCTGAGAGAGGCTTCTGGTCAATTTTGGTCAGGAGCAGTCTCTCTTAAAGACTAAGGGTATTTATTGGTCTTATCACAGGCTTGGAATGTTTCTCTGTTAGGGAGAAGTCTATTGCAGGGTTGGAATATCTCTGGTCAGAGGGAAGGTTATCTTGGGGCTAACATCTATAGCCAGAGCAGAGGTTATCTTGGGGCTGGTATGTCTCTGGTCGAGGAGGGGTTTATCTAATGGTTGGAATGTTTCTGGTCGGAGATGTTATTTGTGGTTTATGGTCATGCTGATCTTAGCCATCAGGCTGATGCCCTTTGGATTTAGGCAGTTTTTGATCGAGGTGAACTCTAAAATGATGGTGCTTGTCCAAGATGGTGATGCTCCTGCTCTGTCAAAATTCTTAGCTAAGAGGACTTTATTTCATTGAAATATGTTTTATGGAATTTGGTTGACATTTAAGTTTCTCTGATTTGCCTGGAATATTGAAATCTTTATGAATCCAAATTGAGTACTATAAATAAACAATCTTTTCCTAAAAACCTTTGTGAGGCACAGTAAAGTTCATAAAATTTGTTATAATATGAAAGAAATGTGTTTAGCATGTTCACAATAATAACTCTGAACACAGCATTCTCAGTTCCCAGTATTCAACCTGAGTCACTCAGGGGAAATTGATATCTCTGTAAAGGGGACAGGGGGAAAGGTGCTGAGCCTTTTGGCACTACCCACAGGGGGGTCCATATGATGTTATTCTGGATTCCTGTCATAACTTAAAGGGAAACTCTCACAATGTCTGGAGCCCTTGATGTCCTGCAAATAAAGGAGGAGGATGTCCTTAAGTTCCTTGCAGCAGGAATCCACTTAGGTGGCACCCATCTTAACTTCCAAATGGAACTGTACATCCATAAAAGGAAAAGTGATGGCATCTACATCATAAATCTGAAGAGGACCTGGGAGAAGCTTCTGCTGGAAGCTTGTGCCATTGTTGCCATTGAAAACCCCACTGAAGTCTGTGTCATATCCTCCAGGAATACAGGCCAGTGGGCTGTGCTGAAGTTTGCTGCTGCCACTGGAGCCAATCCAAGTGCTGGCCACTTCACTCCTGGAACCTTCACTAACCAGAGCTAGGCAGGCTTCTGGGAACCATG
>NW_012099910.1:226958-227965 GCF_000951045.1 Mandrillus leucophaeus
CATATAAGATTCTTTTTTATAAATTCTCTTTTCTTCAATATTAAAGATGATAGCAGTCCTTTTCAAAGTAAATTTCTTTCAAGTCTGTGGACTAGACTGCCTAAGGCCACAAGATTAGAAGTTAGGAGGTTAAGGTATTTCACTAAATAGTTCAAGATGTAGCTATCTTTATTAAACCAATATTATTGTTTTGTTTATTTAAAAATTATACAAGCAAAGATTATTCTGTTTGGTCTGAGTTATAATTTTGTAGCCTCTATGCCAAATTTTGACAGCTTAGTATTTGGCAGTGCTAAGTATGGAATTGCTTGATTAAGAAATGCAAATAAAAATGTATCCTGGCAACTCTGAAGACATTTCTAATCTTACTGTACCTATGAGCTTTAAAGATTAAAGTTTTGTGAACTAAAAGGTCTCACAGATTTTGCCTTTTCCTTAAAAAATATTTGATTTAAGTGCTTATTTTTCTTAGGCCAATTAATTAGAGCTCTTTTAATAGACATTGCACACATAACACATATATAGTCACGCAGACAACCAGAAGATTCAGTAATGATAAGATTTTTTTTTTTTTTTTTTGCTAATTTCCCAATTGTATTATTGGATGAGACCCTTCAAGAACAGGGCTAGGTGCCAGGCGCGGTGGCTCATGCATGTAATCCCAGCACTTTGGGAGGCTGAGGAGGGTGGATCATGAGGTCAGGAGTTCAAGAACAGCCTGGTTAACATAGTGAAACCCCATCTCTACTAAAAATACAAAAAATTAGCTGGGAGTGGTGATGGGCACCTGTAATCCCAGCTACCTGGGGGGCTGAGGTAGGAGGATCACTTGAACCCACAAGGTGGAGGTTGCAGGGAGCTGAGATCATGCCACTGCACACTGGCCCAGGTGACAGTGTGAGACTCCATCTCAAAAAAAAAAAAAAAAGAAAGAAAGTAAGGAAAAAAAAAACCAGGACTAGGAAAACAGTTTCCAGGGCCCAATAAACAAGTATAGCTGGAAGACA
>NW_012099910.1:230495-233724 GCF_000951045.1 Mandrillus leucophaeus
GAAGAGGACCTGGGAGAAGCTTCTGCTGGAAGCTTGTGCCATTGTTGCCATTGAAAACCCCACTGAAGTCTGTGTCATATCCTCCAGGAATACAGGCCAGTGGGCTGTGCTGAAGTTTGCTGCTGCCACTGGAGCCAATCCAAGTGCTGGCCACTTCACTCCTGGAACCTTCACTAACCAGAGCTAGGCAGGCTTCTGGGAACCATGGCTTCTTGTGGTTACTGAACTCAGGGCTGACCACCAGTCTCTCATGAAGGCACCTTATGTTAACCTACCTACCATTGCTCTGTGTAACACAGATCCTCCTCTGCACTATGTGGACATTGCCATTCCATGCAACAACAAGGGAGCTCACCCAGTGGGTTTGATGTGGTGGATGCTGGCCTGGGAAATTCTACAAATATGTGGCACCACTTCCCATGAACACCCATGGGAAGTCATGACTGATCTCTATATCTACAGAGATACTGAAGAGATTAAAAAAGAAGAGCAGGGCCAGGCACGGTGGTGCATGCCTCTAATCCCAGCACTTTGGGAGGCCGAAGCAGGTGAATCATGAGGTCAGGAGATCAAGACCATCCTGGCTAGGATGGTGAAACCTAAAATCTGAAGGAGGAGTTTTTACTCTGCTAAAAATACAAAAAATTAGCTGGGCGTGGTGGCAGGTGCCTATAGTCCCAGCTACTCAGGAAGCTGAGGCAGGATAATGGTGAGCCAAGATTGCGCCACTGCACTCCAGCCTGGGCGACAGTGCAAGACTCCATCTCCAAAAAACAAAAAGAGCAGGCTGCTGCTGGAAAGGCTGTGACCAAGGAGAAATTTCAGTGTGAATGGACTTCTCCAGCTGCTGAGTTCACTGCTACTCAGCCTGAGGTTGCAGACTGGTCTGAAGGCATGCAGGTGCCCTCTGTGCCTATCCAGCAGTTCCCTACTGAAGACGGGAGCACTCAGCCTGCAATGGAAGACCGGTGTGCAGCTCTCACTGCTCAGACAACTGAATGGGTAGGAGCAGCCACTGGATGGTCCTAAGCTGTTCTTGCACAGACTCTTAAGCAGCATGGAAATCAAGTTGATCTAAAATAGACATCAGTTTCTAAAAGTTGTACTCATTCATTTTGGTTTCGTATTCCAGATGAAAAATACTTGGGGTTGTATACCAAAGGATAATAATAAATACATATCTTGATATGAGTTGTACTTCTAAAGCCCACTGTAGATAAAGAATATTGCTTTTCAAAAAAGAAAAAAAATAACAAGACGCTGAGCAGAAGTTCACCACATTGCACATAAATGCTTTCCATGTGCACCTATTAGAATGTTGATTTAATTGAGTTGTCATTTGCATGGCTAGATACTTATCGAATCTAGTCATACTATTTTTTTTTTTGTCAGTTAATGACATCGTTTTGTTACCTGTTAGTATTATACAGTTATTTGCTTGACTAAAATACAAAACTTTTTATTAATTTACTCTAAATTGAGAGAGTAGATTTGCAATCTTCAAACTTTTAAGGTTAAAGCAAATCGGAGAAGAGCAATGTGTGTATGTAGAATGCATTTTCCTGCCTACCAAAATTCTTGTATTGCCTTGTAACCCTAAGAAGCCACCTAAATCCATTAGCCAGAATTTTAGATTTTAAGTGGTCAAGAACGTAATCATTTGGCAAAGCCACAATTTTGTCTTTGCTTCTTGTTAGTAATCTAGCCATTTTAAAAAGCAGGACAATTATGCCAAGCCATTGAAAAAATGTGGTTTTGATAAATTTTATTCCATTCTAAATGTTTTCTCTAATTACTACTTTTATCACGTTAATCTAAGAGAAACTATCTGCCTGACTGTTCATGAATTCAAGACATATTCATATTAAGGTGTTTAAAGTTCAGTATTGTATGACAATATAGTAGAATCTTCTAAAATTAACATTTATTGTTATAAACATCCATATTAATAAATTTATTATATAAATTCATTATGTTTTCAAGGTTTTTCAGTTATGAAAACAAATAATAAGATATGCTTTTTCACAATAAATTTAATTCTAGGAGGTTACCCACTGGTCTCCATGTTATTTCTGTAATGTATAGGGCAAAACTGGGCCTCCAGAATGGTGCACATATGCTCATTTAATCAGTACAAGAATGAGTGTAGACTTCTTGGCAGGCTATTGTTATCCCAGAGGCTAATCATTCACTATGACTTAGTAAATGTTGCTCCATCATATCAGTGAGCCCTTTCAACCAGGCTGTCTTTTTCCTCTCATTGATGTGTTCATGTTGTGGTCTTTCCAGGTAAGAGGTGATTATTTCTTGCATAAAAGGGACCCCACCCCCCCCTTTTTTTTTTTTACCTGTCATGGTATCCTTTTTCTCTTCCTACTGGAAGCATCATATGAAAGGCAGGAATTCTGGCAATATACAAATAGATTTCCTGCCATGTGGTCACCATAAGCAGTTTACAAATTGGTCGACCTAGAAGTCACTTACTTCCAGGTCAGCAGGGGTGTTTTTCTATCACGTGTCTTTTTCTCTTAAAGGCACCTCTGATTAAGTTTAGTCCAATGAGGATTATCTCCCTATTGATGAACACAGAGTCAACACATTAGTAACCTAATTTCATAAGTAATTTTCCACCACAGTGAGATACTTGTTTTTTACACTTCAGAGGTGAAGATTACACAGCAGGTGTGCAACAGACTGGAAATCCAGGTGATCATCTTAGAATTTTGCCTACCCACCTGAATAGACATTTAAAGTAGTCTTGTAGTTTCATTTGTTATCTAAGTAAAGAAAGACATCATCTACAAATAATAATTATCTTTCCATTTTATTCATAAAAAGTATTAACATCTTTTATCTAGCTTAAATTATTTCTATTTTATGTACCATTTTATACATTTACACACACGTAACAATGACAATTTATCCAATTATTCAATTTGTATTAGTTTTTATGAAAAGTAAGTGTTAAAAGTAATTTTGTCTTATCTGTTTGAAAGATTTTTATGGTTATACTCAAAAGAGTTATCTCTGGAGACAAAGTTGCCTGTATTTTAATATGGGCTTTGCTATTGTGAGTGAGTCGTTTCTCTCAGTGGCTCTGTTTCTTCCACTGTGAAATAAAGGTAATTAATATACTTATGTTATTAAATTACTGTCATAATTAAATTTATTAACACATACAATGTTATGGTTAGTGCTTGGTACAAATGAGCTATAATTAACAAAATAT
>NW_012099910.1:238764-239244 GCF_000951045.1 Mandrillus leucophaeus
AAGTTTCAAAAAGACAGGATAAGTAGGTTTTGAGATCTACTGCACAGCAGCATGATGATAGTAAATCATAAAGTACTATATTTTTTAAAAAACAGTAAATTTCCAATGTATCTTAAGAAATGATTGATAAGTGAGTTGATAGATATGTTATAAAACTTGACTTAATCATATTATATAGTATGCATATGTTAAAACCACATTTTACCTCATACATTTATACAACTCTTATTTGCCAATCAAAAATACTATCAATGGCTCACGTTTGTAATCCCAGCACTTTGGGAGCCCAAGGCAGGTGGATGACCTGAGGTCAGGAGTTGGAGACCAGCCTGGCCAACATGGCAAAACCCCATCTCTTCTAAAAATGCAAAAATTAGCCTGGTGTGGTGGCAGGCACCTAAAATCCCAGTTGCTTGGGAGGCTGAGTCAGGACAATCACTTGAATCCAGTAGACAGAGGTTGCAGTGAACTGAGATTATG
>NW_012099910.1:245027-246250 GCF_000951045.1 Mandrillus leucophaeus
TCTACTAAAAATACAAAAATTGGCTGGGTGTGGTAGTGGGAGCCTGTAATCCCAGCTACTCAGGAGGCTGAGGCAGGGAGAATTGCTTGAATATGGGAGGTGAAGGTTGCAGTGAACTGAGATCATGCACTGGTGACAGAGCAAGACTCTATCAAAAAAAAAAAATTTTTTTTTAAGAACTTGGGCCAGAGAATAAATCGTTTGTTCATTTTTAAATTTCAGGAAACATTTACACATTTCTTTTCCTGTGACTTGCTCATGTAAGTAAACTTTTAATATTATGAATGATCTGAACCCAACACTCAGAAATAAAGCATGCTGATTTTTAATGATCCAAATAATATCTTAAAAAACAGAATCTAAAAAAACAGTTTAGAGTAAAATTCTCTCTAAATTTCTAAATAAATGATTTTCTTCATTTGTTAGAGAAAAAATGTATTTGAATATATATTTTCAAACTACATTTTAATGTATCAAATGAAAATGAATAAGAAATATATTAGACAAGTAGATAAACAATTTGCCTTATTCTCTAATGAATAAAACTGACAAACACTCACCATTTAAGTGCTTCTTTGTCCATTTTCTGGAGTGCTAAAGAGTAGTACTCAAAGATAAATCTTTTAAAAATATTTATATCCATTCTCTATGTGAATATATGGGAATTTGCCAAGGATAGTATTAAAAAACATTCAACTACTATTATAGCCCCAGACAGACAAATTAGAAGGAACATGGGTTAAAAACCAGTGCTGTGGCCATCCTGTTTTCAGGCTTAACATTTGTCATGATCTAACAGAATCAACAAAAGCTACTAAATATCCTGTACACTTGTTATGTGCTGGGCATTTTTTCTGACACCTTTATTTGCATTAATTGGCTTAATTTAACCAAAACCTTATGATTTAGGCACTATTATTCTCACAGTACTGCTTTAGGGGCAAGCACAGAGAGGCAAGAAACTATATTTAGGTCACACAGCCCGTAAGTGGGAGAGCTGGCACCAAGGGAGGAGACCACCCCTCGTATTGTCTTATGCCCAATTTCTTCCTCCAAAGAAAGAAGTAGAAACTAAAAGGCAGAAATGAAATCCACAGGCAGACAGCCCATTGCCGTGCCCTGGGCCTGGTTGAAGATCAATCCGTGACCTAACCAGTCATGATAGCTATAGATTCCAGACATTGTATGTAAAAGCACTGTGAAAATCCCTGTCCTGTTCTGTT
>NW_012099910.1:246300-249319 GCF_000951045.1 Mandrillus leucophaeus
TAATGATCCAAATAATATCTTAAAAAACAGAATCTAAAAAAACAGTTTAGAGTAAAATTCTCTCTAAATTTCTAAATAAATGATTTTCTTCATTTGTTAGAGAAAAAATGTATTTGAATATATATTTTCAAACTACATTTTAATGTATCAAATGAAAATGAATAAGAAATATATTAAACAAGTAGATAAACAATTTGCTTCATTCTCTAATGAATAAAACTGACAACCACTCACCATTTAAGTGCTTCTTTATCCATTTTCTGGAATGCTAAAGAGCAGTACTCAATGATAAATCTTTTAAAAATATTTATATCCATTCTGTATGTGAATATATGGGAATTTGCCAAGGATAGTATTAAAAAAACATTCAACTACTATTATAGCCCCAGACGGACAAATTAGAAGGAACATGGGTTAAAAACCAGCGCTATGGCCATCCTGTTTTCAGGCTTAACATTTGTCAAGATCTAACAGAATCAACAAATAAAAGCTACTAAATATCCTGTACACTTGTTATGTGCTGGGCATTTTTTCTGACACCTTTATTTGCATTAATTGCTTTAATTTAACCAAAACCTTATGATTTAGGCACTATTGTTCTCACAGTACTGCTTTAGGGCCAAGCACAGAGAGGCAAGAAACTATATTTAGGTCATACAGCCCGTAAGTGGGAGAGCTGGCACCAAGGGAGGAGACCACCCCTCGTATTGTCTTATGCCCAATTTCTGCCTCCAAAGAAAAGTAGAAACTAAAAGGCAGAAATGAAATCCACAGGCAGACAGCCCATTGCTGTGCCCTGGGCCTAGTTGAAGATCAATCCGTGACCTAACCAGTCATGATAGCTATAGATTCCAGACATTGTATGTAAAAGCACTGTGAAAATCCCTGTCCTGTTCTGTTCCATTCTTCTGATTACCAGCACATGCAGCCCCCAGTCATGTACCCTCTGCTTGCTCAATGGATCATGACCCTCTCACATGGACCCCCTTAGAGTTGTAAGCCCTTAAAAGGGATAGAAATGGCTCACTTGTGGAGCTTGGTTGTTGGAGATATGAGTCTTGCTAAAGCTCCTGGCCAAAAAAAGCCCTGCCTTCTTTAACTCGGTGTCTGAGGGGTTTGTCTGCAGCTTGTCCTGCTACATTTCTTGGTTCACTGACTGGGAAGTGAAATGATTAATGGATGGTTGAGGCAGCCCCTTAGGCAGCTTAGGCCTGCCTTGTGGAGCATCCCTGCGGGGGACTCCGGCCAGGTTGAGTGACATGGATCCTCAGAGCGCTCCCAGGTAGCCAATTGCCCCGGTGGAATGCCTCACCATAGCAGTGTGTGGCAGGCCTCCATGGAGGATCAATGCAGTGGTTGAACACTGGGAAGGAACTGGCACTTGGAGTCCAGACATCTGAAACTTGGTAAGACTAGTCTGTGGAACTTGTCCACTCCATTTGAGTGGAAGCGTGGCCTTATTGTCCATGGCGTGCCTGTACCAGCACTTTGGTTTTTGTTTTTGACTTGACTTGGATTGCTTGATGCTTTGTTTTTTGTTTTGCCTGGCTTGGATTTCTGGATGCTCTGATTTTGGTTTTGATTCTGGTTTGGTGTAAACTTTAAAAGTGTGCATGTGCCCTTTTAACTCTTCTTTGTTTTGTGGTGTGCGTGTGGTGTGAGTGTGGTGTTTTGTCTCAAAGAAGCATGGGTCAGGCACAAAGTAAGCCCACCCCACTAGGAACTATGTTGAAAAATTTCAAGAAAGCATGTAAGGGAGATTACTGTGTTACTATGACACCAGGAAATCTTAGAACATTGTGTGAAATACACTGGTTAGCATTAGAGGTGGGTTGACCATCAGAATGAAGCCTGTACAGGTCGCTTGTTTCAAAGGTATGGCACAAGGTATCCTGTAAGCCAGGCCACCCAGACCAGTTCCCGTACATAGACATTTGCTCACAGATGGTTTTAGACCTCCCCACTCTCCAAAGTGGTTGAGAGAACAGCACCATAAGTGGCTGGCAGAGGCAAGGAAAGACCAGCAGAGAGAGAAAGAGGAAGAGAGAGAGACAAAGAGGGAGCTAAGGAAAGAGAGAAAGAGAGAAAGAGAGAGGCAGAGAGAGACAGAGACAGAGACAAAAGGAAAGTCAAAGAGAAAAAGAGATGAATATCAAAGAGACAAAGAAAGAAAGAGACATATACAGGTAGTTAAGAAAAAAAACAGTGTACCATATTCCTTTAAAAGCCGAGGTAAATTTAAAAGCTATAATTGGTAATTAAAGATATTCTCTGTAACCCTATAACACTCCAATATCACTTTGTTGTCAGTGTAAACAAGGGAGTATCCTGAAAGCACTGAGGCCACTGAAAACCTGTGTAGCCTTCCTATCAAAAAATCTTAACCTACGAATCTGTGGATGGCCCAAATGCATTCAATATGTAGTGGCAACTGCTTTGCTAACAGAAGAAAGTAGAAATATAACTTTTAGAGGAAACCTCATTGTGAGCACACCTCACCAGTTCAGAAGTATCTTAAAACAAACAAACAAAGAAACAAAAAAAGTTGATTTAATGTTAACCACTGAAAACTCCCTTACCTCAGCAGGTTTCCTAACAGGCGATCTAAATCTTAATTACCATACAAAGGTCCGACCAGGGACAGAATGATACATGGTTCCTTCCAGGTAATTAAAGAAAAAAAAAGCCATCTATACCAATTCTAAGTTAATTTGGACTTAACAAGGTCTTATTAATAGCAAAGGATAATTGAAATCCCAAACTTATAAAAGAAGTTCATTTTGGAAAAGAATGGTTATCATCTTTGAAAAAAAAGGTGGGGGGGCAGAATTTATGTAAAAATAATGTTATATGGTAAATTCTTGTCCTGAAACAAATTAACTTTTTGTTTAAAGAAAGAAATGTTTGTAATAAGTCAGAAAGTTGAGGTATGCCAAAGAATTGTCTGCAAAAGTCACGAAAGAGAAAAATGTTTAAAAAAATTTTATGTAAGAAATGTATAATTTAAAAGTAATAAGGC
>NW_012099910.1:249369-252437 GCF_000951045.1 Mandrillus leucophaeus
TAATGATCCAAATAATATCTTAAAAAACAGAATCTAAAAAAACAGTTTAGAGTAAAATTCTCTCTAAATTTCTAAATAAATGATTTTCTTCATTTGTTAGAGAAAAAATGTATTTGAATATATATTTTCAAACTACATTTTAATGTATCAAATGAAAATGAATAAGAAATATATTAAACAAGTAGATAAACAATTTGCTTCATTCTCTAATGAATAAAACTGACAACCACTCACCATTTAAGTGCTTCTTTATCCATTTTCTGGAATGCTAAAGAGCAGTACTCAATGATAAATCTTTTAAAAATATTTATATCCATTCTGTATGTGAATATATGGGAATTTGCCAAGGATAGTATTAAAAAAACATTCAACTACTATTATAGCCCCAGACGGACAAATTAGAAGGAACATGGGTTAAAAACCAGCGCTATGGCCATCCTGTTTTCAGGCTTAACATTTGTCAAGATCTAACAGAATCAACAAATAAAAGCTACTAAATATCCTGTACACTTGTTATGTGCTGGGCATTTTTTCTGACACCTTTATTTGCATTAATTGCTTTAATTTAACCAAAACCTTATGATTTAGGCACTATTGTTCTCACAGTACTGCTTTAGGGCCAAGCACAGAGAGGCAAGAAACTATATTTAGGTCATACAGCCCGTAAGTGGGAGAGCTGGCACCAAGGGAGGAGACCACCCCTCGTATTGTCTTATGCCCAATTTCTGCCTCCAAAGAAAAGTAGAAACTAAAAGGCAGAAATGAAATCCACAGGCAGACAGCCCATTGCTGTGCCCTGGGCCTAGTTGAAGATCAATCCGTGACCTAACCAGTCATGATAGCTATAGATTCCAGACATTGTATGTAAAAGCACTGTGAAAATCCCTGTCCTGTTCTGTTCCATTCTTCTGATTACCAGCACATGCAGCCCCCAGTCATGTACCCTCTGCTTGCTTAATGGATCATGACTCTCTCACATGGACCCCCTTAGAGTTGTAAGCCCTTAAAAGGGACAGAAATGGCTCACTTGTGGAGCTTGGTTGTTGGAGATATGAGTCTTGCGAAAGCTCCTGGCCAAAAAAAGCCCTGCCTTCTTTAACTCGGTGTCTGAGGCGTTTGTCTGCAGCTTGTCCTGCTACATTTCTTGGTTCACTGACTGGGAAGTGAAGTGATTAATGGATGGTTGAGGCAGCCCCTTAGGCAGCTTAGGCCTGCCCTGTGGAGCATCCCTGCGGGAGACTCCGGCCAGATTAAGTGACATGGATCCTCAGAGCGCTCCCAAGTAGCCAACTGCCCCAGTGGAATGCCTCACCAGAGCAGTGTGTGGCAGGCCTCCATAGAGGATCAATGCAGTGGCTGAACACTGGGAAGGAACTGGCACTTGGAGTCCAGACATCTGAAACTTGGTAAGACTAGTCTGTGGAACTTGTCCACTCCATTTGAGTGGAAGCGTGGCCTTATTGTCCATAGTGTGCCTGTACCAGCACTTTGGTTTTTGTTTTTGACTTGACTTGGATTGCTTGATGCTTTGTTTTTGGTTTTGCCTGGCTTGGATTTCTGGATGCTCTGATTTTGGTTTTGATTCTGGTTTGGTGTAAACTTTAAAAGTGTGCATGTGCCCTTTTAACTCTTCTTTGTTTTGTGGTGTGCGTGTGGTGTGAGTGTGGTGTTTTGTCTCAAAGAAGCATGGGTCAGGCACAAAGTAAGCCCACCCCACTAGGAACTATGTTGAAAAATTTCAAGAAAGCATGTAAGGGAGATTACCGTGTTACTATGACACCAGGAAATCGTGGAACATTGTGTGAAATAGACTGGTTAGCATTAGAGGTGGGTTGACCATCAGAATGAAGCCTGTACAGGTCCCTTGTTTTAAAGGTATGGCACAAGGTATCCTGTAAGCCAGGCCACCCAGACCAGTTCCCGTACATAGACATTTGCTCACAGATGGTTTTAGACCTCCCCACTCCCCAAAGTGGTTGAGAGAACAGCACCATAAGCGTCTGGCAGAGGCAAGGAAAGACCAGCAGAGAGAGAAAGAGGAAGAGAGAGAGACAAAGAGGGAGCTAAGGAAAGAGAGAAAGAGAGAAAGAGAGAGACAGAGACAGAGACAAAAGGAAAGTCAAAGAGAAAAAGAGATGAATATCAAAGAGACAAAGAAAGAAAGAGACATATACAGATAGTTAAGAAAAAAAACAGTGTACCATATTCCTTTAAAAGCCGAGGTAAATTTAAAAACTATAATTGGTAATTAAAGATATTCTCTGTAACCCTATAACACTCCAATATCACTTTGTTGTCAGTGTAAACAAGGGAGTATACTGAAAACACTGAGGCCACTGAAAACCTGTGTAGCCTTCCTATCAAAAAATCTTAACCTACTAATCTGTGGATGGCCCAAATACATTCAATATGTAGTGGCAACTGCTTTGCTAACAGAAGAAAGTAGAAATATAACTTTTAGAGGAAACCTTATTGTGAGCACACCTCACCAGTTCAGAAGTATCTTAAAACAAACAAACAAACAAAAAAAGTTGATTTAAGGTTAACCACTGAAAACTCCCTTACCTCAGCAGATTTCCTAACAGGCGATCTAAATCTTAATTACCATACAAAGGTCCGACCAGACCTAGGAGGAACTCCCTTCAGGACAGAACGATATATAGTTCCTTACAGGTAATTAAAGAAAAAAAAAAAAAAGCCATCTATACTAATTCTAAGTTAATTTGGACTTAACAAGGTCTTATTAATAGGAAAGGATAATTGAAATCCCAAACTTACAAGGTTTTCAACAAAAGCAAAGTTTGCTAAAAGTTAACAGTGTAACATGTATTATAGTAACTTCTAATCTTGTGGCCTTAGACAGTCTAGTCCACAGACATAAAAGAAGTTCATTTTGGAAAAGAATGGTTATCATCTTTGAAAAAAAAGGTGGGGGGCAGAATTTATGTAAAAATAATGTTATATGGCAAATTCTTGTCCTGAAACAAATTAACTTTTTGTTTAAAGAAAGAAATGTTTGTAATAAGTCAGAAAGTTGAGGTATGCCAAAGAATTGTCTGCAAAAGTCA
>NW_012099910.1:252487-256964 GCF_000951045.1 Mandrillus leucophaeus
AGGAAAGAGAGAAAGAGAGAAAGAGAGAGACAGAGACAGAGACAAAAGGAAAGTCAAAGAGAAAAAGAGATGAATATCAAAGAGACAAAGAAAGAAAGAGACATATACAGATAGTTAAGAAAAAAAACAGTGTACCATATTCCTTTAAAAGCCGAGGTAAATTTAAAAACTATAATTGGTAATTAAAGATATTCTCTGTAACCCTATAACACTCCAATATCACTTTGTTGTCAGTGTAAACAAGGGAGTATACTGAAAACACTGAGGCCACTGAAAACCTGTGTAGCCTTCCTATCAAAAAATCTTAACCTACTAATCTGTGGATGGCCCAAATACATTCAATATGTAGTGGCAACTGCTTTGCTAACAGAAGAAAGTAGAAATATAACTTTTAGAGGAAACCTTATTGTGAGCACACCTCACCAGTTCAGAAGTATCTTAAAACAAACAAACAAACAAAAAAAGTTGATTTAAGGTTAACCACTGAAAACTCCCTTACCTCAGCAGATTTCCTAACAGGCGATCTAAATCTTAATTACCATACAAAGGTCCGACCAGACCTAGGAGGAACTCCCTTCAGGACAGAACGATATATAGTTCCTTACAGGTAATTAAAGAAAAAAAAAAAAAAGCCATCTATACTAATTCTAAGTTAATTTGGACTTAACAAGGTCTTATTAATAGGAAAGGATAATTGAAATCCCAAACTTACAAGGTTTTCAACAAAAGCAAAGTTTGCTAAAAGTTAACAGTGTAACATGTATTATAGTAACTTCTAATCTTGTGGCCTTAGACAGTCTAGTCCACAGACATAAAAGAAGTTCATTTTGGAAAAGAATGGTTATCATCTTTGAAAAAAAAGGTGGGGGGCAGAATTTATGTAAAAATAATGTTATATGGCAAATTCTTGTCCTGAAACAAATTAACTTTTTGTTTAAAGAAAGAAATGTTTGTAATAAGTCAGAAAGTTGAGGTATGCCAAAGAATTGTCTGCAAAAGTCATGAAAGAGAAAAATGTTTAAAAAAATTTTATGCAAGAAATGTATAATTTAAAAGTAGTAAGGCCTCCTAAGTACTATTGAAGAAACAGTTTATGTGCAAGATGTATAGAGAAAGTAAAATATACCTTTGGTGAAAGGATTATAAAGAGACATAAGATTATGGATTTTTACCTATATTAAAAGACTAAAAATTGTTTTGAAGGTTTAAGCAACTTTTGAAATGTTAATTGTAAAGAAAATTCTGTGTAAACATATTAGCTAAAGTTAAATGGGTGTTTTTCTGTGAACTGGACATTAAAATATAAACACAATGAGTTTTTCTTAAAGCACTAACCTATTCTTTAACAAAAATTATAAAAGGTTAAAAAGAGTCTATAAAAATCGTACTTTATGGTCTGACATTAAAAATTGAATAAATATGTCAAAGTTTTATTAAAACTAAGTTTAACATTAATAGCACACTAATATAAAGGTGAAATTTAGCTTATCTGGTATAAAAATCACACAGGAAGCATTGTCAAATATAAAATGGTGTTTGGCTTCTTCAGCCTAAAATCTAATAAAAAAATGGGTGCTAAAGGAAATTTCTCAGTAGAAAGGCACCAAGAACCATAAAGTCCACTGCTGATGTCCCCACATTTAAAACAAAAGGTCAGTTTCTTAAAAATTATATTCCTGGTTTATCTTCCACTTTCCTTTTCCTCAAAATTAAGTCTTTTAGCACATGTAACACCTCTAGAATTTCTGATAAACTAGCACCAGCCTGAAGATCACATCCTTATCAAAAGGTGAAAAAAAAAGGAAACTCGAGCCAACCTAGGAAGGACCCTACCTTGTGCTGCTAACCACCGAGACTGCTGTTCATACAGTGAAAAAAGGATGGGTTCATCATACCCAAGTCAAGAAAGCACCACCCCCTCCAGAGTCATGGGCCATAGTCCCAGGGAAAAACCCTACCAAACTAAAGCTAAGAAACATTTAACTCTTTCATCTATTCTATTACTCTTTCTTCTTTCCTCACTCTATTGCTGACCATCTAGTTGTTAACATAACCAAGTCAATTTTGCCTCAAACTATTGCATTTAATGCTTGCCTTGTTATACTCTGTGGGGACTTTCCAAGTCAAAGACAGCTCTCTACTTCAGAAAAATACCTCTGTCAATCCTGACTCTCCTCAGACTGGGCATTAGTAAATTAGGACCATTAAATGTGGGGAAATTTCAATAAAGACTCTAGTGTCATCCAGGATTCTTGCCCCCCAATGTAGGGATTTTATACTGTAGTTGGTCCACCATTCTGTGGACCACTAAAGAGCAAGGATGGAAATCCCTAACTGGTTTTTATAATTTCCTAAAATCATACATTCATTTTACTAGAGGATCATAGAAGTTAAAGACTTAAAACAAAATTTGGCAGCAATTAAGACAGGATACCAAGATGCAAATGACTGGTTGGAATGGATCAAGTATTCCATCTGTATGTTAAACCAAAGCAATTGTTATGTCTGTGTGGACGGCAGGCCAGAGGCCCAGATTGTCCCCTTTCCACTAGGGTGGTCCTCCAGTCGACCAGGCATGGGCTGCATGGTAGCTCTTCTCCAGGATTCTACAGCCTGGAGTAATAAGTCGTGCCAAGCTCTCTCTCTGCATATCCCGAAGTCCAGTACCCTGTGGGTCAACCCCCGAGGGCCATTTAGCTTCCATCTCCCAACACTAAGTTCACTTCATGTCTCTCATGTCAGGGAGGAAACATCATTCCTTGGAGACCTGAAAGGATGCAGTGAGCTTAAGAATTTTCAAGAGCTTATCAATCAGTCAGCCCTTGTTCATCTCTGAGTGGCTGTGTGGTGGTATTGTGGTGGATCTTTACTGGGCACTCTGCCAAATAACTGGAGTGGCACTTATACTTTAGTCCAACTGGCTGTTCCTTTCACCCTGGCATTTCATCAACCAGAAGGAGGAAAAACAAGACATCATAAAGCAAGAAAAATCCCTTATGGGTCTTTTGACTCTCATATCCATTTAGATGCAATTGGAGTCCCACGGGGAATACCGGATCAATTTAAAGCTTAAAATCAAATAACTGCAGGATTTGCATCAACATTTTGGTGGGTGACAGTTAACTAAAATGTAGATTGAATAAACTACATGTATTACAGCCAACAGCAACAAGCTTTTCATGAGTTAAAAGAAAATCTCATGTCAACCCCAGCCCTGGGGCGACCGGATCTGACAAAACTGTTTATACTCTATGTGTCAGAAAGAGAAAAAAATGACAGTTGGAGTTTTAACCCAGACTGTGGGGCCCTGGCAAAGGCCAGTGGCCTATCTCTCAAAACAACTAGACGGGGTTTCCAAAGGCTGGCCCCCATGTCTGAGGGCTCTGGCAGAAACGCCCCTGTTAGCACAAGAAGCAGATAAACTAACCCTTGAGCAAAACCTGAATATAAAGGCCCCCTATGCTGTGGTAACTTTAATAACTACCACAGGACATCATTGGTTAACAAATGCTAGATTAACTGAGTACCAAAGCTTGCTATATGAAAATTCCCACATAACCATTGAAGTTTGCAACACCCTAAACCCCGCCCCCTTGCTCCTGGTATCAGAGAGCCCAGGTGAACATAACTGTGTAGACGTGTTGGACTCAGTTTATTCTAGCATGCCTAACCACCAACACCATCCTTGAACATCAGTAGACCGGGACCTGTACGTGGACGGGAGCAGCTTCTCCAACCCCTGCAAAGTGACTCTGAAGAAGACGACAAGCCCTGCTCCAGTCACACCCAGAAGCTGACTGGTCCATGCACAGCTGAAGCATGAGAAAACACATCACTGAACTCATTTTCCTTAAAATTTGCACTTTTACAGTAAGGACTTCAACTGACCTTCCTCATACTGAGGACTCTTCCCAGTGTATACATCAAGTCACTTAGGTAGGACAAAAGGTTGCTAAGATCCTATTATTTTATGGTTATTATAAGTGTACTGGAACTCTAAAAAGAACTTGTTTGTATAATGTTATTCTATACAAGGTATGTAGCCCAGGAAATGACCTACCTGATGTGTGTTATGACCCATCTGAGCCTCCCATGACCACAGTTTTTAAAACAAGATTAAGGACTGAGGACTGGTGGGGGCTCATGAACAATATGAGTAAAGTGTTAGCCAAAACAGAAGGAAAAGGGGTGCCCAAACAAGTCACATTGAAATTTGATGTCTGTGCTGTCATTAATAGTAATGTTAGGAATAGGATATGGTTCTCTTAATTTAAAAAAAGAGGCTATATGGCAGAAAATAAGTACATTTGTCATGAATTAGGACTGTGTGGAAATATATGTGGATACTGGTCTTGTGTCATTTAGGCTACTTGGGTAAAAAATGGGAAGAATCCTGTCCACCTTCAGAAAGGGAAAAGTGGCCCTTCCTGTACCAGTGGTAAGTGTAACCCCTTAGAACTAGTAATAACCAACCCCC
>NW_012099910.1:257169-265604 GCF_000951045.1 Mandrillus leucophaeus
TTAAAAGTAATAAGGCCTCCTAAGTACTACTGAAGAAACAGTTTATGTGCAAGGTGTATAGGGAAAGTAAAATATACCTTTGGTGAAAGGATTATAAAGAGACATAAGATTATGGATTTTTACCTATATTAAAAGACTAAAAATTGTTTTGAAGGTTTAAGCAACTTTTGAAACGTTAATTGTAAAGAAAATTCTGTGTGTAAACATATTAGCTAAAGTTAAATGGGTGTTTTTCTGTGAACTGGACATTAAAGTATAAACACAATGAGTTTTTCTTAAAGCACTAACCTACTCTTTAACAAAAATTATAAAAGGTTAAAAAGAGTCTATAAAAATCATACTTTATGGTCTGACATTAAAAATTGAATAAATATGTCAACAAAGTTTTATTAAAACTAAGTTTAACATTAATAGCACACTAATATAAAGGTGAAATTTAGCTTATCTGGTATAAAAATTATACAGGAAGCATTGTCAAATATAAAATGGTGTTTGGCTTCTTCAGTCTAAAATCTAATAAAAAAATGGGTGCTAAAGGAAATTTCTCAGTAGAAAGGCACCAAGGACCATAAAGTCCACTGCTGATGTCCCCACATTTAAAACAAAAGGTCAATTTCTTAAAAATTATATACCTGGTTTATCTTACACTTTCCTTTCCCTCAAAATTAAAAGTCTTTTAGCACATGTACCACCTCTAGAATTTCTGATAAACTAGCACCAGCCTGAAGATCACATTCTTATCGAAAGGTGAAAAAAAAAGGAAACTCGAGCCAACCTAGGAAGGACCCTACCTTGTGCTGCTAACCACCGAGACTGCTGTTCATACAGTGAAAAAAGGATGGGCTCATCATACCCAAGTCAAGAAAGCACCACCCCCTCCAGAGTCATGGGCCATAGTCCCAGGGAAAAATCCTACCAAACTAAAGCTAAGAAACATTTAACTCTTTCATCTATTCTATTACTCTTTCTTCTTTCCTCACTCTATTGCTGACCATCTAGTTGTTAACATAACCAAGTAAATTTGGCTTCAAACTATTGCATTTAATGTTTGCCTTGTGGGGACTTTCCAAGTCAAAGACAGCTCTCTACTTCAGAAAAGTACCTCTGTCAATCCTGACTCTCCTCAGACTGGGCATTAGTAAATTAGTACCATTTAATCTGGGGAAATTTCGATAAAGACTCCAGTGTCATCCAGGATTCTTGCCCCCCAATGTAGGGATTTTATACTGTAGTTGGTCCACCATTCTGTGGACCACTAAAGAGCAAGGATGGAATTCCCTAACTGGTTTTTATAATTTCCTAAAATCAAACATTCATTTTACTAGAGGATCATAGAAGTTAAAGACTTAAAACAAACTTTGGCAGCAATTAAGATAGGATACCAAGATGCAAATGACTGGTTGGAATGGATCAAGTATTCCATCTGTATGTTAAACTAAAGCAATTGTTATGCTTGTGTGCATGGCAGGCCAGAGGCCCAGATTGTCCCCTTTCCACTAGGGTGGTTCTCCGGTCGACCAGGCATGGGCTGCATGGTAGTTCTTCTCCAGGATTCTACAGCCTGGAGTAACAAGTCGTGCCAAGCTCTCTCTCTGCTATATTCCGAAGTCTAGTACCCTGTGGGTCAAGCCCCGAGGGCCATTTAGCTTCCATCTCCCAACACTAAGTTCACTTCATGTCTCTCATGACAGGGAGGAAACTTATCGTTCCTTGGAGACCTGAAGGGATGCAGTGAGCTTAAGAATTTTCAAGAGCTTATCAATCAGTCAGCCCTTGTTCACCTCTGAGTGGCTGTGTGGTGGTATTGTGGTGGATCTTTACTGGGCACTCTGCCGAATAACTGGAGTGGCACTTATACTTTAGTCCAACTGGCTGTTCCTTTCACCCTGGCATTTCATCAACCAGAAGGAGGAAAAACAAGACATCATAAAGCAAGAAAAGTCCCTTATGGGTCTTTTGACTCTCATATCCATTTAGATGCAATTGGAGTCCCACGGGGAATACCGAATCAATTTAAAGGTTAAAGTCAAATAACAGCAGGATTTGCATCAACATTTTGGTGGGTGACAGTTAATAAAAATGTAGATTGAATAAACTACATGTATTACAGCCAACAGCAACAAGCTTTTCATGAGTTAAAAGAAAATCTCATGTCAACCCCAGCCCTGGGGTGACCTGACCTGACGAAACCATTTATACCCTATGTGTCAGAAAGAGAAAAAAATGACAGCTGGAGTTTTAACCCAGACTGTGGGGCCCTGGTGAAGGCCAGGGGCCTATCTCTCAAAACAACTAGACGGGGTTTCCAAAGGCTGGCCCCCATGTCTGAGGGCTCTGGCAGAAACGCCCCTGTTAGCACAAGAAGCAGATAAACTAACCCTTGGGCAAAACCTGACTATAAAGGCCCCCCATTCTGTGGTAACTTTAATAACTACCACAGGACATCATTGGTTAACAAATGCTAGATTAACCGAGTACCAAAGCTTGCTATGTGAAAATTCCCACATAACCATTGAAGTTTGCAACACCCTAAACCCCGCCCCCTTGCTCCCGGTATCAGAGAGCCCAGGTGAACATAACTGTGTAGACGTGTTGGACTCAGTTTATTCTAGTATACCTAACCACCAACACCATCCTTGAACATCAGTAGACTGGGACCTGTACGTGGACAGAAGCAGCTTCTCCAACCCCTGCAAAGTGACTCTGAAGAAGACGACAAGCTCTGCTCCAGTCACACCCAGAAGCTGACTGGCCCATGCACAGCTGAAGCATGAGAAAACACATCACAGGACTCATTTTCCTTAAAATTTGCACTTTTACAGTAAGGACTTCAACTGACCTTCCTCATACTGAGGACTCTTCCCAGTGTATACATCAAGTCACTTAGGTAGGACAAAAAGTTGCTAAGATCCTATTATTTTATGGTTATTATAAGTGTACTGGAACTCTAAAAAGAACTTGTTTGTATAATGTTATTCTACACAAGGTACGTAGCCCAGGAAATGACCTACCTGATGTGTGTTATGACCCATCTGAGCCTCCCATGACCACAGTTTTAAAAATAAGATTAAGGACTGAGGACTGGTGGGGGCTCATGAACAATATGAGTAAAGTGTTAGCCAAAACAGAAGAAAAAGGGGTGCCCAAACAAGTCACATTGAAATTTGATGTCTGTGCTGTCATTAATAGTAATGTTAGGAATAGGATCTGGTTCTCTTAATTTTAAAAAAAGAGGCTATATGGCAGAAAATAAGTACATTTGCCATGAATTAGGACTGTGTGGAAATATATGTGGATACTGGTCTTGTGTCATTTAGGCTACTTGGGTAAAAAATGGAAAGAATCCTGTCCACCTTCAGAAAGGGAAAAGTGGCCCTTCCTGTACCAGTGGTAAGTGTAACCCCTTAGAACTAGTAATAACCAACCCCCTTAATCCTCACTGGTAAAAAGAGGAACATGTAACCCTAGAACCTGATGGAGCTGAACTGGATCAAGTAAATATCTTGGTTTGAGGAGTTTATAAATGCTCTCCTGAGCCAGTATTTCAAACCTTCTATGATGAACTGAATGTGCCAGCACCAGAAATTCCAGGAAAAACAAGAATTTTGATTTTGCAGTTAGACAAGCATGTAGCCCAGTCTCTCAATGTCACTTCATGTTATGTATGTGGAGGAACTGTAATGGGAGATCAATGGCCATGGGAAGCCTGAGAATTAGAACCTACAGACCCAGTTCCTGATAAATTCCCAGCTCAAAAGAATCACCCTGATAACTTCTGGGTCCTAAAAGCCTCAATCATTAGACAATACTGTATAGCAAGAGTGGGGAAGGACTTCACCCTTCCTGTGGGAAGACTCAGCTGCCTTGGGCAAAAACTGTATAATAGTACTATAAAAACAGCCACCTAGTATAGTTCAAACCATATTAAGAAAAATCCATTTAATAAATTCCCAAAGTTGCAAACTGTGTGGACCCACCTGGAGTCCCACCGGGACTGGACAGTCCCCACTAGATTATACTGGATATGTGGGCATAGACCTTATGCCAAATTACCCGACCAGTGGGCAGGTAGTTGTGTTATTGGCGCTATTAAACCATCTTTATTCCTACTGCCCGTACAGATAGGTGAACTCCTGGGCTTCCCTGTCTATGCTTCCTGCCAAAAGAGAAGCATAGCTATAGAAAATAGGAAAGATAATGAATGACCCCCTGAGAGAATCATACAATATTATGGGCCTGGTTCTTGGGCACAAGATGGCTTGTGGGGATACCCGACCCCCATTTACATGCTCAACCAAATCATACAGTTACAAGCTATCTTAAAAATAATCACTAATAAGACCAGCAGAGCCTTGACTATTCTGCCCTGGCAAGAAACTTGATGAGAAATGCTATCTAGCAAAACAGATTGGCTCTCAACTACTTGCTAGCAGCTGAAGGAGGGGGTCTGTAGAAAATTTAACCTTACTAATTGCTGTCTACACATAGGTGATCAAGGGCAAGTAGTTGAAGACATAGTAAGAAATATGACAAAAGTGGCACATGTGCCCATGCAAGTGCAGCATGGATTTAGTCCTGGGGCCATGTTTGGAAAGTGGTTCCCAGCACTAAAAAGATTTAAAACTCTTATAATAGGAGTTATAACAGTAATGGAAACCTGCATACTGCTCCCTTGTTTTCTACCTGTACTTCTTCAAATGATAGAAAGCTTCATCGCTACCTTAGTTCACCAAAATGCTTCAGCACAAGTGTACTATATAAATCACTATCGATCTGTCTTGCAAGAAGACATGGGTGGTCAGAATAAAAGTGAGAACCCCCACTATTGAGTGAGATTCTCAAAGGGGAGAAATAAAGGAGGAGACAACCTCTTATATTGTCTTATGCCCAATTTCTGCCTCTGAAGAAAGAAGTAAAAACCAAAAAGCAGAAATGAAATCCACAGACAGACAGCCCAGCACCACGCCCTGGGCCTGGTTGAAGATCAACCCCTGACCTAACTGGTTATGTTAGCTATAGATTCCAGACATTGTATAGAAAAGCATTGTGAAAATGCCTGTCCTCTTCTGTTCTGATTACGGGTGCATGCAGCACCCAGTCATGTACCCCCTGCTTGCTCAATGGATCACGACCCTCTCATGCGGATCCCCTTAGAGTTGTAAGCCCTTAAAAGAGACAGGAATTGCTCACTCGCAGGGAGCTCCGTTTTTGGAGACGTGAGTCTTGCCAAAGCTCCTGGCTGAATACAGCCCTTCCTTCTTTAACTCGGTGTCTGAGGGGTTTTGTCTGCAGGTTGTCCTGCTACAGTACCACCTAATATTGAGTTTCAATTTTAATCATTATGCTTAACACCATTTCACGCAATGCTTGTTTTTATTCCTAACCTAACATTTTGGCTTTTAATTTTTTAATGTCGTAGAAATACATAGGAATTTTAAAACTACTTCTTTTTACCCTTAGATAGTAGGTAGAACTTGATTTTTGGTTTAAAGTACTTATCACTAAGCCTAACGCACTTTGGTAAATGGATTCTAACAATGCTATTCTTCTCATGACTTTTAAAAGAGCCAGACACAAATTTTACTTTTGAAATATGTTACATTTTTAATATTAAAATCTAGAATGGGTCAGGCGTGGTGGCTAATGGCTGTAATCCCAATACTTTGCAAGGCCGATGGGGGCAGATCATGAAGTCAGGAGTTTGAGACCAGCCTGACCAACATGGTGAAACCCCGTCTCTACTAAAAATACAAATAAACTAGCTGGGTGTGGTGGCATGCACCTGTAGTTTCAGCTACTTGGGAGGCTGAGGCAGGAGAATCACCTGAACCCAGAAGGTGGAGGTTGCCGTGAGCTGAGATTGTGCCACTGCACAACAGCCTGGGCAAAAAAAGAGAGCAAGAATGAGCCTATTATTATATAGAATATTTGTGGTCCTCATGTACATTATAATCCATTGAGTTGTCTAGTTTCTGAAAGTTTCAGGAGGAGTAATATAAGAATGCTTATTTTGATTAAATAATTTGTCTTCTCAGTTAATAAAATGAAATAGATGGAAATTACTGATCAGTCACTTAAAATGTTGGTTTCAGAAAAAAACCTATTAACATTTATCTTACTTACAAACCTATGAGTTTTATTCAAATCTACACATAGTGCTAATCTTAAAAGATCTGTATGATTAGGATTATAGAAAGTCTTTTCTCCATTTACATGTAGAAGCTAAATAACTGCTTTCCAGGAAGCCCAAAGCGGCAAATGTGATACACAATTATAGGCTATTAAATAGTAGTACTATCATCTAAATGAATCTTTTAGGTATCTGTATGTTCAAGTTGTTTAACATATAATTTAGAAACTATAAATTTTTATCAACTAAATGCTGAGCTAAAAATATAAAGTTATCAATTTCTTTTTCTCAGTTTTGAAATGCTATCATTATTCATAGTTCACAGTATACTAAATTTCAGATGCTGTGGCTGTTGAAACTAGAAAAGTCATGGTTGACTCTGCTTTACTTGCAGAGTCAGACTTGAATAAGTCTTCTTATTTTATACAAACATAGCAGCACAAGGAAGATAATCAATGTTCCACATTTATTGTAAACACAGCAGAACCTTTCTAGGGAGAATATATGTGTGAGCATATTAGCTAGAAATTCATGGCATCTTTTGCTGAAGTACAGACTTCTATATAGCAAATAAAGACAAATAAAAATTTAACACTGCGACAGAATCAAAAAAGTATCCTAAAAATTCCTTCCGACCCATTATTATTATTTTGTTTTTACCAGAACGACTGTGATGAAATGGTTGAAGCAGTGTGGTCTTAATCCACACTCTCTGTTTCATCATTCTTGGGGTTTGGCCGTAAGACTTTTATGCTTAAGAAAAATGTTTTATTTTCCTTAGTCAGTAATTTAACATGATTTTCATAGCCTCACATTTTAAAAAAACGATTCATTCTAAACATAAGTGATTAAACCACATACCACTTTTCCCCAAAAAGAGTAGAGTAACGATACATTCTTCTCTACACTTAATATGCACAAAAATAGAGACAGTCATTTATTTCAGCTGCACACTTGGGAATAAAACACTTCTTGGGCTATAGGCAAAGAGCTTTCAGAGAGGATAGCTTACAAAACGTGGGCGACCTGGTATAAAAACATTTACCCCATGCCTTAAGAGGTAAATACTTCTGTTTTACACTGCTAATTCCAACCATGAACTTGGAACTAAAGAAACATAATATTATATTACAAAACATCTTATTTCTGTTTTAGATCCAGGGAGTACACGTGCAGATTTGTAGCATAGGTATACTGCATGGTGTTGAGGTTTGGATATTTAATAATCCCATTGCCCAAGTAGTGTACATCACACCATAAAGTAGTTTTTTGATGCTTGTCTCCCTTTCTTCTTCCATCTTTTTAGAATTCTCAGTGTTTATTGATTTTATCTGTGTTTCCACGTGCATCTAATGTTCACCTTCCACATCTAAGTGAGAACATGTGGTATTTGTTTTACTGATCTGTGTTAATTTGCTTAGATTAATGGCCATCTGCTGCATTCATGTTGCTGCAAAGGACATTACTTCATTCATTTCTGTGGCTGCATGGTATTGCAGGGTGTATAAGTACCTCATTTTTCGTATCCAATCTAAGGTTTATAGGTATCTGGTTTAATTCTATGTCTTTGCTATTGTGAATCATGCTAGAATAAACATGTGGGTGTAGGTGTCTTTTTGGCAAAGAAAATTTATTCTTTTTGGGAATAATGGCACTGATGGGTCAAATGGCAATTCTATTTATAGTTCTTTGAGAAATCTCCAAACTACTTTCCACAGTGGTTAAATTTTATTGCATTCCCACCAACAATCTATAAAGATAGGCATTTCTCCACAACTTCAAATCTGTTATTTTCTGGTTTTTAATAACAGCTATTCTAACTGGTGTGAAATGGTATCACATTTTCATTTTGATTTACATCTCTAAGATGATAAGGAGTGTTGAACATTTTGGGCATGTTTACTGGAAACACTTATGTCTTCCTTTGAGAAGCATCTATTCATATCATTTGTTTTTAAGTTAATTTTTCAATAAATTCTATATATTATTTGTTGTATGCAGTTTGCAAGTATTTTACCTCATATTGTATGGTGTCTGTTTACTTTGTTGAGTTACTTCTGCTGTGCTGAAGGTCTTTAGTTTAATTCGATGCCATTTTTTATTTTTTATTTTAGTTTTTTGAGATGGAGTCTTGCTCTGTTGCCCAGCCTGGAGGGCAGTGGTGCAATCTCAGCTCACCACAATCTCCGTCTCCCCAGTTCAAGTGATTCTCCTGCATCAGCCTCCCAAGTAGGTGGGATTACAGGTACAAGACACCATGCCTGGCTAATTTTTTATATTTTCAGTACAGAGAGGATTTCACTAT